>NT_176736.1:2051751-2089481 GCF_000188095.3 Bombus impatiens
CCCGCCGCTCGATCGAGAACGATTCGAGCGACAAGCAGCACGAAATCGGCTTTACGACTCCGGTAATATCCCGATCGAATTTCTTTCTTTTCTATGCCTCGAGCGATCCAAAGCGATGATTCATGGATCAAATTGTATCATTTAATCTTGCCATTTTTTACTTCGATTTTATGGCACATGGTAGATCGACGCTTCTTTCTGTCCATTAGTTATTATACTCCGAATATTAATACAACGTGATTGTAATCTTTTTTATTGAATCTCTTTTTAATCGTTACGAATTCAAAATGACTCATAACTTGTATAAGTTTTTTACAACAGCGTATTTTATGGGATTTGAATAGTTGTTGATAAAATATACGGATACAAATCAGTTTCTCTCTCACTATCGCATGTAGTAACTAATATGTGTCCTATAACATGTAGATTTATTATTATTTACAACGTTCTCGATTTGTTTCTGCATCTGTACTACATCTGATCTACATGTTGTACTGGCTTATTTACGTCTTCAATTACTTTTTCTTACGTCGAATAATCGGAATTTTTCTTAAGAGTAGCGACGCGTTAACAATACTGATCGCGGAGCTGATACGAACGACTCGTGACTCGATCGTGGCAGGTGGAATGGGAGAGTCGTGGTGCGTTTCGCGAACTGATCGGCCGCAATTTACTTTTACGAACTCCACGGCATTCTTATCTGTTTTATGCAATATCTGATAAGCGGTCGTCTTACTGCGACACCAGGAGACCGTATCGATCGAGACTCGATTGAAATCGAGAGCAGTGCAACTTTTCATCGGAAACTAGGGAAAAAGGTGAAACGTAATTTACTTGACGAGAAAACGAGCGTCTCTTATCGCACACCATCAAACAGAATCGAAAGGAAATCTTAGCAGGATCTCTCGAGGATTTGATTAAATTAAGGAAGAGAGTCGAGAAATTGAAACTTAATGAACGCTACTAGAGTGCCATTGAGATTTAGAAACTAAAAAAACATATCGAGTGTTTTTATCGTCGTACTTAAACGCTTACTTTGAATAAATACTATAAGAACAACTTAGTCCATTAACAAAGACAACGTCAATGACCCAAGGGAGAGAACTGCTTTAATCAGAACATCTATACATTCGGAGCGAATCAATCTTCCAAAGTTCTCCTCGTGCCAACGAGGTCAAGATAAACGAAACACGCCGCGTGACGTGTGCACTTTTCGAGGGGCCTAGCCTAACTAATGTAATCTAAATCCAGAGCTAACAAGAGCAAATCACCTTAGTCGACGTTGAAACGTTCTATGAAAAGGAAAGACACGTTAATTTCGAGATTTCAGTAGAAAGAGGCTTAACTAGTCTGACACTCGACTGAGTCACGTCGATGACCGATCGGAGACCAATCGAGGACCAAAAAAAAGGACTGGATATTTCGGTTAAGTTAACCAATTTACTTTGATCTAAATACGATATTTTCTCGTTCTTTCGTTGCTACATTACAGGTTAATGATATGTCTTAATATACAAATTTAATTGTTCTATGCAAAGTTGGAGATTCAATTTTAAGATGTTGAAGCTAGGGCTCAAGTAATCCTACATTCGACAATTTCTACGATCTTGAATACAGCGACGAGCTTCATCGATTCGAAGGGGACACGCGAACAGATCAACTGGTGGTTTCGTCTTCGTTTCCACGTGCTCCATGACGTTCACCGTCAATTAATACGACCGATCTACTGTAATCTGGTCGCAGCATTCGTGTTAATGGCCCCGTGCCATTTTAGGGACAGTGGTAGACGCGCGGACACGGGTAAAGCAGCGTTATCGCGCGTTTACGAGACACGTTTATATTTTGACAGCGCCCTTTCACCGTAACTAATCCGTGGGCGCGGGAACGGAGTTTATCAGAGATTTAGCTTGTATTAAGTGCGGCCGTGTCGCGGGGCAGCGACGTGGTTCGCCGCAGGGTCCGTTTTAATTCCAGCGAAACGCGCCCAGCCCTGTTAATATCACCACTGATCAGATAATCGAAATTTATCGTCCGAGTAATTAGCGGAAGGAATTTATGCCACCATTACCGTTAGGGAATACAGATCTCCGCCTGTTTTTAGGGAGGAGAAATTAATCGCCGTAAAATCGGATTCGAATTCGTTTCGCAGCGTACATTTTTCTGATTAGGGTAGTGCGATATTAACTAGTCATGGGTTAAAGATTTATCTGGGGAGACATACAAATCTGGAAAATTTATTTCGCATAATTATTAGGTTGATGTATATGAAATGTTTGAATTCGAAGAACTAATATCATTAAATTTTGCCATTTAGTCAATTATCAATCATGATAATTAAATATACGAACTTGGATATGTGCAGTTGAAGTTTCATTTGGAAAGGAGTTCAACAATTCAATCCACAAGTCGGTAACTGGTGGAAACAGCGATGATCAATTAACAAGACAAATTTCAGTTCGTTAGTATAGAACTACTGTACATTTTTTCTCCATTTAGTCGTCATCCTTTTTCTCTGAAAAATCGCGGTCACGATCGATCGACTGTTGGCGCATCGCGGTCACGATTTCCACCGACTTTCAGATTTGCGTAGATCGCGCGACCACGAGACCCAATGGCGTTGGAATTGATCAACGAGGCGTGGGTAAATATGTGGCGACACAGCGTACGCGTATCGGCTTGATCGCAAGCGGAGAGACACGAAAGAAGAGGTTGCTTGACTGCGTCGAGTTTCTTTGCTCGAGAAATAAACAAGAAAACCGAAGAATTGAACGGACAGAGATAGATAGGTTCGATTCGATGGCGTCTTAGATCGTTAATAGTGCACCAACGTGAAATATGTCGATCGAAACGTTTGCTGGTCGAACGAGCACAGCTCGGTTATTTGTACGAGTCAATTCGAGACGTGTGCATTCGCAACGTCTCGACAATCGATCCCTTGTGATCGGGCGCGTGCTTCGTTACTCGTCCAGAGTTCTTTCCACCAGTCACCGGTCGAAAAGAATAAAAGAGAAAGCGAGCTCTTCAATGGAGACTATTACCAACGAACACTTATTTTTCTTCCGTGTACGTGGCCTCCTTTTGCTACTCCTTACGACACTCCAAGTTGCTTGACAGCCATTTCGAGTGCCTCAAATATCGATTACCTTCGATACGCCCGATATCCTTGCCAACGTCCACTTTGAACGCGAATGTCTTTGTAACCTTGCCCCTCGATATCGTCCATTATAAGAGGAGAAATACTTTATGAAGTATTAAAGCGGTATATATTTAAGCCCTCGTAAATTGTTAGCACAAGCCTTGGTAATATCTGAAATATTGAACGTTTATAATTCCGTGATTGGAATGCCGAACAATAAAAGATGAATAAAAAGTCTACTTAGTATTCCTGTAGAGTTATGTGTCTGGAAGAACGATGAAAAGAAGTATCGATATTGATTCTGGAAGTGAAACGCGCAATGAATCGAGCACGTTTAGTAACGGAACGGCGCGACTTAAACTCCATTGTGGCATATGCAAACAACGAGACGTTGCGCCTATTCAACGGTTCAGACAGTGAAAGTGATGATCCGCGAAACATCGGATACTATTTGGCGTCTGTACGATATCAACTTTCCCCATTATTCGCTCCTCTTCAAAGAAACCCAGCTTTCTCAAGCGTGGACGTTGCAACTTCGAACCTAACGAAGCGTTGATCAAGTGCATGGAGAACCAGGTCGGCGCAAGCACGAAACGAATGTATATTTAAATTGTTCCATCAAAGGCGCTGGAGAATGTAATTCAAAAATTCAAGAAATCGCAAATTTGAAAATTCGAAATCTCGAGAATTCGAAAGTACCAGATCTCGGGAATTCAAGATTTTAAAAATTCAAAGATTGGAAATTTCAAAAATTCAAGAATTTAACAACCGTTCCACGCGACACCAGTTGCAGCACCACCAAATCGGCTAACCGACTGGGAGTAAAAGCACGCGAGAAGGAACCGCGCGGTGCCGAGATCGCGCGAAGAAATCGATTGTCCTCGGTTAGACGCTCTATAATTACCCAGGGAAGGCAGTCGATTAGCGTTCCAGCGCGTGCAGCGACGGTTCGCTTTTCAAGTGGTGCGCGCGTGAGGGATGCACGCATAGAGACAAAACACGCGCGCGGATTTCAGGGATACCGTGTGCGCGAGTGAGACGAGAGCGGGAAGGTGGTGCGGGGGCACGTGTCTGGGTGCAAATATAATCGTCGAGTGTCTCGCGGGGAAGTTAAGTGGCCGTGGCGAGCCGGTGCACGCAGAATAGGCTGCAATTAAGGAGCCCAGACGAAATATACATGGACGGTAGACTGTAGAGGGGATTGGAAGGGAGGGGAATGTTCTGTACCAGGACGGACGACGATATTCTTCGTTCGGGAGCCACCGTCAGATTGCGAGCTTTATTTTAAATTTGCATAAAGACTCGGCCTTCCTTTTACTTCTCTGCACCGCAGCAACGTTTGTGCAAACGAAAAGGCAATCCGAGGAAATTAACGCAAACCACGTTCTTCTTTCTTCAAACTCCACCCAATCTTAGATTCATCTACCTCGCTTCGAGCTTCGAGTGCACTCTTTCCCTTCAGAAATCGTAGATTCGTTGTTTGGAGAAATCTCCTCCGGTTTGCCGTTCATTTTCTTAGATTTCGTTGAAAAGGGGGCGTTTCTATTCGGATTTATCGCTGCAGTCGTTGGATTCTCGTTGGAACGTTGATTGAACGAGAACAGAGGGTGCATTGCTATCGCGTTAGGTGGTGTTCCTCTCGCTCGTTTTTCGCGAAAATCCAGCACGGTCTCGCTTGAAGCGAAACGAGATTCCACGGGATCCGCGTCATAGGTAGCGGACAGCTATTGCGCACGCGAAACGCTCGTTTTCATGCACCGTCGACACGCATCGCCGTCTCTCTTCCCCGGACAAGGTCTCAATTTCATTTCACGGGAATTAATTTGGAATTAGGGAGAGTAGTCGTGGAATTCGATTAAACGTTCTGCCTTTTAATATCTCGAGAATGGGCGTTTAACAATCTATAATAAGTACGTGCAGCTAGATAGAAAAGTTACAACGCGTCGAATACTCTTGCTACCCTTCTGGGCTATCATAGCTCTCTATGAAATTCCGAACAACTGGCCTGTAAACCTGTTCTCGCGTCTCGTACGATGGTCCATCGGGTAAGACAAAGAGATCCAGCACGTTCGAGCCGAGCATTTCTGAAGGACGTGGAGGAAGGTGAAGGGCCAATTACCCATAATTTTGTGTCTCGCGTAATTGGTGGAGAGCTAGATGGAAAGAGGAAGAGAAAGGAGGAGGGGATACGGCGTCTCGAGGGTCCATCGCGTTTCACCTACTCGTTGCATCGAACTCTCGTTCGATACTCGAGATTAATTCAATTTCCCCTGGCCAGTTCGGATTCTGCATGCTAACGTGCTCGAATCCTAGTTACAGAAGCCTCGAGCCACTTAATCGGCTAACCAGGGTATTCGTCGAGAGCTCTGATCGAAACCAAACGAGTAGCTTAAGCGGCGAAAGTCCTTTGACGAGTCCTGTTTCACTATACCCGATATGATCTTTTTCGTTTCAGCACGCCGGCTTACGATTACGCGCCGAATCCTGACAAGCAATGGATCCTGCAGGTGACGCAGAAAATGCAGCCGATTCACAAACAGTTTACGGATCTTCTGATGACCAAAAGGCTACAAACGTTGCAGAGCGTGGATGATGCGGTGGACAGGGTACGGTGATTCATTCGTTTAGAAACGTTTCTGCAGACACGTATTAATTGAAGCTCTTGCCACGGTCGCGTCAGGAGAACCACTCGTTTCGCCGGAACGCTCGTTTATTTTTGTGCGTCCGCTTGTTAACAGATTTACCAAGAACTGAAAGACCTGGGGGAGCTGGACAACACGTACATCATCTACACGTCCGACCACGGTTACCATTTGGGACAGTTTGGCCTGATCAAAGGAAAGAGCTTCCCGTTCGAGTTCGACGTCAGGGTACCGTTCTTAATCAGAGGACCTGGAATCGAACCTGGCACCATGTAAGCATCGCACGTTGTACGATTATTTTGATTCCACGTAGGCCGAGCTGCGTGTCCACTTCTCGGACTCGTCGTGCCGGGAAGTGTATCTTCGTAGGTAGTTATAAGTAGGACAAATAAACGAGTCATCATGAGTCGGTTGAGCGCGCGAAGAGGAGGCGTGAAGTTGTAAATCACGCAAGTTAGATGAAGACTAGTGGCTGTATTTGGATAAATTGATTCGCCAGTAGAGAAAGATTTACAGTTGTAACCGGCCGTACAATCGTTTAGGCATTCTGAACTTTACTTTCGCCATTCCATTCTATCTTGCGCTACTGGGTATCTGTCTTCCATAATCGGTCATTGTCTTGCAACAATGTTGCACGTGGTGAATCGGTAGTTACCGTCAGGATGGTAGCGTTGCTCCGTAAATTGATGTGCGAATGGGCTAAAGCACAAAAGCACACGCGATAATTTCGGTCGACGTGCCTGGCCATTGCCGTATGTTGCATTCGTGTTGCTATATTCCTGGCAAAACGGTGCATTTACGCGTCGAACGTACGATCGCGTTCGTGCCCTTAAATCCACGCGTCATGACGAGATTACGCTCGCGATAAATAGAGCGTATTAGTACGCGTATAAGTGATCGTTGTCTGATCGTCTTCTGGAATTACGGCTGCGCGCAGCAACTTCGGAAACGATAAATTATCGGGGCAAACTCGGCACGGGGAGTAAAAGACAGTCAGCTAACAGACGAGACAGCTCACTGTTTTCGAGTTGCCAGACTACCGTGTGAACGCGAACCCTCGGCCATTCGCGTATAAATTGAAGCAGAACCGTGTCTGTTATAAACATCGTCGTTAGGTTAATACCACGGCGCGGCGTGGGGCAAGTTTGCTTCCGCGTGCAATCCCTTCTAGATTTAATAAACGGCGCCTGGTTTCTGCCACGAGGCGGAGCAATACCACGGTTCGTTTGAAAAACGCGATGTGTTGCGGAAAGGAATATTGTTTTCTTTCGAATGAAAGTTTTCGCGAAGCGATGAAAACGTTCAATCCTTTCACGTTGCAACACGCGAGAAACTCGGGCAAATCGTCAAATATAATTATTATAATTTGTCATCTTAACTGCAAACGTTGGCTACAAAAGTTAAAAACACGTACATATCTTTGTATTTAATGCCACAAGTGTAAATAATTATTTTTTATATTCTTTGTTCGAAATTCTTCGTCACTTTATTACGCCGCCATAGGGTTGATATTGGCTTCGTCCTTGCGATACTCAAATGTCAGGGGTGAAATTGTTTAGCTCGATAGAGCAAATATTATGACTGATAGATCGCGCTTCTCGGGGCTATTGTTGCAGTTTTTATCAACTGCTTGCTCGTGCATCATTACGACTGACCTCCACTGGTATCTAGTAATCTACGACAATTTCTGAATAATCTTGTTGGAATGGAAATACATTTAGATTAAAAATTTAAGATTTAAAATACAATAGTAGGAGTAAGAAGGTGAACTGCTATTATAAACTTTGCTAGATGTTTCCCTAAGCCCTACAAACGTTCGAAATTGTACAGTACCGAAAAATCAAAGATCTATAACGCGATAAAACGAGATGAAAGGAATGGGATTCGAAGGACGAAATATCAGAATATTCGCAGCGACTTTACCGAACCGGTATTTACCCCAAGGGTTGAGCTGCAATATTGGATTACTATAAAGCATCTATATGACGTTGCAGAGTAGACGACATAGTTTTGAACATCGATTTGGCGCCGACGTTCCTGGACATAGCCGGCGTCGAGACGCCCCCGCAGATGGACGGTCGTTCTTTTAAGAAACTCTTTCAGAAGTGAGTACATCACCAATTTTTTCGCCATACACATATATATCGTGAACTAAATTCCATGTTGAAAGACAATTACCTACTCGTGGGTTGAATAAGACGAAGAAAGATAAAATGAGACAAAATTGCCAAGCAAGAGAATCGAGATCTTAGGATCGTAAAAACTTGATTTTTCAAGAAGAATCGCATGTTGCAGTAAACATGGAAGAAGATCGAAGTTTAAGTGGCCGGATACGTTTCTGATCGAATCTTCCGGACGTCGTGAAACTCCGGAATCGATCGCAGAATCGAAAGCACGGGAAGCCAGGAGGCAGAACCAAACGTTGGCGAAACAGCACGCGAACGCCACGCCGGAAGAGGAAGAAGACAACGTTGCCGATCCAGACGCCGAACACGAGTCGGAGCATCGATTCTTGGAGAATGATACAGGCAGTGATCAAGACATTTCCGAGGATGACGATTTCGAGGACTCGATCATCGACGAATCGAGTAAGATATTTGCCTCGTTTTATTGCGGATTATCAAATCGTAATTCCTGCTCTTTATGTAGCCTTTCCCTATTTGGGACGCGGTTTCCCCTGCAGGAAGGCGTAACACTTCACGCTGACCTTTTCGCGGCAATAAAATTGCTCTCCGCTTTGGAGAGCTGCAATCTCGCATTATGATCCGATCTTTCAATGAATAAATTACTCGAAGCCGGAGATTTACACAGAGCCGACGACGGAATTAAGCAAAGCGTAGTCGTTTCGGTTAGATTAAATCGAAAAATTCGGACAAAGATAGAATATCCGCAAAGTCGAAGAAAAACTGTTATCTTGCTTATTTGTATTCTGCGCGCTCTGTGATCGGCCTAATTAAGTCATCGACAGAAGCAATTACTTAAGCGATTAAGATCGATATTCTTTAAGCTTGTATCGGATTCAGATTTTCTTAGAAGCGTAAAGTTTTAATTAGTTTCAACAGTCGCTGTATCTTGCGACACGGAAAAAACATCGAAGAAACTTCTTCTTCGGCTACGTCCAGGAATTGGACGTAATTGAAACTCGCGGTTAAGTCGAACGAATTCTTATTCAACCGGTTTGGATAATCACGTTGAAAAGGGGCTCGAATCCCTCTGGGGTCGGACGTAAGTCTTGTCGAAGTTTCGCTAGTCGGGATTTACGCAATGATCAAAGTTTAATCCCATTTTATTGGTCCGCGCACCCGGTTCTTTCATAAAATCTCCTCTCGTCGCTTTCCTTCGCTATGGAATGGGATTTCCAGTTGTAACTACGAAGGACGGACCCCGAGAAGTGAATATTCTCAAGGAACACGATTGCAAGAAAATAGCGGCGAATAACCGTAAAATGATGATCTCCGCCTTTCAGACTCTGATCCACACCTGGATAATAGGGTTCATCCTGTTCACTCATCCTTCTCGTCGAAGCACGAACGGTTGGCCATCGAGTGCTCGCGACCGGAAGTCCAGACGAATTGTATTCCAGGTCAAAAGTGGCGCTGCGAGAGGGAAGGTCACCGATGGAGGAGACACAAGTGCAAATATGCCGCCCCTTCGCCAAGGATGTCGAAGAAATGCGCCTGTTTCACGCCAAATGGAGTCGTTTATACCAGATTGGAGTCGAATGATTACATCGATGGGCATCGATATGGCTTTGGCAGAGACAGAAGACCCACAGATGTGTATACGGACGTGGCCAGATATTTTGCTAGACGAGGTACCTCACGAGACCTAGCCATTTCATTCAATTTATTTAGTAACGTTTTCGAGATTAAAAATATTTTAATAATGTTGAGTGTTTTAATATCATGAAATATCACATTTACGACGATATGGGATTTGCGAATCACTCAGGAAAGAAATTGATGCACATAATTTTCTAAAAATTTCTTAATGTTAGTAGAGCAGATGCGTGTTTAAGTATTGAGAAATTAAAAAGTATTTCCGGCATTCTTATGCTTTTCCAATAAAAATAAAAATCAATTGGTTTTTTGTCCCGTGCCATAAAAAATCATTTTGGTTGATTAAAAGATCAATAAGGGGATAGGATGCAGAGATTAATAATTCTTAGTAAGGAAGGAGATCATCGTTCACGATTTTTCTCAGGCAAACGAGACGTGTCAGATATGGACAGCGAAGATGTTAGCCGAGATATCGACGGGAACGATGATGACTATAATGATGGTGACCGGGACCGACGAGCCATCGACGAGGAGGACGACGAGGACTTCTTCCAGGAACTGAACAGCCTCGCGAACGATGTTAAGAGGGAATACGTAAACTTGATCTTCAGGTACGAAAGTTTAGAAAGTCGTTGATGATTCGTTGGATAAGAAACGAACGTTTCATCGTAATGAATGTGCTCCTAGGGACAGGTTTGATAACCGAACGTCGGAAGACGAGTCTCTCGAGTTCGATAATTTAAATGAATCTGAATACTCGATCAATGACTTCGATCCTAGTTTGGATAAAGTAGTCAAAGGACGACTGAACATCGAAGACGTGGTAAAGAGGCACAGGAGGATACGGAGGAGTGTCGCGAAGAAAGACACTGTTGAACATGTGACGAAGATCATGGAGAGTATCGAAGAAGAACTTGATGATTTAAAGGTATATACTTGTAATATAACAAATTTACGGACGAACGTATCATCTTCATTCTCATATTTAGGCGACCCAAGCACGGCAATCAGAATCAAAAAGAACATTTCCACCGAAATGTTCGGTTCTTCCACAAGGAGGCGTGAACTGCTCAGAAACCGTGTACCAAGATCCCAACGAATGGCGAATTTCGAGGCGAGAAATTGAACAACAGATCAGAGAAATGAGGTTGCAGTTGGAAACTTTAAAGGTGAGCATCGAAGATACGTGTTTTATTTCGCACAAAGTATGCATGACGTGGTATTCATTCCAGGATATTCGTCGTCACTTGATGACCAAGCGACCTCAAGTTATGCGAGACCCAGAGGATGGGTCAAAGAACACAGACGAAGCACACAAATCGCACCATCACCCTTCGAAGAACCACGTGAATCGCCATCACAAGAAACACGATCACACTACTACGCTTAATCCTACTGCATCAACCACTCGTCCCATCGTGAAGCACAACCAAGTGGCGGAGGACAGAACTGCATTTACAGATACTACGGAGAAGCCTAGATTTAACGTTACAGTCACAGAAAGTACCGATATCGATACGACCACCACGACTGAACCAACGTCCACCACGTTATCAACGACTTCCAAACAAAAAAAGGCGCCTCGTCGTCAAAAGATGAAGGAAGTGGTCGGTAATAGGACGGAAGTGGAGGATGATAAACCACAAAGGCGCAGGAAGTTTCACCATCATCGAAAGAATAATACTCTATTCACAAACAGCGTGCATGATGAGACTCCAATAGTGAATGTCAGTGAAACAATGGAGACGACTGTAACTACGCAAAGCACGATACCGAATCAGAGGCATCAGAAGTATCATCAAACCAAGTATGCAACCGTTCCTACCACGACGATGAAAGAAACCACGATTCGAAAAGAGACTTCTAGCAGTATAGGAACCACGAATGACTTTACCAAAGAAACTACGATAGGAACAAACGCCCAAACGGTGCTGTCAACAGGATCAGAGATAGGGTCTACTCTCGGTGAATCGACAGAGCCACAAAGAACGACTCCGGTGTTTCCCAGGACAAGTACCGAAGCTCGTTCGAGAACGTTCCCGTCTACGACTGTGACTACGACGCCCATGACCACACCAGTTACGGCGTCTTCGACTAGAAGGTTTCCAAAGGTGCAGAAGAATAGAACGACCAATCTTGGACCCTCTAGAATCGATGTTACTATTTTGGAATCTCCTGATAGAAGAAACAGGCAAGGTTAGTAATTGTGCATACAGTGACTCACGGAAGTATTTGAACACAGATTTGATTGAACTTATTCTTTTTATACTAGATATAATAGATATAGCAAATAGTAATCGTCGACTACCACCGATGTTGAACAGTCCTCTAGAAGCTCGTCATAAGTGCTACTGCGAGCCTGATTCTTACTCGAAAAAAGATGAGAAAGAAATTGCTCGAGAGGAAAGAAGAAGGTTGAAGGAAGAACGTTTGAAGAAGAAGGAAAGGAAATTGAGAAAAAAGGCCAAACTCGAGAAGGAATGTTTAACGGAAAAGATGAACTGCTTCGAACACGATAACGACCATTGGCGCACAGCTCCGTTATGGAGCGCGGGACCATTCTGTTTTTGTATGAATGCTAATAATAATACGTATTCGTGCATTCGTACCATTAACGCGACACACAACTTCCTTTATTGCGAGTTTACTACTGGCTTGGTCACTTATTATAACCTGAGGATCGGTGAGTACAGCATTTGTACGTGTAAACTCAGTTTTCTAAGGAAAATTGGTTTCAATTATTAACTCTTGTTTCTTTTTCGTTTAGATCCATTCGAACAGTGGAACAGGCTTTCATCTTTAACATCTTCAGAACGTTCCTATCTTCACGATCAATTGGAACATTTGAAGGGCTGCAAAGGAACAAGGGATTGTACGGTTGGAAGCGCGAGGGAAGCGTTGCCACAACTGCAGCAACATCAGAGATTCATTTCAAAGAGAAAATACGCAAATTCCTTTGGTATGTTTGATTGATAATATATAAAATAGAAATTTTAGAAATTTATCTATTAATTTGTTGCTATTTCTTTTTATAGAAGATATGTTCATACCATCAACGTTACAAATTATTCGAGAAAGTGAACTCAGTAGCCCGCCGAATAAGAGACGAAAAAAGTTGCAAACGTAAATGTTTTTTTTATCGAAAACTTGACTTTATATTATGTATGATATACTGAATTATTACTTTTTATTAAGGAGCGTTTGGAACAGACGAAGCAGAAGCTGGCAAAGTAGTTGGAGGCATCATCAAGACGCGGTGAATTATCGTCGACACAGACATCAGTACTGATAATCATGGTTCGTTTATTTCTCTTTGGACAAGTCGTCGAAGGATGCGTGACAGCATTGCCTTAGATGTATATTAATTTCGCGATGCATTTAATAACGTAATTTATTTAGTGATATTTAATTGAGAAAGGATACGTGATATTTAATTGAGAATGTTCGGATTCTATTAATTAGACTCGCGTTGCTCGATACGAGTGCACCGTGTATATTTTTAACATTATACTTCTTATGGCAAAATTATTGCGACTGATCGGACGCGTATCGCGTGTACTATAATCACGCGTATTTAACAATCGAAAACGATCTAAACAATCCTTTTTTTACTTAATAGCCGATATTTTTTATAATAATTTATTTACTACTACGTCCCTTTAAGTCTCTTTATACAAGAAGCGAATTATCTCGAATAAAACTATATTTGCCTAACGAGATTTAGAGAAATTTAAAAAAATCTTCGATTATCCAGAACTAGCAACACGATACTTCTTTACGAGGTGAATAACCGATATCAGTAGCTTTATAGACAATAGAGTGTCTAAGAGGAGAGAAGGATATGAGGGTTCGTCTATCGCGTTAAAGAGCTACTTCAAACTCGAATTCTACGTGACTACGAACTGAAACGCACAACGAAAGAACAAAACACAATATAAAAATCGTCCTGCCAAAAGCCTTTTACCTTTCCTTACGAAAATTTCTATACGCCAGTACGTTCATGAAACGTTTATTCTATCAAAACTGCCATTCGTTTAATTCTTTCCTATTGCCTTCAAGCAATCATGTTGCAGAATAAATTGTCACTTTTGTGTCTAACAATCGTTCTAGCCAATCGTTACTAGGATGTTTGAGTAGAGACAGGAAAAAGGAAGGTAATTTAAGCCACAATGCTAAGACTGTACGAGTTTCAATGAAATCAATTAAAAAAGCAACTTTTAACATCATTTATTCTGCGTAATTTCCTGTCTTTCTAGAAACAGTATGAAAACTTTTGTGATTGCTACATCTAACAATCTCTGTTATAAAAAAAAAAGAAAAAAAAATTGAATGCTAATGGATGCATATGCTGCTATAGGTATACAAGCAAAAAGTAAACTGTGCTTACTTAAAACGTTTGCTTGAACAATTATAAGAGTCTTAGACAATATTTGTCCTTTTACAATTTCTATTGTTGTAGTTGAAATATTACATATCTATACGTCACTATACAATAGCTAGATGCTTGTTTCCATTAGCATTTTATTTTTTTACAAGTATATGTCTGTGTTATGTACTAGATTCTCAGTTAGTGCCCTGAGAATATCTTCAAGATTTTGAAGTTAAAGCAATGTATTTAAATCATGTGAAATAAATAAATAAATACTGTCCGAATTGCGATTGATACTCCGTTCACTTAAGTAAAAAAATGAACAAATTTTTCGATAATAAAGAAAGAAAAAAAGATAAAAAGAAATTGAAAAAATATAAACATATTTCTTTGTATCTTCTAATGTCTTTTACATAAATTAACAGGAACTTCAATAGAAAAATAATATGCATGAAGAAAACATTTCTGACTTCAAACATAATTCTTAATTAATAGATATGCAGAACTTAAAAATCAATAGTAAGATCGAAATCTTCATTGTCATCAAAAATGTTTTTTGCACTTTCAATTTCAGTGGTATTTTTGCTATACAAATTAGTACTTTCGCTATTATTATTGCTACATGGTGCATTATCTATTTCTTCTGGTATAAAATTATCATATTCTTCCTCATTATTATAGATAAAATCTTGTTTAGTATCATTTTCATAAGAAAGATCACTACCTATATCTGTGTGCTCATTTTGTAAGCACTCGTACATCATATTATTATGAAGATGTTCTATATCATCAGATTTCTTATAATTACTACTCTGACTACCTGCAGCTTCAAAAGTATTAGATCTAGTCTCTTCTGGTGTATCTAGATATTTTGCCCACTTGCTTTCAACTTTTATATTTGGCTTTGGTTTCTCATAATGATAATTCATATAGTTATCATTAGTACTGTTACATCCACTAAAGGATATGTTCTCCTGAATCTCATGTGTTTTCATAAGATTTAATTTTTGAACCATAACACGACAATCTCTACCTGAGCCTTTAAAATAAGCCTAAAAATTGCAATTATCTGCTATCTTGCACGTATGATATTTATTTTGTGATATATTATGATGAACATCGAAATTAAAATTTTTCTGTTATAAATGAAATTAACTAACCTGTTTGAATGTCTGTTTAAAATTACATATTTTGCATTGCCATTTCTTTGCTTTCTTGACTATGTGAACCTATAATTCATAAATTATTAGAAATCGAACGTTATAATACCAATTGACAATAAATTACTGCGCATTTGACAGTTACTTGATATGTTTTACACGAGTAACAGCGTAAAATGTTCATTTCCTGTGACATGATGATAATTTATAGAAATACGATTGCAAAGAACGCTTTCTACGGTTAAATCTATTATGTTTCAAACAATAACACTTTTCAAATTATTTCGAACTTCGAATGTCTTTGATGCTTGAAAATGCAGCATGACCATTATGGCGGTATCACATTTTGGCGGGAAATTAAGCCGTGCCTGTAAGTTGTTCAATTTTCGGTACTTCCGATAGAGTGAATACTTCCGGTAGATTTGATTCGATTTATGCGTTCTAAATTTTACAATTTTCATTTGAATATTTCGTTATAAACGCGCAAAAAGAAGTGAAAAGCAGTAATAATTAGTAAGCAGTAATTAGTAAGTAGTAGCAGTAAGAAAAGCAAAAGTAATAATTTTCTTAAAATATTTCTTGTTATTCAAAGCATAGCAATAATTATAGCTTATATAGCCTATAAAGATAGTTACTCCTAATAGCGAATTCTTATGATGAATTGCAATAGATTATGTTTCATCTCTGTTTAAAGGAACCAGTATGCATTTATATTCATATTTCACTCATTATGTTATACTATTATATTTACACACAATTCTTAACACATTTATCAAAAATAATTTAACTAATAATCAAACATAAGTCATTTATTCAAAGTCTATTTTGCAATTGGGCAAAGCTTTGGTAAGTTCTTTCTGAACAGTATTATCCGTGATACTTGATAATCCTTTAATTTTCAATTGTTTTAGATTTCTGAAATACCAAAATATAAGCAATATTACATTTTGTTAGATATATCTTATTCATTTTTATATATATTACATACTTCAATACTTTTAATTCACGTAGTCCATCATCATCAATGCTTTTACATTTTATAATTTCTAAATTAGTTAAAGAATCTTGAATAAGCGATAGATAGGGTATAGCTCTATTATCAACGTATCTGCAGCTTTCCAATTTTATATTTTTTATGTGTTTGCATCCTCCTAATGTGGTAACCCAATGAATAATTGTCATCATATAGAAACTATTTCATGTCATTAAATTAACTACAATACTAACCAAGATATGGAAATCCTACATCACATATTCCAGCATCATTTGCTTCAATAGATTCAATGTAATAGTTTCCACTAGATGGTAATGCATTATAATCAGTTAATGATTCAGAAAAATCTTTCCATCTGACAGATGCCCCATTTTTTAAAAGCCATTCTGCACAAGCACGATCCGGACCAATTTCCTTTATACGATCAGCATCAACTCTTTAAAAAAATGTTTCTTATATATTTTGTTCAATGAATCAAACAATAATGCTTTATTGTAATACCTATTAAATGCAACAGTAAGCCAGTAAAAGAAAGGCCTACTTTGATTTCTTGTATTTTGAATTAAAGATGTTAATTTGCTTAATATCTGAAATAAAAGGTATATGACAATAATCCTATTAATGGCAAAATGAAGTAAATTTTTTATAGTCTTACATAGACTGTCATTGTTCTTCTATTGTTTTAACAATAATATCATTAAATAATTATAATATTACTCAAATCTTAAGGTACCGAAAGCACAAGTTACTTAACCACAATGTAAGAACCAAATTGCGCATAGAAGATCGTGTATATACTCATAATCCTATAATAGACCAAAGAACTATGGCATCTAATCAGATAATATTTTGAAATTTAGTGCGCATTACTATTTACAATACAAGTTAAGAATTTATGTAAAGTGCAAACATTTAAGTAATAAAATCAAGATATTCCGATAGAGGGCGAAAACAAATTTCCCAGTGGGTAATACAAAATTTTATTCGAAATACCACAGTAGTTTCTCGAGCACAAAGAAACAGTATCACTATGAGGAATATTGAATCATAAACAAATGAAAAGAATTCCAAATCATATATATGATTCCCAGCTATTAAAAGAATTTGTACCAATCACTATACAGTATACATTGTTTAATACAGATGTCAGCGACAAATTGCATTTCAGTGGGTTATACTATTCTACGTTACTCGTAGTCTCTGGATCTTATAATTGTATGTGCCGCCGGTTTGAAGAGTCAAAACAAACCTGTGTGATTACGTACGAGAGTGATTACGTTTGGCAGAAAAGCTACTAAATAGCAACGATATGAGTCGAAGGAAAAGAGCGAAGGTTTGTATTGTTAATCTTCTATCCCACATTTAATATTATCCATTACTAAATATATTCTTATAAGGGTTATTATATGATGTGTTATTTAGTACACTGATTGTTACAAAGTTTGACTATAATATGAATCAAGTGTTGGTTTTCCCATATTCCTTCATGAAATAGTACTAGACGATAGAAATTCTTGTGTGGAGGATAATTCGCACGCGTGTACCTTGAATAATACTGTGCTGTAAATAACCAGACTAGGTTATGTTTTGGTTAGACTCATTATTTGTTACTTATCTTACTTTGTCAATAATCGTAAATTTATCTTTCTCTAATTAAAAGCGAGTATATTGTGTGTAAATTAAAATAAATGTTTTTTATGCAACTTTTAATTCATCAACGTCTGTAGAAACTTTTAACCTATATGTTAAAGTAGATCTCTGTATACTTAATAAAGTTTTGGTTATGAATTGATTTACCATTGAATATTGCTTCTTTTATTTGTGATTTTATCAGATTCATATCTATGTATAGGTGGAGTACAGAGAAATGGAAGAGAAGTATAACCAAATGGAAGATGAAAATGCTTCAGATACATCGGAGAAATCTAAACCTGGTCTTGTTACTCCAGAAAAGAAAGCTGTGCCTGAAGTAAAAAAAGATACTGATACAAGTATATCACAATCTGTATCTACCTCTTCTGCTCCAAAAATTGAAGTAAAAGATGAAGATGATCAAGATAGCGATCATGAAGATCCTCATGGTAAATCTATCTGTTAATGAAATATATTTTTTCTGTAATTGATTAAATTTTAATTTCTTTATTTAATTGTAGTAAAGGAATTACTTAATGGTTTGGAGGGGGCAGCATTTCAAAGTCGTCTTCCGTTTGATAAACTAACTTCCACAGAAGCTGCTTGTTTCCCAGATGTTTCTGGTGGACCACCGCAGACCCAAAAAGTTTTCCTTCACATTAGAAATAGACTCGTAAGAAACTTAAGTTAAAAAGAAAATTGCGGAACTTTCATGTATAAATGTTTTTATTTCAGTTGCAACTATGGCTTGAGAATCCAAAGCAACAATTGATAGTTGAAAATGCTCTGCCAGCGATAGAACCACCTTATAATAGCGACACTGTATTGGCGCGTCGAATTCACGCATTTTTAGAAAGACATGGTTTTATTAACTTTGGAGTATTTAAACGGCTTAAGGTGATATATGTTTTTATAATACATTTTCTACTTGAATACTATTTATAACAAATTATTGTCTTCTTATTTTAGCCATTACCTACGAAGAAATTAGGTAAAGTAATCGTAATTGGAGCAGGTATTGCTGGTTTAGCTGCTGCTCAACAAATGCAACAATTTGGCTTAGAAGTAATTGTACTCGAAGCACGGGTAATTGTTATTTAAAATTTTATTTTGTACTTAAGAAATGTGTAAGACATATGTTTTTCACATAAGTTTTTGATTTTATAGGATCGTGTTGGTGGTCGAATTGCAACATTTCGTAAATCTTCCTACATCGCCGATCTCGGTGCTATGGTAGTTACAGGGCTAGGTGGAAATCCAGTGACAACACTTAGTAAACAAATCAATATGGAACTTCACAAAATACGACAAAAGTGTCCTTTGTACGAAAGCGATGGTCAAACGGTTAATATAAATATAGTACATTTAAATGTTGTAATAATTAAATGTTTAAAACAATCATTTATGAAGTTTTAATATTTTTTCCGCGGATAGGTTCCGAAAGATAAAGACGAAATGGTAGAGAGAGAGTTTAACCGGTTACTGGAAGCTACGTCGTATCTTTCACACCAATTAGATTTTAATTACGTGGGTAGTGCTGGATCAGGGCAAAGTGGTAATACACGACCGGTTTCCTTGGGTCAGGCATTGGAGTGGGTGATACGTCTGCAAGAGCAAGGTGTCAAACAGCGTCAAGTTGCTCATTTGCGTTCCGTACTGTCGCTTCAAGGTCGACTTATCACTAATCAACATAGGGTAAGTATTCGAATTATTTATGCTTTGAATTTTTAGGAAATACTAAGAGTTCTTGTATTATAGATGATAGCGATCATGGATCGTTTGGTCGAATTGAATAAACAGTATAAAGAAATGACTGAGAGTAAATTACAAACACGTGATATAACACAAGAATTTGTATTACGTTCTAAGTTGCGTGATCTTCATAACGCATGCAAGGTATGGTCTTTTTTATTTGGTTTTTAATATCTTTATTTATACATTCCTGCACAGGAATTATATACTTGATTTGCTATATCAGGAGTGGGATCAACTTTCTGAACAACAGAAAGAAATTGAAGCGAAGTTACAAGAATTAGAAGCCTCTCCCCCTAGGTAAGTTTCCTTCGTTATTTGTTACACAATATTTTGCAAATTAAATACTTCTTGGTATGCGAAATTTTTGTTTCTTGTTCACAGTGACGTATACCTTTCTTCGAAGGACCGTCAGATATTGGATTGGCACTTTGCGAATTTAGAGTTCGCCAACGCAACGTCGCTATCGAATCTGAGCCTGAAACACTGGGACCAAGACGACGACTTCGAATTCACCGGCAGTCATCTAACAGGTAAGTCTTTTTAACAATGTTACATTAACTAGCATTTTGCTTTATTAAATTATCTGTTGCTGACTTTCACTGGGCGAGCGATTAGAGTTTACTTAAATCGCCAGCTAAATTGAGCGTAATTATTATAGTTGTACATTGCGATACGTTAAACACGCGAAAACATTCTAATTTCATGGAGCGTGCGTGATTCGTCGGGTAACCCCGCACGGCGTAACGCGTATACGGCATTATATCGACGTTCTCGAGAAATTGCTTAACCAGCCAGTAGATGGTATAGATAACGGGTGAATTATTCGCGGGCTGCATCTCCTTTACAGGCATCGGATAGTCTCTCGTACTCGGTGTCTGTACAGTTGACTTTATCAACCTTATTGAAAGTCGATAGCATGAGATTCCGTGTAGATAGTACGCTATATCCCTTAACCGATCGGTTACCAGAGTTCTCATTATGTGAAATTATACTATGATCATAGCGTGTTCGCTGTGCTAGAGTCTACTAATGCGTTAACAAAAACGAAAACAGCGAGAAATATGACTATAGATAATCAAGCGGTTTCGTATTTTACACTGTTCGAGTGTTCTCTCTGTTCCTAACTCTGAAGTCTAAGTTAACGGTCTACCTTACTATTTCCTTAATCATTATCTCAAGTATTTACATTAAACAACTGAGCCTCTCCGGAAATAATTGGCATTCCAGTGCGGTTCAAATGATTGTACCGAGGCATTGCAATAAAAACTGTTAAAAGCTTCTGGGCGTAACTTCGTGACGTGCCTTTGCGTTACCATTCTCTGTTGCACTCATATCGCGTATCGGACTCATGACAATCGAAAAGACAGCCTCGACGCGAACGTGATCTCAGAGCCTTTCGAGAACCTTAATGACGTTACTTGTAATTCCTACTACACGATTCACACCCGGAAGCTTCTATCGTTTCAACTGGGAGAATCAGCGGCGTGAATGGTCAGTCGTGGATCTCGCACGAAATATCGTCCCTAGTAAACGAACGGTAAACGTAGCTTTAATAGATACCCGAGGTGGACGTTGGTGGATGTTGCGTATCAGTGGACCGTAACCCAGCGTAGTAACGTGGTCGCGCGTGTCGCTACCGCGAAGCACACTCGACTGACAGTGAGCGAACGAACCGGTCGAGTCAGGCTCGAATTCCAATATTGCTCCGCTGTCGTTCGAGCGACCACGCAGTCGAGTGCATCGTGCGAGAGAGCGAACTCGAGCGAGCGAAGTGAATGCGCTCCTTGAACACAGGCTGAAACAAGAGACGCGCGAGGAGGATGCTGTGCGCCCCCGTTCTTACGGGGCCACGGTACGCGGCTATGGTGGTCAATTCGAAATTAAAGCGATGCCCACAGTCCATGACTGACGTGCATCGGTTATCATGACGGCCCCTCAGGTTCTTCCCGGCGATTAATGAGATGTAAACAATTTAACGCTAAATTAAGCACCACAATAGGTTCTCTGGTGAATCCTTGGCCGAAAGTTGGGGCCGAACGGCGGATCCTCGATGTAATCGTTTCTCCACCGAGCCTCGAACTCCTCGCGGTCCTCCAACTTCGGTTTACGCACCATCGGTTCCTTCTTGGTTTCTTTCCAAACGAATCCCGGCTGTAGGGTTAATAGCCACTGACCGCGAAAAGCGTTTAGGCCGAAATATTCTTCGAGATACTTTTTTCGCTTTGAATATCGCCGACCATAATTCCTATTCCTCCGTTAACTTTTAGATCGATGTCACGTCTCATTAAACTCGACGAATTATGCAAATCTATTATTACACAGATCTACTGCTGTCCTGTGCTAGCGAGAAATGCCAAGGTACCACTGATTCGCGATGATGCGTGGAGATTCTGTGTCTTTTTTATGAGAACACAACCAGAATGCATTCCTCCCGGTACAATATTTTCGTGTGAATGCGATTTTGTCGGGGAAACGATTTGGTAGTAAAATTCAGAAATGTACAGTGTACAGTCATCATGGTGGTCATCAGTATCGCGACGATTCTCTGTTCCTCTGCGATCGGTCGTATAATAAAGAGTTATCGAGCTTTGTTTGCGAGCGTGGACTGGTCTCGTCGTTGGTATTTTCGATCGTTCGTTGTCAGTCTTTCGATTGGTAGGACGAAAACGTAGGCAGCTCGATATTATGCGTGTATATAGGTACATGTAGCGTGTACGAGATGGAAAGGTGGATACGGGCTCGTGAAGGGACCAGGGATGGGCCATTTACGACGTATCGAAGTCTTCTATACCGTTCGTTGACTCCGATCGTCGCATTCCACGCCATCCGCGTGTCGCTACCAAAATTATATTGTCGTAAAGTCAACTTCACGCGCACCTCGCCGATCTTTTGCTTCTCGTAACGTTTGACAGTCTTATGGGAGAGTTACAGGAACACGGTTCCATTCGTTCATTCATGAAACGCCTCCATCGATATTCGTCGTTGCTTTTGTGAAGGAACTTTCTCCTTCTTCGCGTCCCTTTTCCACTTTTCTCCGTATGTGTTTGCCAGACTTAGAAGCGGCTACGTCAGCACGAAAATGCACGCCTCTGCGGTATTAATTGAGAAAGTTTAACAAGTCCTCATCGGGTGACTTTTAAAGCGCATTGACCGATCAAAGCCTTCTGTCGGAAGATAAATCGTCGATCGATAAATACCGAAATGGAATACGTAGCGATTCCGCGGGTAAAAGTTCCCAACGCGTTTCTGCAGCTCGTCGTTTTAACGTCAACTTACCTAGGATATTTACGGGCGGGGGAAGAATCCGGAGTATCTAGGCTGGAGTTATTCCCTCGGTCTCAGAGATCGAAATCAGAGAGATGGAGTTAAGGATCGGCGTTCGTTACGACGACCTGCGACCAGGTCTTCGAGCGCGTTTCGTATTTCCCATAATAATGTTCCGGTCGGTTCTTTGGAGAAATTTACGAACCAAAGGAATACCAAGGGAATATAGGGGAGAATCGGAATGGCGCGCGGCTTAATGAGCTTTCGCTTTCGATCTCCGATCGATTTCGAAGTCGAAGATGTTACCGAGACCGTTGGAAATAAACGGGACGGGAACCGTGGCGATCCCGGGCTCATTTGCCGAAACAAGCTCCGTCGAAAAAAGTGTAAAATAGAATGGGTGTCGAAATGCGTCTTCCAGTGTTTTCGGTTAAGAGTTGGACCCAGAAGAGGGACCAGCCAACCAGCAGAGGAGAGACGCGCCGTGGTGTTTCCCCGACAGGACGAAAACGTAGGCAGCTTAACATTAGTTGAGCCGAGAGCTGGATAGCAGAGGGGGCCTCGAGTGGTAATTTACGAGGTATCGAAGACCTTGTACACTCCTACCCGCCAACGAGTCGGCCTCGCCCCGCGGAATCCAGTCTTGGCCTTAACGCACCGATACCTTTCCCATGACCACTTTCGGCCTATCTGTGCACACCCGGTCTGTACACACGTACGTCAGGTACGGCTGCCTCTCCGGGCTCTTGATGTTTGTGCCTTTACCATTTACAGTGCTCCTCGTGTCGACGACGCGGTAGGGTACCTTGTCGATATAGTCTATCTGGGTCTGTGCTTCGCTGGCTCTGCTCCGTGATCCGCGTGATTTCTCTTCTTAACGTCACCTATCGCCCGTGAAGTGTCAACGAGGCGATTTCTTAGCGCCGGCTTGTTCCTTTGCCCCCATGAACAAATGGTTGGCCGACACGCGTCCTGGATTAAGTCCTTCTATCCCGGCAACGTCGATACCTCTCCACGCTTTCTGTCTCTGTGTCTTTTTTATCCTCTGCCACGCTCTTCTTTCGCAACTTACTTTTTATTTTATCATTGGAGTAGATTCTTTGCCCGAGCCTGATGCTGGTTTTTTTTGGTTTCGTTTCTATCCCTCGTATCCTGCTGACTGATTACCATATTCGAAGATCGATTCGATCGAACTAATCCCCGCGATTAGAGATCGTACGGTAGTCTCGTAGAATAATAACTCGACTCAACCGGAGCATTCCGTGTCAACATGAAATGTGTCGGCTTGCGGTCGAAGCGTAATTAGGTCGCCTGTAGGGTATGATATACCCGAACAAGAGATAGACCCCTGATCCCCAGAGGTTCCGAAGATTGACCGATATCGACCAGCGTGTCCAAACTGCCCGAAATCGTTGATTAATAACGTCGCAGTGGAAAATGGCTCGACCTGTAATTGAATCGTTCCACGGACGCTTTGGTAACGAGAAAGTCGTGTACCCTCGACCTCGATGCCACTACAATTACCTCTGATCCGCTTTATTTATCGGCGCGACTTTATTCGTCTCGAAAACGCCCGGCTCGAACGATCCACCTTCGAAGTTGGAAGGTGTTAAGTGACGTGCTGCGATTAAATATCTTGGTTTTCGCGGCACGTGTGTTAATCGACTTCCGAGTCGTGTCAACGGGACTGATTTACGCGTGGAAGCCGAGGAGGATTCATTCGCGGCGATAACAAAACTATGCGCGAGTACGCGCGCGCGAAATGACGCGTTTAAATTTTCTACACGCGCGGTCGAGAGTGGATTTCCTTGACGCGAGGTGTTAAGTCACCGATAGATGTACTGGCAACGCACTCCGCGAGTAGCTTAGAGGTCATGAAGTTGTCGAGCCGACGAATTATTTCCCCGTGCACTTTGTGTAACCTGTACGTTGCCGATCTGTCGTCGGTTATGCTCGCTGGTACACGCTCGTAACTACGACTGTCCCGTGGATTTAATGGAATCTCACATACGACAAACGTGTACCAGATACTACGGTATCGCAGTTCGTCGGTTGTTTCGTGCCAAATTTCGTTCTCAATTAGCCGAGGCCCGGCTCATCGATCATCCATCGCGCCTGATCACCGTGTAGGCGAGATTATCGCTGGCAGCTGTGGACGCGAACCCTTTCGTAAGACCTTGTTTCTTCGGGAATGTTGATGAATGCAACAACCAACTACAGGAAATCTTGTTACGTTCACCTAAAGAACCGAAAGAGTGTCAGCTGATCTTGAGAGGCTGTCAGTTAGAACACGTTCCGTTGCACTGAACAATTTCCGATGGAATGTGTTCCGTGTACTGTCGCGCGTTTCACGGACCGACCTACCGCTTCGACGAATCCAGCAGTCCCAATTTGGAGATACAGGGTGGTACCACAGAGTGAGAAACGAGACATGTTTTCGTTTTAACCCTGCGGGGTGGATGTAGAATATTCTTTCCTCGTAAATGAACGACAGATAGTCTTCGAAGCGACCTTTCCGGATCCTTTCATTCGTTTCCTCCGTTTTAATTAGACTCGTTTCGACGATCTTAATTAGAAGGTTGGGACAAAGAGACGGTGACCGCCTTACTTACGCTTATTGACCTGCGAAACTCGCGTCTCGATGAGGGGCGTAACGGCGGGCTTAAGTTATTCGAATAATTCGAACGTCAAGCTTCCGTGGGAGGCGGTGCTCGCGACCAAAATTGGGAAGCGGGTAAGTTGAATTGGCAGTTGTACGATATCGTATACCCTCCGAGTCGGCTTCCAGGTTTCGTAGCCGTGCTACGTAACTAGCTGGTGTAAATTTCGTGCACAAAGTTCGCCTTAACCGCTGACGTAATCGGCGAACGATGAACGTACTCGATGTCTCTGATTAACACGTTCTGCTTGGCGTTATCTTTATACGACTTTCGAAATGGCAATTCTCGTGATACTAACGTACGAAGAACTAATTGTAAGTTATTAAAAATTTGTTCCTCAGTTTCCCTACCATATTTTACTGGAAAAACATTGCACTTATCTGTATGCATATTATGTACTGTAATATTATAAATGTCACATTTCGAAGAAAACACGAAAAATATAAAATTTTCATTTCCGAAGAATCTAAAGGGACTTCTTAGTGAAAGGTTTTGGCATGTATCACCGGTGGTACACGCGGCATGGAACATGTTAATAAGCTTACGCCTCACTCTTCACTACCGCGACGACGAAGACCATGACAACGACGTCGCTACATTTTTCAAATTAATGCCCGGTAATCTTGGCTGACAATCGTTTCAAAAGGGGATTACGTGACGGGGTGACCGAGAATGATTAAACGGGGCCTGGCTACGTGACGGAGAGAAGAATGACGGTGACCATGTTAATGTCTGGCCACACGCCATACAACGATTACGCGGCCTTTCAGCATCCTTCGCGGTGCATTTGCGCCGGCTAAAAACTAGTATCTGCTCGGCCGCGGAGAGTTTTCGCGGGGTATTTATCTTTTCACTTAACGGCCGCGATGATGTCTGTTTTCGCGCACGCCTTCGACTCAGTGCCTCGGTGTACCATTGATGCTTTCTATCTGTTTAAATACGTCTTCTTAAAAGTACGTATTTATCAATATTTTTTCCGTCGTCTACGATGATGTCGTTGGCGTCGAAACCGTATAGGGTACTCGATCATCTGACATGGATACACGTAGCTGTAATTTCGAAGACAGCCTTCGCCTCTTTTTCTGAAGGTATAATTATAGCAAAGGGTTTTCACAGAGTCGTTTAAAGCCAACGGAGAGCGTACGCGAAGGTCAAAGGAAATAATTTTCAGTTAAAATTTAGAGCAACCTCGAGGAAAAGAGAGACTGATTTACCAGATGGCACGGATTGCTGTCGTCCCAGAGGTAGCACCTGGTGACCAGCCGCTTTCAATCTGCCACCCTATGCTGCTCGTAAAACTTAGCTGGCCGCTCTAACGACGGTCATTAAAGCGGCGATAGAAAAGTTTGGGACGTGCATCGTTGGCGATAATTAACGATCGACCGAGTGTATCCTCGTGAACGTGAAACATTATCCGCTGAAAAACCGATGTTTATCTCGATGATGAATTCGAAGTACCAAAGGCCTTGAAAGGGCTATTAAACCGGAAGCCAACGGCAGAGGGCGCACTCTTAATATCGTTAATGGCGTCCAAATTTGCCGGGGGAATTGCTTTCTTAAACGATAAATTCGCTGGGAACAACATCGAAATTTATTACGAGGAAATTGCAACGTTCATTAATCTTTTCCTCCGGTGTATCCTTTCGGTAGTGGATTCGAGCGAGGAGAACGCAACAGTTTTCACCGTCTATCGGCACGCTGCTGCTCCGCGGGCTATTTGTATTTACTTGGAAATGCTAAGCAGAGAGAATTCGATCCACCTTGTGCGTTCATGTTTTATTTAACAGTTTCTCGAAAACAACCGCGAAACCTGGAAACATCTCTTCCACGTAGATTCCACGCACGTTGGGTTCTCTTGCGACGTCTCGTTCGCGGAGTACCGTTCGACGTATACCGATAAATATCCATGGTTAATGTCAACCGAGTTCCACGAGGCAGCTTGTTCCACGTGAAACTCTATCTGTTGATAGGTTAACCGGCGATCGTACGATTCCCAACAAAACGTTTTCGCGCGGTCGAAGCGCACCTATCGCGTTGTTTCCGGTCTCGTACGATGCCATTCTTATTAGGTGCGATCCTCGCGGATTCGCTCTCACGATCAAACACGCAAGCATCCACTTACGAACAATACTGCGAATTGTCTCCAGTTAAATAGACCAGGTTAAATAGGACGTACTCTATGCGCTTCACGTTCTGCTCGTCTAGACTTTCGCCGAGATAAGCAATCTCTAACGTCACTTATGTTTCTCCCAACGTTTCTACTTCCGAGCTTCCGATAATCACGCCGATGATTAAGCACAAGATTAAACAAAAGTTAGGGAAATGCTTGGAGAGACCTTCTCCAAGAGACGTAAAGTTTCGTAACTTCCTGTCAGGTTCAGCTACGAAATTCTCTTCCGAGAAAGAGAAACTGATTGTAACTGCCGAATAAAAAAGAAAATTAGGCATTTGACGCTTTTGTAAACGCGTACTTGTTACCCGCGTGGCATATACGATCTGCTCAGGTTCTTTTATTTTCGTTTTGATGGCACAATTTACAGGTAGAAAATCGTGCGATTAATTGCGCCGTTAGTCGAGATTACGTTCACGATGCAGGTATCGTTTATTCGCTCGCACGACTCGTTTCTTACGAGCTGGAAACGACCTCCGGCTAGCAGTCTCTCTTGCGAAGGCGAAATCGCGAACCAGCCGAGCAGTTTTAGACCGTCGCGTCGTTGATAAACTGTCCTTGGGGAACGAGTCCCGATCGCTTTGTCACGTCGTCTAGGTTTACGGGAATGGAGATCGAGTAACTTCAACGCCTCCTTCTGCTGCTGTAGGCATCCTTTCTTTTTTCCTTCTTCTTCAATTTTCTTCCGTTCTCAGCCACCTTCTCCCGAAAGACTCTCGTCTAAAACTGTGTTCGGCGATCCTCCGAGAGATCGATTCTCGAAAGGTTTTTGAAAAGGATCAATCAACGCTTCGCGTATAGTGAGAAATATCGACACGTCTTCGAGAAAAATAATCCTCGAAAGTACATCTGCAGTTTGCAATACAATTTTCCAAGGATTTTTGTCTGAATTCAAAGATCACCCTCTCAAAGTTTTTAAAAGTGGAATTTACATATCCGGTCTAACCATTCTAGAGACAAGTTTCTTTTAAACTACTCCATAAACACGCCACCACTGTTTCTCTGCCGCTCTTAATCTGCGCAAGATAGACAAACGAGACTTTAACGAGTGCCTCGTGGAAGCTATCCAACGAGTTTTCTCGTATAGCATTAGCGCGTTAAATCGTTTAAAACAGTTTAAATCATCGTGATTCCTTTGTTACATGGGCGAAGTGTTTTATCCACGAAGCATCGAAGCGAAAGGGAAATTCTTGGCCCTTCTTGAGATCGTTCTTACGACGTCGTTCAACGATTCCGCGTGTCGTGCCCGTTTAATACGGAGTCACGTCGACGTCTGGCTCGTACGATCGGATTCTTATTACCTGCGATCCCGTCGCGTCGTTCTCACGATGAAAATGTGTGCGCACAGCAAATAGTCTGGCCAGTCTGTCGATAATAAACTATCGTAGGGGCGGCACGAGGAGTACCGTGATCGCTTTGTCGCGTCGCGTAGGTTTACGGGAACGGGGATCGAGTAACTTCAACACCTCTCCATCTTTTTTTTGCCCCTTCTTGTTCTTCAATTTTCTTCCCTTGTTCTTCCACGAGCGTATGCACCCTGTGTCTTTCTCTGACTGCTTCTTGCGGTACGGACCACCGATCCGTTCGGTCCAGGTCTCAGCGAAGAGGACACACGACGATGACGATGACGTTGAACAGAGAAGAAAGCAGGCATAGGGGAGAGTGGAAGGGTAAGAGAAAGAAGGAGAGACGAGCCAGGCCAGATCGGCTGAGATGTAACTGGAGAGCACATTACCTGGTATTAAGTCACCGAGATAACTACCTGTGTGGGAGGTTCCGCGCACCAGACCTCGTGTAAAATACGACGACGCGACCGCGTTGCTTGCTCTTCGTTTTACGAAATATTTCGATTTTTTTCGTCGGTGTCAACGAGCCCCTCCAGGAAGCGCGTACACCCGGTGAGCGTAAAATGGTAGAACGCCGCGAGGAAATATACCATCAGTGTCCTTTCCCGATTTATATGAAACATCGTTGATGTACCGATCAGCGTTCAGAGCCGTGTAACGCGTATTTCTCCAGGTTACCTTTTTTTCGTCGATTTTCTCTTCTTTTATTTAGCTTTACGGTAAATTTCCTGTCTTTATCCGCGTGGGTCGTCCTGGTTGGTAATGTTCTCGACTCGCCGCGTCAAAATGCACGCATCGTGCACACATGATCGTTCGACGGAACGCATGACGAGGCGTGAAAACGCGATTCTTGATGTCTAGTTAACGTTTATATGTAATATCCTTTCCTGTTTCCTCGATTCGAAGAAATTGTTAAGTAGCAAGGCAACTCTTGGTAGACTTGGTATCTTCGTAGTCGTTTGTCGATCGATTCTTCGGTTTGGTAAATTGGATATACGTACATGCTTTCTTATACGCGAGGTTCCTTGTTTCTTCTTGCCGAAGAAGGCTCGCGAATTACAGGAAACGAGCGCGACATGTACGCACGGGTGGTGTACTGGAATTTGCACGTTTATTGTCGCATTAATAATTCATGGTGTTGCGCAATTTTTAATCAGCTGCCGTCTGCCATTGATTGATGCTGCCCTTGCGCCCCCATGGGGCTCGAATTTACATACAGAACGAAAAGGAAAAGTATTGACACGTGATACGTTCCTACCAAACAACCAGCAAAGTCCAATCGCACGTCATAATGGCGCCGTTCTCTTTCTCCCTCTTACGCGCTTTCATTCTTCCCTGAGCCGATCTCTTCTCTACTTCTCGCTTCTCGTCTTTTCCCTTCCTCGCACTGCCTTTCTCCCTTTCATTCTTCCCGATGTATCTTCTCTTCCCTTCGGCCCTTACATCCTCTCGCTCCCACCGACGCGAAAGGGTCCCACAAAGAAGCTAACAAATCGGCCGCGGTGCAGGTGAGGCTTTTTATTTAAAAATTTTTATTGCACCCCGCGCAGCAAAGCATACGTCGTCGTCGTTCGGGGCTCCGCTCGAAAAACCTGTTTGCTCTGCCGCCACCATCACCACCACCATCGCTTCCTTTCACGAGATATTGCTTTACAATACTATATTATATTGCACGGTACGTCGAATTTTGCCTGTTTGGATTTAACGAGAGACTCGCCGGAGGATCGCGCGAGCTCTCGCGGACCTTGTGTTGCGTTCTTTCTCTCCTCTCTCGATGCAACCGCATCGCTGCATATGCGAGTCTTTCGCGCCACGATGTGTTTCAGCGAACACCACCATCATGGTCCGTCGTTACTCATCGTAGCGTACAACGATATCCGCCGTCTACTTCTTTTTCTCCCTCTGTGCCGCGCCGAAATTCGCGTATCCTCGCGTTAAACTCTGATTACATTCGGGATAATATTGAACGATCGTATATATCGCATAATGGGACACACCGATCCGCCTCAAGCCCACCAGCCTCTCCTTTTACGACGTTGCGCGATCTTTCATTCCATGGCTTCTTTACGACCTCCTCGTTTCGGAGCATCGTAGTTTTTTGAATAATTGGAACGTCATCTATTTCAAAGATTACGCTCGCCCTTCTGAGTACGAATATATCGGTTTGAACAGTTGGGGGATCGTTTTCCTGTCATTTTGATTTTTATATCCTCTTATTGATTATATACGTTCTTTATTTTCTGACGATTGCCTTAAAATCAATCTTTATCACGGAACCGTATAAATAACATGCCAATTTATACGAAGTCTGTAGGATTATGCCGTATCTGCTCGCTCGATCGGAACAACGAAACTCCAAATATTTGGAATAGGTAATTTGTGTACAGGTATGCAGCGATCTGTAGATGCGGATCTAGGGAATCTTTTTTCGAAATTAAACTCCAAGTATTCTAGCATCCGGTGAATCGATTAGCTCTGGATAATTTAACACGGTAGCCGTTAATCGTTCGGACGAGCTCGGCTGTCCCAATTTCGACTTAATCCTCGACGAACCGCAGATAGATAGCGGCAAATCCGTACAGCGAGTTTCTTTTCGACGACGCAAGTACAAAGTACGTGGTTCGTAGGTGTAGACGCGTCGCCATTAATCTTGCAAGATGTTTCTTTCGTACATTGTCCACCTCGGGGCCGCTTGGTCCACCGTGCAAAAACTTAGCGGAATTCTAGCAGGGGATTGGCAACTTTTTTCCAATATCCGTGGCTCCAAGCCCGAATGACCGTTAAAGCAAATGCTAGGTCCTTAAGTTGCTATGGTATAACGGAGGGAACGCATGTAGAGACAAACTTTATGGCTCTATAAATTGTTGTTTCGGTCCTCTATTGTATATCTTTATTGACCTTCGCGCGGCCGTACCAGTTAACCGGAATGCCATTAATAACGGAAATGGATATTCGATTAGCCGAATACGGAGATAAAAAGCGTTCGCCCGGGAGAGCAATTCCACGGTAAAAAGCTGCTGGAACTATTTAATAACGAAACCGTGAACCGAGCCACACCGCCGTCGCGGTGAAAATTTACCGTGACTAGACGCGCGCGACGAGAGCGTGCAACCGAGGGGACTACAGGGTGGCAAAAAGCCCCGGGATTCATTGAATACCACGTTGCTCCTTGACTAAACGAATTACTCGACCGTGCTACCGATGCATCCGCTCCCCTTTCACGATCTCGCGGAACCGATAAGAAATTCCTTCAAAAGGCAGGGAAAGCCGCGACCAGAAGGCCTATGTGTTCTCGGTTACCTGAGAAATTTCGGTTTCGGCCGTGTCGATCTTTTTTCCCTTCTGCTTTCAAGATCGGCTTGGTATCCAGAAAATTCCTCCGCCAAAAACTACGTAGACACGCGCAGTCTTGGACCTTTGTAGACCATTTTATCTTATAGGATCGAGATGTTTGAGATTTCCAATGCGATATCGTTGGAAACCGAAAATCACCTGCACCCTCGAAGGAGCAGTATTCGAGGATTTGGGTGTACGACCAAAACCGATTGGTTCTCGATCAGGAGAACCTGTATGGTACGGTACCGGTGATTTCGGGTACTTTGCCCGAATCGGCACCAGCAATCGAGAAAATCGCTACGTGTCCGATGGGTACGAATCGGGGGCGGACAGGTAGGCTTGTGTGCCATTCCGCGGATTATTTGTACGCAATCTGTAAGCGGTGCTGCGGGGGCCGGATTGAACGCGGAACAAGGGGAGGAGGAAGCATTGAAAGCGACAGACGGAGAAAGAGGATAGAAAAAATTTGCTGGCTCGCGTGTTGGTGCGTGCGCGGACTCGCGTAACACACGGCTCGCCTCGAGATGGGAAGAAGAGGAGGCGAAAAAGGATCAGAAGGGAAAGGAGGTAGTGTATATGGGGAAAGGTTGGAGGTAGGGTAAAACGCCGAGGGAGGAACCACCTCGGTGTATGTATCGTGGAACAGGAGAGAAGCAGCGTGCGCTGGCTGTACTCGCATCTCTTTTTCTCTCTTCGTCTTGCGTAGCTCGTCCGTTTTCCTCCTTCCTTTACTCTTCGCTCAAAGCTCCGGGCAGATTCTCAGAAGCTACCGGTGCTGGAGGAATCCGCGTGGAGCTGGATTATACTGCTAAAGGGTATATTTATCGGGCGAGAATGTATGCAGAAGCGCGGACATCGGCACAAAGGGGCCGCCCTTGCGGATTTAGCCTTGACGCAACTTCCAGAGTGGACTCACGGATTCGATGCTGGCCGCGGTTCTCCCGTCCAGCCAGACTGTCCCTCTCTTTCTCTCTCTCTCTCTCTCTTCCTCCGTCATCCCCGCGTAATGGATTGCCCAACTTTCCTCTTCTTACGGTTTACGTTTCTTCTTCCGAACCTGAAGGCCCCTCCCTCGCGTTGGTACTCACGTGCGTGCCCTCCGTCCACGACTATGAATCGTTTTTATTGATACGTTTTATTGAACCACTTCATCAGACCGGTGCGACTCTCTGCCTCCCTCTGTTCCTGTCTTCGCCTCTCTTTCGCGTTGATTCTACGTACATGTACGGCACATACACACGTTGTAAGAACGCGTCTCGCGAGTACGCTACACCGAATGGGTTCGAGTAAACATCGTACGTACGAGCTTGTACGTGGACCTGGCCATCGGACTTGGCGAAGAATCCCGATGGATAAAGCGATCGGAGTTCTAGAGGCTAGCGGGCCGTTTATACCGATACACCGCGATTATGAGCTCTGTTTATGGGCGGTGATTTTCTCGCCGTGGTTCCATCTATTATTTTCACACCGGTGCACGGAGATTTACACGGTTATGTAGTACCGAGCCTCCTCGATGAATCTCGTAAACTGTTCTTTTTTTCGTCCCTCGTAATTGCTTCCAATCGATTCGATTCGCACCGTGTATCCTTTAGAGAGATTCGAGATCGTGAAACGACGTACCACGTACGTCGAATCGCTAACCGCATACATTGTCGCGTTTGTTCAGAATCCTTGAAGGAAAACGTTTAGGTAGAGTAAATGAAATGTATAGGATTCGCGTGGACAGTTTGTCGCGGCCCGATTGTAACCTCGTTCCGGTAGAACTTAACGTTTGCGTAAAACGTGATTGGTGACGTATAAAATTCTTGTCTGGCTCCTGAGATTATCGGCCGTCCCTCTACGAGAACGTTTTTAGCGACTCGATCAATTACCACGAGTGCCTGGTGAATTTACGCGTTCATTTAGATTTCTGGAATATCCGCCCCGTAAAGTAGCCACGCAGATAGAGTCCTCGCGATCGTCCTCCGCCGCGTAACGCGGTAATGAGCTATCTTTATGGGCCGAGTTTTTATCGGGCCTATTATTTGCGCGCGCGCGCTTGTTCGCGGGCCCTCAACGACGCGTTTTATCGCCGCGACGTGCGATTCGTTCGCTGGTGATTCGCATGCATCTTTCGCCGCCCGGGAACAGCCTCTATAACGCCGATTTTTAAATTATCAACATTTTTTTCAACTTTCTTAATACCGACCAGAAATATTGTACTATTGGAACCTTAACTCCATTGATAATCACTGGACGCCCATATATTTTACATATTTATTAATTTATTTACGGACAAAAGCTCCTGGACACTACACTAATCTTTCGAAAGAAACGTATCGTACAAAATTTGTGTTGTACACTCTTTAACACATCAACATAGACGCTGCAAACGCTTGACGTAGCTTCGAAGAAAAATTGATAAAACGGTCTGCCAAAAATCCAGCTTGAATTAGCCTGTTCCATTAATGGCCTACCAAATTCTACGGTTTCCCTTTTCGTGCGTGGCGGTCGATGTTTCATAGACCCCTCCCCCATGACCACGATGGTGTATCCGGTTTCCATCATCCTTCGCAAAGGATAGAACGCGAAAAAGAGGAAGAAAAAATGAGAGATCGCGCGTCTTGAACCGTATCGTGCTTTGACGGGAGTTTGGTGGGTGCAGTCGCGGTTTTCAGGGCCGACGTCTAACGAGTCGGTAAGGCCGGCTAATGGATTGCCCAACTTTTTCTCTGTCCTCTTATTCAGCCGTACTCTCATTCATCCTTTGGTAGCGGCCGTTTCTACTCCGACTGGGTTTTGGTCCGCGTGCGCTTTGTTCGCGTTCGAATCGAATGGCGGGAAATATGCGCGGTTTCAAAGAGAGGATAATCGATGGACGGACGATAAGAGAAACGCTCGAGGAGATATCGTTATGGAAGGGGCTGGTTTTCGAGATAGGGGATCGATTCTCTCTGTGGGAATGGGACGAATTTGTCGCGCGAGGCGGCTCGTCCGCGAATTTATTCGCGTCGCTGGTGGATTTTACGGATTCGAAGGCCAAATCGACGTGGCCCTGTCCGCCGAGAGTCGACCAGTTCGGGTAATGGATTGCCCACCTTTCCTTCTTTCACGTTCGCCAACCCGTCCTTGTTTCGCAAACTGTCGGGATACGAGCGTCGCGATGCGGAGAGCGCGTGGAACCGAACTCGGCGAGCTCTCGCGGTGTTTTTATTAGAATTCGGCATCGGCCAGGGAAACCGCCTCCTATACCGGCCTCGATAAGATAAAACAATCTTTCGATTAATTAGCACCCCGTTATAGTACAGCTTCCTGCTTTTAATTAAAGAAGTGTTCGCGGCAGAGTCTGCAAGATAGGCGGAATTTATTACGACGCGTCTTGTAATAAATTTCACTTACCTCGCCACTCGACGCGTTCACCTCGTCCCCCCTTGACTCAGCTTGGTCGTGCGCGCGCGACCGCCTCTAACGTAATTGTTATACATGCGCAGGATTTTTACTCGCGAATATATTACGTCCTCGCGTATTGTGTTTTACGAGATTCCCAGTCGTGGCCAGGATATTCTCGCGCATTGCAAATCGGAAGTGCCGTAGCTGGAGACGATATAGGGATATCGCGAAAATAAGGCGTTAAGTATAATTAGCAACTGCTTCATCAACTGTATATTGGGTTGGCAACCAAGTAATTGCGGATTTTGTCAATGCCACCTATTGACAATAGAATTACGTGCGTTTCGTATCACGATACCTACGCAGATTCGCGAAAATATTCGGTCATTTTTAAACACCTTTCATGAATATACTATGAACGTTATGCGAAACGCTTTAAAATTTCATTGACAATTTTTTAGCAAAGAAAGAACCATATTTCGAAATGGCGTGTCTCGAATTGTTTATTTCGATCCACGAAACTTGCAAAGTGTAACTATTCTTTCTATTTTTTCTGTATCACTACCATACATACCTTCTTTAAAAACTTCCTTTTTTCTGCAATGGTCGGGATTACAAAATCGTAGAATATTCTGAGATAACCAAGAACAATTAAATACCATCGTCAAGCGTCGATCGCCAACTGGTTGGTTTATTTTAATCACCAAGTTTCTAGAACCATAAAGTTGCCGGCTGAACAAATCCCTGCGCGATGTTTCGCGTGGAATCCTGCGTTCGCGAGTTGTCGGCTGGATGGAAGGTTATTTCGCGTGATAGTGCAGGAAGGTAGAAAGGAGTGGTAGAGGAGAGAAAGAAAAATTGCGGAAAGCGACGCGGCCGGAAAAGGGTCAGAGAGGTCTCAGCGAGGATAAGAAGATTACGCGTCGAGCCGTATCGGTCGTTTTCGCTTTAACAGTCAACCCTTTTAGCAGTCAAACCGAATATACCTCCCTTGAAGCCTCGGGTCGGTTCCGATTTAGAGCGCGGGACCGAGAGGCTGGCGAGAGGGCCGGGGCTTACAGCGATATCCACTCGCGTTGATCCTCGTTTCCCGAAGCCGGCCATTGTTGCGAAGGAACGAGAGCGTAGGTGTGTCGAGGGATATCTCCGAGTCGATGGGGATGGCTCGCGGAACGGTTATGTTCTTCCGGAGAGTGGGATCTCGCGCGTTCGTTCGTTTCGTTCTTACGCTCGTTCTTTCGGTTTTTCGTTGACTGTTCCGTACATTCTGTTCCTTCGTTTCGTTCCGTTTGGCGTCGTTCAAAGGCGATGGGCATCGAAGTGTTTTAGTATTCCGTGGTCGTTCCACGGACGATTTATGGGGTAAGAAGAACATGCGGGTCAAGGGGACCACGCATATTAACCGGCGCACTATAAATTCGTTTGGCCCGCGTATATTTCGTGCCTACCTGCGGAGGCCACTTTTGGGTGAAACACGACAGCAGCCTCTCTAACCAATCGAAGGGGCCCCGTCAAGTACGACGATATTTTTAGCCTCGCCTATCTACCGGTCCTGTGAACGCCGCGAGATTTATGCGTGTGTATCGTCGTAGCATTTATCAGCCACGCGTACGTATATATGTATACGTATACACTGAAAATTACCTAGATGCTAATGCCTTCCGAATAAAATGCGCGCCGTACGAGATTACTGGCGATTTTTCACAGCGTCCGGTAATTTATACTTCGGCCCGCGTACGGCACCAGGTCTCCCCGCGTTTTCTCTCTTTCGTCCTCTCCTCCCTATATTTCCTGGCGTTTGTTAATCGAGCGAATGCAAGTTCGCGATACTGTTCGAAAAAATATCCGAATCTCTACCATAATGTTGCAATTCCGTGCGCATTCGATTCGAATACGGCGGACTCGAAGTTGAACTCGAAGTCTCGCGTCCATCCGCGATGGTTCTGGATCGAGTGACCGCGGTCGAAGCCACGGGGAACGAATTTCCCCGTCGATCTCGGAGAATTTACTGCGACACCGGCGATCCTCGTACAAATCTCCCGTCCTTCGTTCGCAATACGTTCCCGTCGAGTCGAAAAATCTTTGCGGTGCGCTCGTATCGAAATGGATGGCGCGTGT
>NT_176736.1:2089598-2120051 GCF_000188095.3 Bombus impatiens
GCGTGTACGAGCCGAAGGCGAGGCTCTCGCGGAATTGAGAAACACGCGCGGCGAACCGGCGCGTCGCGCAGTCCTGTTCCTCTCGACGACCGTGAAACGAGAAGAGACGAGACGAAGGGAACGAAGACGAGAGAGGACCGATCGAGCGCGAACGAGGAAAATATACCGTGGTGTAGGTAACGTATACTCGCCGGGAAACCGACGAAGCGCCACGGTTTGCCACGTGATTCGCGGGCTGCCACACGGAATGTGTTCTCCGTGTGAAAGGAAAAGCCGGGTCGAATCGAGCCGGATTTATCCGTCGCCTGGTTCACCGATTATGTCGATATCAAATACCACGAACTGCACTCAGCGGAGTGGAGACTCTTGCAGTCGTGATTTCTGCCCGGTGTGCGCACACATGCCAACACCAGCGTCGTCGTCGCCTGCATCGCTCTATTAAATTCTCCGAGTAAAATCGTATTGTCTTTCCAGTCGACTCGCCGCCGTTACGACGCGCTCAGGAGCACTTCATTACCATATAATTTCCAGTTACCTCGCGGATTACCGAGCAAAGGAATCGACTATGGTACGGTATGCCCCGGCTAGAGCTAGTTGTACACCTAGGAGAGACCGTGTCTCCATCCAGGCCATATGTGCTCGCTTTGTCTCTTCTCTTTCTCGTTCTCTCTTTAATACCATGGCTATCCTATCTCGCTCCACCAATGTGTTCTCTACAATCTTCTTACCTCGTTCTCTCGTTTCCTCCCTCCACCTCCCTTGTGACGGTAAGTTCGAGTACGTCTAGTTAATGTATTCAGAGGTCTCGGAGTCTCGAGACATCGCTCGGGGCATTAGAACGAGACTTAGGTCGCGAGGATTGTCTTTTGTAGACAAGCGGCGCGGAGTTAACTTTGTTTATAACCTGGCTGGTGAGTATACGAGAGAAAATATCGTGCCGATGCCGGCAGACGTGAGACACACACGCGGTAAGATACCGGATCCGTCTCTCTCCGATCTGGCATTTCGATGTGCAACGTTGTACTGTCGACGAACGATGGGCGGGATCTCTCCTTGCAGAGACATCAAACGTATACAAGGGTTAGGAATTCTCTCGCTCTCTCTCTCTCTTTTTCTCGAGTAATTGAGACGACGTCTGGTGTATTGTACACCCCGTGTGCACCTAGTCAGAGCACAGTTGTCTTGTAAGGAAATAACAGTCATGCCTGTTTATTCTCCATTGAAATATTATGAATTCGAATTCGTGAACCCTCTGGTCCCTAGCTGGCGCATGATTGATCGAGGACCACGGACAATGGGATATTTCGTACACCCACATGATGAACGTTTTGGCGCGACACGTCACCTTACAAAAGGGGATCCCGTTGCACGGACCAAGTCAAGGCTTTGATTTAATTACTCGCGTTTGCGAAACCTGGCCTCTTAACATGTTGTAGCACCACGACCACCAACACTGTCTTACTTCTCTTGTCCGAGATCTAACCTAACAAAGGTACTCGTATTTTTTAATGGCGATTCGCCGTTTATTTATCATCTAGCCCCCATTCCTCTGACACAGTGGTTATTACGAACGCTGCTGCATTTCGAATTGGTTACGAATCGATTAGAGGTGTCGAAGAAGGAGAGAAAGGGGCAGAGAGAGAGAGAGAGAGAGAGAGAGAGAGAGAGGGAGAGTAAGGGCTCGAAATATACCACCTACCCGGTCGCAGATAAGGATCTTCAAATTGAACGCAACAACTATAACCGTCGAAGCGCAAATATTTATTCGCGCGGTCAGCCTGATTTATCGCAGTGACAACAAATTGTTCGACATCGGTTCCACCGTGCCTTTACATATCGAGTCGAGTACGATCTCTCTGCACAGACGAGCTGATTTTCGTAATCTATCGGTAGCCAGCAACCATAGCAGGCTTCGGTAATAATTTTTTTTATTGTCAACCATGTTTCACTGTATGGAATCCTTTGAAACGTTTTTGACCGTGGACAATACGTGTCCTGGAGTCGGCTAAACGGTGGACCGTTCGTTCCTTTCTAAACTACCGTTCGGGTGGAAAGCAAAGCGAATTGAAAATACGAAAAAAAGCAACGCCATATTGTTTCGATTTCCGCCGTACCGTTGTTACTGACTTGGATATAGCGTCCGCTATTGTAGTTTTTGCGAAAGCAATGAATGATCTTGTCGATGGAAACGTTCACAGTTTTGATTTGATGTTTGCAGGACATGGAGCTTGGTCGATGCAAAGTCGAGAATCTTTTAGATTTTGACAAACGCTTTTGATAGCGCTTTTAAAACGCTATTGTTTTGGAAACGGGCTGGATATGCATGATAGAAAATCTTTCTGATCCTTTTATGGAAACGGCAATTTTATCTATCGCGAGTGACTAAATTTTGGGCTGCTAAAGCTGCATGCAGAGATCAAATACTTGAGATTAGGACCGAATTATGTTGTGTTCTAGTTTTGTATTTTACAATTTACCCATAATCTTATCTGTTAGACTACAATCTTTTAGGAAAATACTGCGACAAAATTTTCCGCTCTTTTACGTGTACTCTGGTTAACAATATTACTCTACCGTACACTATTTTCTAATCAACAGCTTGCAGTTGCTTGATTCATGGACGAAATTTACGATGTCGAGCGATGTTTGATCGCGAAAAAAGCGATCGCTCAGTGTCCCATGCTCCTTCTCGATATACTTATCACGGCACATCGATATGGTAATGCGTTAGAAAGAGTTATAAATCAACGGATAACCCGTATAAAGGCGTCGGATAAGTATCTGGTAATTGAATTAAGGAAATAAATATTTGCTCGTTCGCCCGGGATTGATTTATTACAAGAACAAGGAATTGTAGCGACCGGCGCTCCACCGCGTGGACCGTACGGTTTAACACGTATAACTTGCGGCGTGTAAACGAGCGGATTGACGCAAGACCGGTCATTTTCGTAATCTACCCTTTGGCACGGTGCTCGTGACTACAATTTTGTGACTGTGAAATGTTCGTCCTGCAGCCGAGCACCGTGATATTTCGTCCATTTTGTTGTCGAAGAATTTGGAACGTTGCTGCTGCTGTTGTTCCGGAGAATGGAAAATTCAAAAGCGTTCTCGTTGGTACGCTCTCTCCCATAAAGCTGTCGTGTAATTAACTGAAAAGTGAAGGAACACGAAGCACCGTCGTCGGTGGTATTGGCTCGATCGGTCTTATCGGCTACTCGATTATCCAATTAACCGGTTGGCAAATGCACGAGCGTGGATATTGATTGAACGGTGGTAATGATCGATTAATATAATTTATCTGGAGCCTTCGGTACTGGTTTAATGTGTCACGAATCAGCGGAGCAGTAGTAGCAAATAGTATGTTTATGAATAAGAGATTCTAGTTTATCGACAGCACGGTAATGTTCGAAGCATAGTACTTGAATAGGATCAAATTATTAATGATGATCGGCAACCAAGAACAATAGGAGCTCGAGTAACATCGAATCGCATCGAAACGGCAAATCGTCTTATGCGCTGCGACTAATTACTAATCGTGTTACCATTGTTTCGAGATCCTCTGTCCGATGTCCAGATTCGAGGCTACATCGAAAAGCAAATAGCCTGCGTTTCGCCACGCCCAGTTATCGAGATCGGCGTCGAGCCGATAAAACGAACGCGCCGAGGCCGTGGTAGAGAGAAGCCTGCGTGAATGAGCCAAGCACGGCTCATGACCTGTGATTTTCGTGATCTAGCCCAGGGCATCGGATCGCTCGTGACTACAATTTTGTGACTGTGTGTCGATCGTTTCGTGGACCTCCTCGCTCGGGTTTAACCGATTCCATGGCTGAAAAGTACGGATCGCCGACCGTGGACACGATGTACTACATAATAGATAATTCATAAGCATTTCCTATACAAGTATGCACCGAGAGGTTTCAAGAGTACGGATTAAGTGGGAGGGCGAATCGATGCTGGCCCACGAACAGAATCAACGTGGTGGTTTTCGTCGTGTTCGCTCATCACCATCCTCGACGATCATAGAGTCATCCCTTTCATTGCGATCTAACTACCACGAGCTTCGTGTTTGTGTTACGCGTATATTAACGTATGTATGTAGTATATAAAGGTTGATACACGGAGCGTATATTACGAGAAAAATCGCGGAATTTGCAGATTCTACGATATCCGGAGGTTTTATCTTTGTAGATATTTAGACAGTGTATGCGAGCCAGTATTTCCGAGTATTTAGTTTTCAATATGTGTTTTTCGCCGCGTGATCTCTTCAACGTTATTGCATGTCTAGTTTAAACATTGACCAGTTTGGAAACGATCTGTTAACGATCGTGGAACGTGTTATGGCTCGATCGTCGAGAACTAACTGCAAATGCTATTTGGTTTTTCAAAGGATCGTAAAACGGAGCGAGGAAATTGTAGTATAAAATGACTAAAAAAATTGACAAAGTATTATAATATAGAATACAGAATGTATCGAAGCAATAATGGCAATTGATAGGAAACAATCTACTTCGTGCGTGGTTTCTTTTAATTTAAGCAGATGCCATTATGTATAATCAGACATGTACATACGTAAGTTTCACGTGGATGAATAGTAATGGTACTATTAACATTTTTACACGTGATATGCTTCGGTTTCTTTTAGTAAAAAGTATTCCCACGAATAGTGGAGAGGAACAAGTAAGTTTCAAGTTGATCGAACATTCGACGGGGTTAATATTGGTTTCCGAAATGATATTAGAGAAGTCAAGGGTCGAACGCTCCTCCAATTATCCTGTAATCGACTTGGTCGTTTGAGTCGGTTACGACAGCCGTTATCCTCTCTGAATTTCGATTCGTTCGGTTCCAGGACCGTTGCCCTTCTTTCTCTCTCCCTCTTTCTCTCTCTCTCTCTCTCTCTCTCCCCCCGTCTCCTCCGTATTTTTATTCTTTTCCCTTCTCTCTCTTTCTGCTCCTTTTCTTCATTCGTAGCCGCTGGAAAATTGTGCTCTCGACTACACGCGTTGCGTGCGAGATAATTGGACCTCTTTTCAAGTCCCGCGCGCCGGTGGGTTACAAGACGTCCTCTCTTTCCTCGATCGTGACGAGTTCGACACAAAAGTGCTAGACTTTGTTCGATCTCCGTCTGCCATCGTGGCAACAATTTTCGTTCATGAACACGCAAAATTATTTTGCTTTTCTTTTTTTTTAGAGCGCACATCTTTCTCCATCCCCCATTCACTCGTTATATCTCTAGTATCGATAATAACAGCAGCGTACTAAACGACGTTCTATATCGTTTTAAAAAGATATCTATTTAACGATCGGCTATCTTGTCTTTTCATAGCGATTCTTATCGCGGGCAAAAAGCTGGCACGGTTCTGTCCGCGACAATTTGCTACGATCACATCCTACATTAGTCTCTTTCTTCCCTTTCGCCGAGTTAATTGATTTTTCAATTTTCCGCCATGCAAACACGGCCTGCCTGTTACACGGTCGTCCGGGATTTCTGCTATAAGCACGGATATCGATATCGCCGTGGATAGCTACAAATAAGTATAGACTCGATCAAGCGCAGTCCTCTATTTGCACGTGAGCGATGTAATGGAGGAACGAAGTGGGCGGAAAAGGGGAGAAGAAGGAGAAGAAAGGAGGTTCGTTCGAGACATTCCGATCTGCGTTTCCTTATTGCTAGTCGATCGACGAATGAATCTCTCGGTCATTATGATAATAATTTTACGGTTGAACGGACGTACGCGATACAAGGGACGTTTCTTTAAATGTTCAGAATTTCTTTCATTCTGTTCCCGTTTTTTCTTCTTTTTTTTATACCACGTCCTCCGGACGATGGTGATGCGAGCGCGATAGTCTTTTTATTTTCTAGTCGTTGCTTTCCGACAGGTGTCAGCGGGCGCGAGCGGCCGTGCTTAAAAACGTCGGAAACAACTCATCGAGATTCGACCGCAAGCGTGTAATTATCTCGATGGAGCATCTTCTATCGACAATCTTGGAAGTTTTCTTTTTTTTCTAAATTATTTTTTACAGCATCGACTGTATAAATATCCTTAGTTGGAATTCGAAGGTATCAACGAGTCGTAAGATTCGTAATTTTTGGCGATTTGGTCGCGAGAAATCGTCGTTTCTTCCCGTTTCGTCTTTTTAATGAAATTTCAACGAAATTAGCAACGTGTAGATACGTAGCACTCTGCAAAGCCGCGGATTCAACGGACGGATAGCTGGATAAAAGCAGCCGAACGAAAATGTTCCTGCATCGCTGAACAGACATAACCGAGGTGCGCAACAGTTGCTTATAAATCCAATATCCCCCGTTAATCGCCGAACGAACTGGCTGCTCCAGCTCTCGTTTCACCGGCTCGACATTATCGGAATCCTCTCGCGCGCGCGCGCCAACCCGCGGCAGGCAAGCGAGCAAGAGCGGCTGGTCTCGCCGTAAATCATAATTATCATCGTGTACGCTTTTATTCGAATGGAAATTCATTAGGCTCGCTCGGTGCATTGTAAACAACGCGACCGCGAGAGGAGCGGGGCATCGGAGGCAGGAAAAAAAGGCAGAAGGCGAGTAAGAGAGAAAGGAAGAACGGTGGATGAGATAGAGAGTTAAGGTTTAGTGGGGGCGAAGAGGCAGAACGAGAGGGGCAGGAGGGTAATTTACAAGGAGAGCCCGAGCCTCTCGAGCGGATCGTGAGTTCGAGGCACGGAAAGGTGAGTTCGGCCGTCGGGCGTGCGGTATCGATATTACCAATAATTGTCGGCCTGAAAGGTTATCTCAAGAAAGCGTGCATAGCAAACTCCCCACCGACATGGCCGATAAGTTATGAAGGCCCCTCGCGTCCTTTGCTTCCTCCTCAAACCTCGACCGCCATCCCCTCTCGACGTAATCGTCGTGAATCGTTGTGTGAGTCGAGTTGCTCGATGGCCGAGCTTGTGCATCGTGGATCGTGCGTCGTGTGGAGCTTCGACACTTCGGTATCGTCTGTAACACGGCTGCACCGGGAACGCGCGTAGCTGTAACTGACATTTTCCCTGGAACGACGACGTTGTTCGATGCGAATGTACGGCAAATGAAATTCAAACCGTTGAAAGGTGGCACGTACGACATGGCCACCAGAGGGAAAGAGAAAAGTGGGACGACAGAGCGCGCAAGGGGCAAGTCGTCTCTGGTTGGAAAGCTTGCGTGGTCGCCTAATAACGATTATTATCGGAGGAACGAACGAGCGAGCGAGTCTCGGTGGTTCTGAAAGGCCGTCGATCTTCGAGTCGTCTGTCGGTGGCTTCGTTTTCGCGTGTTTTCAGCGCGCACCTTTCAGCCTAGCGAGCGAGAGACCAACTCTCTCGTCCCCTTTTAAACGCGCCGCGTTCTCGACGTCATGCCGGGCACGGTGTCACGCCGTTGAAACGCCGGATGAACACCGATATGAAGTGAATAAGACGCGCGTGGGACATTCTTCTCCCTCCACCACCTTCGCCGACCCTTCCTTCGCTCTTCCTCTTTCTCTCTCGTCTTTCCTCTTCTCGTTCTTGTAACCGTTTGGAATTTCAAACGGACGGATCCTGATTACGGTACAATTTGCGCCGGACGACATTTTGTAGACGATTTATATCGGGCGTAAAATAACAGACAGGGGTAAGTTTGTCTACTGTGATGGCGCGAGAAAACGGAGAACGCGATAGAATTTCTAACAAGCCGTTACACATGTGCGAATTTCGTGCGGCAGCTTCACGCCGTGTTCGCTCCCCGTGTAATTTTCGAACGAAATGATACAGCGTGCGTCCGTCGTCGGTGAAAGCAAACGCGAGAAACATCGTCCGCCTCGATCCCCGCGTCCTTCACCTGCGACCTCGTACGAGATTCCAACATCCTGTCTAATTTCAGGAAACTAGCATGGTATCCATTACTTTACACAATTATGCTTTTTCGATAAACATTTCAATCGTTCGACCAACGAGCTCAAAACGATTCTTTCGCATTCGAAAGCGATTTTCTCGCTAAGTTATTCCATTTGCGCAAGCTCGCTCGTACTGTTAGTCTCCGGAGCTCTACAATGTTTCTTCTTCAACAATACGTCGGCCCGACAGCCACGGCTAAGCGTCATCGCTCATGAATCTCAAATCGACGACAGGTTATTCTTCCTTGCTGGGGAAAGTAGAGAAAGGTTAAAGGATTAACAGTAACTCACAATTACGATGCCAATAGTCAATGGCGGCGCACGCGTCCGTCCATCAGCGCGACGTTAATGCCTGCTGGAATATAAATAGATGGTTACCGCGTGGGCTCGACGTATTAATTATCGTCCCGACGAATACGGTGTATCGCTAAAGGGGCCAGACAGCCGACGCAAGATGGAACGAGAAGAAAAGAGAGAAGAAACTGTTGGTCGGGATACTTCTAAATCTAAACGGAAGTAGATTGCGCTGCGCTCGTTTCCCATCGCTTTCCCATGAGCTCTCTCGTGAGTATTCTCGCGTCAAACCAGATCGTTTCCAGCAACTTATAACGGTATCATGGTGGACAGTGGCATTGTGGAGCGCGGAGTAAAAACGGCTGGGCCCGTCACGCGTATTAAGAGCTCTAAAGATGCGGATCTAGTCACGAGTCGTTCGATCCTCCATCGTGTTAAAGTTACGCAGCGGCTTAACGTTTTGTACTCGATTTCTTAACCGAGCATATTCCGCTTCTCCTCTTTCACCCTCTTTAATTCTTTGCACCTCAGCGTGAAATATCGAAGTCGCGTCGGCAAATGTTTATTTGTTGCTCGTAATAATATCGTGCTTATTATTCACGACGCGTGTTCCCCTCGATTCCTCCTGCTTCTCGTGGCCGGCGAACAAATTTCTCTGTGGCTCCTCCGGCGCGCGTGTTTATATCGTCGACGTAGCGGGAGAGGAACGTATCCGACCCGCGAGCGAGTAAATGATATCCGCTCGGTGTCCCACCTTTTGCAATGCCATAAACAAGAATTCACTCGATAATGTATTTGAAAGCTCGTACGTTTATTTCAAGTCCCAGACGATCCCTTTCTTTCGAATTGGTCGAGGCGGGATGGCGTGGGGGTTAGGGGGTGGTGACGGTGTATGTCCATTTTTTTCCTCTCCCGGATTGTATAACCGCGAAGGGAAAAATGTATGCGCAAATATATTTCGACGGTCGTGGCTCGCCTTTATACGCTGCACGCCTGCCACGCTGGATATGAATTTTCGTGCAGCATCGTTGTGCACGTGTATTCCCACCATCGGGCGCCCATATTCTCCCCAAGTTCGCGCCCAGTGGTGCTCACTTTTGCCTCGTCTTTTCGTTTTATCCGGGATCCTATGTTATTACCCCGAATACCCAGATTCCGAGATTCTACCTGATATTCACGATATGTTTCTCACGAATAGATCACAGCGCTATTACTAGCAATCTTTATGCATTTATGGGGAACCATGAGATGCAAAAATGTATGTAAGGTACTTGTTCTAATAGGTGAAACAAATTGCCGTTTAGGTTTCATTCTAAGAATATTAAATTGCATAAATATCCGCCGTGTACTTATTAAACTTTTACGTAGCCAAGCTTGTTAGAAGCACCAGTCGATTAATTACATAAATAGAAAAGAAAAGAAAAGTCTGTTGAATGTTACAATTTTTTAAGTAATTTCCTTGGAATCTGCTTATGTAATTTTCTTGCGATAAGTAAACTCATGGAAGTAAAAATAATTTCTTCGAGAAGTTCAATCACGTATCCAGATAATGGAATTGCGAAATTTGCACAAAGTGGCTAGCACAAATTTTGTCTTCTGAGAAACTCGTCTAGAGATCTTTAGTAGCGTAATTTATATCTTATCGAATACCAGACTTCTACGAGGCAATGAATCAGTCGACAGCACGTTTCCGATTATAAAAAGTAGCCTGTACAAAAGTACACGTTACGAGAGTCTTTAAACTTCTCAAAATGTTCTCTTTTCTTCGTTCAAATGGTAACGCGTAATCATGTCGGTGGAACCAGCTGGAAGCAGCTGTTCGCCTCGACTTTCGCATCAAGCTGCCACGTTATCTCGGCGAAATCCAGGAAGACAGGTTGCTGGATTTGTTTGCACGTTGCGTTGTTAGGCCCGTGCCGTTCGCAGAGATCGGCCTCTCCACGTTCCACGCTTCGTTATCGCGTTGAATTACCGCGCTGCATTTTTATTCGCACGTTAAGTGTATAGCTGGATAACGCGCTCTCGATTGATTTAAACGGTTCCAACGAAGTTTCCTATTAGATACGCTTCTCTCTAATCGTAGACCTCGAAAATCCGCCTCTGTTCTCATCGTCTTTTCGCATTCGAGCTCCCCTTCAAGTTCTTGGGAGCTGTGTCTCGGTTTACGAGCGTGCCCTGCCCTTAAGGTTTCACCCGAGGTATTGCGAATCACTGCTCGACACACGTAACGCGAGAGTCGCGAGGAAGACCTTGATTCTCGGGTTCGAGGAAGGACAGGTCGATATGCGCATATACACGCCGCGTGAATCGTTGACACTCGCATAATACACATTTCGTTTGCGTAATTAACGCGTTGATGTATAGTTACACGGGCCGGTGAACGGAAACTCATTCATAATCCGACCACTCGCCACTCTACGATTACTCATAAACGAGATACGTATCGCGTGAGCTTCTTGAGGCAGAGGCATCGAGGGGGACCGAGTTGGTTTTTGGCGTTCGTTACACAGGCTGACCGTACGTTCTTGACCGTAAAAATGTTGCGCGACACTGGGATTCCCGTTTGCCCGTTCCCTTATCCGTCCGTGTCTCGTTTTTCGTATCTTCTTATCACCAGTTTGGTCAAACCGGTGGATCGTATAAAGAATCTCAGGATCGGGTTGGTAAATAATTCAGAATTCTCTGCCGGTCTATTCGTCTAGCCTTTCAACGGGGACTCACGATAGAATTGCAATTACGTACACGTGTACGTGTACGGCAACGTTCGCGTTGGCTCGCGTGTAAAAATGGCAACGACAAGCGGAAGCAGTTTTCCCGGGGCTTGTGCGCCGATGAGACGACGAAAGACGCATCGTAACCGCGGCAGAAGAATAATTTACAACCGGTCGCTGTCCGTGCTCGTGTACGTTAAAGGCATATACGTCGACCGGTCGGATAATAATTAATCGAAATCGGGCTCCGTAACCATCTGTTAATAACATCCTCGACAGCGTGTAATCATCGAAATGGTAAATTTTCGCGAAATCGTGGCGAATCCCGTTCGCTGGTTCGCGGTATCCAACCGCATATTCATCCACACACAGTCAGGCATCGATTATCTTCATCAGGAGCAGCAAGTAGCACGCGATTGTGAATAATTCAGTGTTCATTTGTGAGAAACTCGAACCACGTGAGAGGGGCTTGGAGAGAATGCGACTTATTAGCGGGTTCGAGTTAATCTAGCATAGTTGCGCTGACAACACCGGCGTTCCGTAACACGGGAGTCGCGATGGTATGCACTTCGCGGACTTTTTCACCCTGAAAAGGCTACGTAAAACAACGGAGAGCTGCAGGCGGTCTGTGTGCCCGTTCGTGGCAGAGGAAGGGGCGAAAGAGGAAGAAGGACACGCGGCGAGAATTACGTAAAGAACGAGAGGAAGGGTGAGAAGCACGGTCACGAAGGGAGATGAAACGATCGCCGGTTGTGCGGAGGATAATAGGCAGAGAGAAAGGGAAGGGAGACGGATGAAAAAAAAGAATGAAGGGGAGAAAGAAGAGGGCAGCACGGTGCGAGGGTGGGAAGCAACTAAAGAGCGAGCGAAACGGCAAGAAGTAGATTGAGGTTGATAGGAAAGAAAATCGCACTCGCACGGCGTCGTTAGCTTGTTAAGTTGCACGCAACACCTTCGGCTCAAATACCGGATACACCGGCCTCCTCTTTTCCTTCGTGTAACCGTAGCTGCTCTTTCTCTTTCTCATCTGCATCCCACGAACATATTCTCGACTCTCTCGTTCCTGATCTTCCTCTCATGGATGTGTTCTTTCACTTAAAGAATCTTCATCGAATTCGTTGCTGCGCGATCTTTTACCAATTCGAGGAACTGAAGAAGCGAGGCTCGCTCGATACGACGTCTTCACTGCGGGCGATCTTGCGTTTCCATTTCTTTTACAACCGCCTGCCGCATCGCGTTCCCTCGTCCGTTTCTTTCGAGCTTGTTCTTCTTCCATCAGTCGACTGTTCGCCGGTTTCTTCCGCGAACGGAACTCGACGAGATGGAGTTTTTCCTGGTCGGTGCGCTTGACAGAGGAAGCCGTGTCCCCGTCTGGAGGAGCACAAGGAGCGGCCCGCGAGAGCGTGCTCCGGCTGAAATACTTTTTCACGATATTACCGGATAAATGGTATTAGCCCGGAGACAGGACGCTTCAGGAAAGAAAAGTTGAACGACGGATACACAAGGAACGCGGAGAAGCAGCAGCTGAGAAGGCGCTGAATTATTCCTTTACGTCTTTCGATATCGACGTTCGCCCGAGCTACTCCGCGTCTACTCTCGGCGTCGCTTACCGGCGAAAGAAATGCAAGTCAGGGAATTGCATTATGCACGTATCGTCGCTGGGTTGGATTGATTCGTTTCTTCGTGTTATTAAGAAGTTTCTCCGTGCCTTTGAAATATGCACCGCTATTCCGCTGTATTATTCAATTGCCTTCGAGTACGATTCTTTATATCGCTCACATATTCGCCGTTCGATTTTACGTTTCCATCTCTCTACAACTTTTCTCGATGTTTCGCATTTCGAACAGGCTGCCACGTTTTATAGCACACGTGCAAACCGAATCTTTCGATCGGTATTCGCGTTAAATTAATTACGTCTCACTTGAACGTGTCCATTCGCTGAAGTTAGTAGCGGCTGTTAATTAAAAAAACTGGTGGAATCGTGGAAAGGATGGAGTCGCGCGTCCCCGTGCATTAGCCTTAAGTGGGTTCGTTTAATTACTATCGCGGCTTATGCGCCTGTAAACCGGCCCTAAAGGACGATAGCCGGACTCGATTCGACTCGCAAGCCGACTCCTCGACTCGACTCTCTCGCTTGGCTTTCCGCGGCACCAAGAGGACAACGTTCCCGAGCAGGACGAAAACTCGAGGGCACAGAAGACAGAGAGCACGTTTCTTGTCATAGCCCGTTGGAAGGATGGTGGAAGGGCGCTAACCGTCCCCACCACGCCTGCTTTGGTGCCCGAAGGAGCAACCGGGCAACCGAGCAACCGAGGCATGCGAGCATGCAACCAGACGAATACCTACCTACTCGTGAAGAAGAGTGTTCCTCTGTCGAACCGCTCGGCCGTGGATGCTACCGGGCTCCGCGGGATCGGCTCGATCGGTATTCGACGTTCTAGCTCGATGACATATATGGCGTAAAGTCAGAGAAGGAAAGAAGAGAGAGAGAGTACGCAGTGTGTAACAGAAAGGAAAAAGGAGAAACAGAGAGAGGAGAAAGAAAGATCGGAGGAACGATAAGTTAATAGATAAAGGATCGGTTCGAAAACGCTGTCGAGTGGAATCGTCGAGCGTTTTCGGTGGACCGTCGGGAATGCAGCGGCGATAGTTCGAGGCTCGAACGCTTAATTGCTAATTGAAAATTCTTGGTGGCGCGGAGATACGCGGTGGACGGTCGTCTAAAATATACGGCGCATAAGTAGCGGTAATGAGTTGTAATTTTTGCGAAACGACCAGAGCTTGTGAGCGCGAGTCCACGATTCTTTCTGTATAACGCAGAAAGAGTATGCGACCGCCGTTAAGCCGGTTGAATACGTTATCTGTAGTAATTGTAACAGTTTAATCGCGCGCGCTTGGATTTACTGTTAATGTTTCTGGTTATCGCGAACCACCGTACCCTTTTCGTTTTCCTTCGTTTCCAATGAAAGCTTCCCTCTTAGGGTCCAGTCCTATCTCGACCTCCAGTTTTCGAGTTTCTTTTTTTTCTTACAAAGTGGATGTACATAGGTATGTACGTTGGTCAGAAAAATAGTCCGCTACATCGGCCGTGACCGTTCTCCACGAGAAGCCAAACGCTCGCTGCTCTCGCGCGCGTGCGCTCACGGGCGCCTGCCCGCGTCCTTACGAAACGTGAACTCACGGTGAGGAGAAATTACAGCCGTGGAATGGCAGAGAACGACGCCGACCGATAAATTCAGGCCGCGTAAACGCGGGTATTAATCATTGGCCAGAGTTCTACTTATCTCGATCATTGTATAACTTAATTCTCGGTTCTCGCAAGGGAAGTTACGAGGAGTTATACATGCCCGGAATCAACGATGACTTTCTATAAATTTCGTTGCAGATAAAAGACGACTACCGCCATGGAGGATTTCCATAATTTTTTGGTCAGCCATTGTGCGATGCCACGGTAGAGGTATGCTTCGGGAATTTCGATCACTCGCAGCTGCGCGCACTTTCTTCGTCGGCAGATGTTTCTTCGCTGTCCCTCGATGACCGCAGTCGCGTGTCTATGTGTTTTTATGTCACACTTTCCTCCCCCTTGTTTCACCTACTATTTCTTACGCGCGTTGGGTGCTCTGCTACCCTTTGGTCTTTAGACGTACAGAGTGACCGGTTTCGAACAGAGTTTTCCCGCTCGATACGAAGCTCGTTGGAACGCAAAGCGCATTCTAACCCTTCGTGGGTCAATTTAGTTCCTCGGTTTCCCGCGCGGGCCAATTTATGGAAGTTTGGGACAGATATATTGCCGATCATAAATTCGGGACCACTCCTTGGCGGACCGAAAAAGCGGGCAGTTTTATGGCTTTTTACGAGGCTCGAACGTTCTAAACAGCCCTATCAAAAAACGTGAAGTATCGCTTATTTCATTAGGATCGCTGATTTATTCTAATTGAAGCAATTAATTCGGTTTTGGAGGCGGTCTCATATTCGAAACGTTCTTTAACTTCCTAACAGCAAACTCACTGAATCTTTCGTCTTAGATTTACATTTTATTTCTCTACCTTTTACCCTTCTTTTTCAATACAGCGCCTTCTTAGCTACTAACTAGTTTAGTACGTTTGATACCGCATCCAAAAGAACAATTTCATTTTAACCAGTGAAATGATTTATTTCGATCATTCAAAAGGTATCTGAGCGGAATAAGTAAACCCCAAAAAGCACCATTTTGCGATGCGCAAACTTAACAATCTCCAAGATAATAGTTAAAGAACAATGTTCACAACGATCATAGCTTTTCTCTACTTTTCAAGTTACATGGTTAATGAATGTATCTTCCGAGCATCTCAAACGTCAATCTTATGCTTTCAAGATTGACTTGTCATTTTACACAAAGGGAAAGCCACGAGTGGGCCGATCGTCCGGCAATAAGATAGCAGCGGCAATAAAAGCTCGCTCTCGTTACCGGTTAATTACGCATAAATAATTGACGGAGCAATAATAAAGTTTCGCGAGGCGAGCCGCGGCGAGTAATTTCGTCTGATTAATTTAAAATGCGGACGGTCCGGGAACGGGCTCATTATCGGCTCATCCGCTGATAAGCGTGCTTAACGATCGGGATGAGATGCGGTTGAAAAAAAATGTTCAACCCCGTTGCTCCGTTGGCCGGCTTTAACCAGAGACGAGGCGTGTCAACGGGGTCCCATGGTATTATTATGAGCGAAGTCTCCGGGGCCAGTTCGTAGCCCCCAGCGTGGAACAGAGACGGAGAAACGGTAGAAAAACGAAGATAAAGAAGGATCAGAGAGTCGACACGCCCCGCGACTCGTTCCCGAGTAGAAGCTGCGCTTGCAAAGAGTTGATTAAAGTCACCGGTCCTCTGCAACTTGTATTTTCGACCTTTCGAACCCTGTAGAGGCTGGATCCGATTCAATGTTCCGCGAAACTGCTTTGTAATCGATCGAGAGACGCTCGAGTCCTATGGTGTACGTTTTCTTCCGGTTGTGTGTCAGTGGACGGCGCGCGGACAGACAGTCAGGGATCCACCTTTTTCGATCTCGTGTATAATAATATTTGCCCATAGCTGGGACGATGCTCCCTTAATAAATCGAATTATCGAACATTTATCTCGGTTCGTTAAAAGTCGATTTAGTCGCCGTGGTGCCCGTCACAATCGAGTCGTCTCATACATACTTATATAAGAAACGACCGAACGTTGATACCAACTGTGATCCTTCTGCCGTTCCTGGATCCATCCGATGATCTATCCTTTCGCAGAGAAGAGAGATCTCCCTTGCTGTTCCAGCGGAATCGCTCGCAGCGGAACGTTTTCTTGGAATAACCTTCTTTGTTCCCAATGAACTTTGTGCAACTTTCTACCTTTCGTGCCTCGGTTAATGCTGTTCAAATATACCGGGGTTGTCTGTCTTTTTCTACTTGTTCGTTTTTTCCATCTCTCGTTACTCGAGAGAAAAATTCCGCCGTTACATCTGGTTTCCGTTCCTCCGGCTGTTGCCTCGGACTTTCCTTCGTAGTCAGCGAGCCGGTCGGTCGTAAGGGTCGTAATTAATACCGCCTCGACGATCGTTGCGACGTAGCCGGATTAACGTCGGCGTTTCTACTCGGTCGGCTATTCGAAAGTTCCTTTACAAAGGCTGCAAAATCATTTCTACGAGTTATTATGATGTTACCCGTAGCTGGCGCGCCAGCACCGGTTCCCCGGTTCCATCGCGGCGATGTATATGCAAGAGGGATATGGCGGTGTAACCGACTGTACCTTGGTCGCATAATCAGCAAGCCTCGACGGCTACGCGACGGCGGGCAGCGCGCGGCGGATAGCGCACGTGTGAAATATGCATTCGCTTCGCGAGACAATGCGAGCCGGACACTAAATTCTCAATCGCGATAACTAAACTACGCGGCAACAGTCGCGTACACGCAATCGTACACGCGAATATAAAGTTCACGTGCCGATGTCGCTTGTAATTGAAGATACGATTCTTCGAGAGGGACTGCTCCGCTCGAATTCCGCTTTCGATTAAACGTCCTCCTTCGTCTCCGTGGCTTCGTAGCTGTCTTTCAAAAATCCCACGAAATCGTTTAGTATCTTTTTTCCTCCGAAGAATTATTCCTCCAAGTTCTTTCCGAGCTTCTCCAACAAAGCCGAGGCAAAATTGTAAAAGGAAAAGGAGAGAAGAGGAACAGAGAAGAAAGTAGAAAAGTGGAAGGAAACCGAGTCTCGCATGTCGCACGCGTTAAACCGTGATCCCCTTGGCGAAACACACGGAGCGTGTGTCCCGGGCCCTCTAATCGGTCTACTCCGTTTTACAAAAGACCGCACGAATCCTCCATTTGCTACGGCAAAAAGGGGCAACGGCTATCTCTCGGATGCATCGATGCAACTGTGGGGGGACGATTTCGACTAACGATGCCTTCCGCTCATTGGTCTTAATCTGAGCCACGAATCACAATCGACCTCCTCTTCCTAACATGGCCTCGGCCACGACGGTGGAGCACCAGTCTTCTCTCGCGTGTGCCGTTGCCGGCAGATAGTGCAAACAGAAATTCCGTTATACTGCATAAAGCATCGGACCACTCTAGCCTTGGCACGGGGGAGGGAAGAAGGTTGGCAGGCATGCGAGCTGCATTCTCCCGGCTGCTTAACCCGCTGCTAGCGAGCGAGTTAGCGAGCTGCTAAACGAACGAGCGAACCGACGAAAGAAATGTTCGAAGAATAAGCGGCTACCTTCTTCCCTCATCCCTTCTTCCCTTCCCTTCTACTTTCTCTCTTCTACCAGTACTTTATCGTCCCTAATTCATTGTTTCCTACGCCACGATCTTTTAGCTTTATGCTTCGCCATTATGGTTTATTCTCCGCGGCGAGTTCGCTTCCTCGGCACGACGGACCGCGGATATCCTTACGCGCTCGCTCGTTTTCTCCTTTCGCATCCCCTCGTTCGCGTCGTGTTTGTTAGTTTTTTCCGAACGGTGGACTTCTAACGCACGAGCACGCCTGTGCACGAGCTTTACGACTATCGCGTCTCCTCTCTCGTCTCTCCCTTTTTCACGTTCTTCTTCTCTTCGTATTTTTATCGTCTAATCGGTTTCCTTTGTCAGATATATGCGTATTTGAAACTGTATGTCCGTCTATCCGTTGTTCCGCGTGAACGCTAACGGATTGTTATTTGGAATTGGAACGTTTGATCGAAATATTTGACCTATCTCGGATTTTTAGTCTCCCGTATATACCTCAGACTCTTTCGTAGAGAGTTTAATATTCCAAATAGCGTTCCGCAGGCTGAATATCGGTGGTGCGGAACTTTTCTCTAAAAACAAGACCGGTTCCGCGAAAGAATCGACCGACTGAATGACAGTACGTAGGAGAACTGTAACCCGCGGATATTTCCGCAACTCGTAAACTTGTTCTCTCCAAACCTAATATTCGAAATGGATAGCAGCGACCAAAGTACCTAACCAATCAAATTCCACATATCGGAGGGATTCAGTCTTGATGCTCGTTCAGTTTATACCTCGATCAAAGGCGGCATTTGGCTTTGCAAAGAGCAGCGGTAACCGGTATACACCGCCGAGAGTCGAAAAATCACTGGTCACGTTTTTTCTGCTCGCCGGCAGCTTGAATATTCAACGAAATGTCCATCGCGCCCTTTGGCTTCGGCTCCACCCTCCAGTTCTAGCGCATGTTCTTAATCATGTTCCTCGTTGCATTGGTTTTTTACAGCTCGTATCGGCCTCTACTTCGATCGATCTGCTACACGATCTACCAACAACGCACGATCGATGTGTCTAAACCGACCAGCCCAGCGGTTTCAATTCGCTCTCATAATTCTCCGTGATTCTTTTTTTCGCGCACGGTAGTCGCAACAGGTTGCGCGATATCGCCGATTTTTCCACGCCCCGTGAAATTATAGCTCGGTGAGTCCCGGCCTAGCGATCCTTTCAACGTTGGAAGCTGAAACGATGCGCAGCACTGCTTCGTGATATGTTGTTAAGGGCTTGTTAATTACAAAAGTGGCCGAACAGGATCAGCGGACGGGTAGTAGCGAGGTAATGGCGGTGGGGATTCAACCGTGTTAGGTGTTCTGATAAAGAGAAAGAGCTATTTTCCATCCAGAGTAACCCAACGTCAGCCGCAAATACTTAATACTCCGATAAGGGAAGTAATTGAACCGAGTAAATACGTTTCTAAGCATCCGACTAAAGATACACGACTCGATCACTCCAGGTCGAATTTATACGCGGCATTTGCAATTCATATTTTAGTAGTTGTGTCTCCGTGTCGCACGCGTATGCTAAGTGTCTCTGACGTTACTTTCGCGTGGAGGTCTCTCTTGCTTTGTAGTTGGACTGAGGTGTTTCGACGAATGAATTTAATCGGAAACCTGTTTCTCGAGTCTGGCAAAAATTTGTTAGGCTTACTTCTATTAAAGTAAAGGAATGCACGGCATTAAAGATTAGATTGAATTCCTTTAACCCTCTACGTACAACAACGCCATGTTACTTGAAAGTTACGCATTTTTTAGAAATTATTTCGTTTCATCTTTGTATTGCCGCTTTATGGTCAAGCAGTTTAATCGTAACAGTGATTCTTAAATCTTCCATAAAACCAAGAGAAAAATTGTAACCAGTGGAACAGCAGAATCTCGATTATTCATGCTCTACATAGCATGACACACCTCTTAATACGAGAGAAGATTATTTTCTTCAATTTCTGTTCTTGCGTCTGGACTTTTTCCTACAAGAAAGCATCCATGAATTTTCCATTAATCGGTGTTCTGATAATCAAGATTCTATCGTGATCTTTTTCCCATGCACGAAGAAGAATCCTGTTATAGAAGGCTGATAATTTGTTTCAAGCATTGAATCTCCCTGTTACCACATTTAAATCGTTCTGTACTTTATTCTACGCGATTAAATTCTCACAAGACAAATATCCAAGCAAATACTGAAACTTTCTCAGCCAATCTCGCGTACACACTGCTGGATTACCCAGACACTGTTTTCTTGGTCCGAGCGTGGCAATTATTAACGCGTAATGAGAATTCCGGAGGGCATTAAGTAAAACCGCAACGCAAGGGTGTGCGAGATCGTTTCGCGTCTTCCATAATTCGCGTAATCGCGTTTGCCGCGCCGTGACACATATTCGCGTTACTCATAACATCGTGGCAGCTTTGCGTCATATCTGTTGCGCATCGGTGGAATTGCCGGCCGATTCTCGCGCCTTGATTACACGCAGATTACGCGCAATCATAGACAGCGATAGCTCTACTACCCGACACGGTTACATATCAATGCGAATTGCATTCCGCGCGGCTGAAATCTCGTCGACCGACATCGAGTCCCTGGCATTTCGGCCGATCTATCGATTCCTTCCATGTTCGTTCTATTAAATTGTTCTCCTGATCTTTCAGCTGATAGCCGCGGGTAAAAATTTCGAAACAATCCACCTACATACTGTTACGCTTGTTACACGTTGCTTTTGTCCGCTGTAATATAGAAAATTTATTTTGACGCTTGTACAGGCAACCAAAATGTCCACGGTTGATAGGCAACTGGGTACCTCGTGCGTTCTATTAAATAGATTTATTTTACATATTCCTGAAATTGTTAGTTACTCTTCTTATAACCAAATACAGTTTTTAATAATTTTATTTCAAAATATTTATTCATGCACGCTGTTCTCGATTATAAATATGTTATAAAGATGTCTTCTTTCCTGGTGTTGAGGCAATCGAAGTTTCATTTCTTAAAAAAGCAGTGAGAACGAGTGGAGAAACTGTCACAACTGCCTAAAACTGTATTTCAGTCGTCCAACAAATGTACAAATATATTTGAAGGTTCGATACTAAAAATCTTGTGCTGAAATTTGTATTTTGAAGACGCGAATCAACGCAGTCTTGAACGTGGAAAATGTAAAAGTATTCAACATAAAAAATTGCTAAGGAAATTTATATCCGCAATTAATCATTGGAACTTAACCCGATTGCCTGCACGAAGGTTAACTCTATCTACGTTAATTCAATGTTGATATATCATTGCCAATTCATCGATACTAAACCGTGGCTAACTCGAAAAGAAAACTTCCTAGGAGTCCGTTTAATTTAATTACGAGGATCGATCGAGAACGTACAAGTTCCTGCTTTATGTAAATGTTCAGGGTGGCGTACGCGAACTAAATTTTCCGGTCAGTGCTATTTCTTCGACCGAATCGAACGGCGATGTTCGTGGATACTAAGATCCCAAAATACGAAGTAGTATAAAGTCAGAGGAACTTTACATATTAACGAAGATAAATTTACCGTGAAGATGTTCAAAATGTCTCTTTCAATTGCCTATTATTGTTCGTATCGTTGAACTCGGGTATTACGGTGAGAAATCAATTATGTCATTGAGAAGCGGTGTCTCTCTTACTTCTATTCATTTCCCATTCGCCTTTGTAATGAGAACGATCAAAGACTCCGGAACGAGGAACGCCGTCCGTACGGTCTTTCACCAAACTATCTGATTTCTATTACAATGAGGCGGCCATTACTTATTCCGTTGATGTAACGGTAACGAAACGTGATGACAGTGTAAACAGACGTGACTCGATTAGCATAAGGTATTGTTTCGTAGTGAAATTTTCTCTTTCTTCTCGAAAACCGGAAGTTTGCGTACGTTTACGGCTTTGTTCGACCGCGGCGAGAGCAAATATTCAATGATTGTCATTTAAGAGGTGCGTTTAAAATATGAATTCGTCGAACGAAACGCCGTCGATCGCAGGGAAACGGGACTGCAAGAATAACACAGAAAATAAGAAGGTGTTAAAAACATAAAAATAGAGCATTTTATTGTTTTCAGTCACAGGTTTTTATTCTAATGTTATCTTTCACGTCGTCGAGAGTAGTTTGCAAGTGGACAGAAAAGAAGAATAAAACACAGAGGAGTCGCTTGCGAGGAAAGCCGAAGGAGATTGTTTCACGTTTGTACATTGTGTTTGAATTATTTATAGCGGATTTTGCTTTAGTTTTCTTGCGTGACGCGCACCTTTTGAATCCGACCGTCGCATGCTTTCAGTGAAAAACATCGACCTTTCTTCTACGGAATTTAATATACCTCGTTCTTGGAGCCTACTCGAATGACGTTCGAGTACGGATAACATCTATAAAGGAATAAAAGAAAAAAAATAAAACAAAGGCGGACCGTCGAATTCAAACAGAGACCTCGCGTGGCACGCGATTTTCTTCGATTCGAACGACGTACGCAAGAAACCACGCGACGCCTCCCGTTCAACGTTTCCGGACGAAATAAATAAGATATGTATAGAGTTTGCACGCATTAATACTTTACAAAAGATAGAAGATACAAAAAAGAAATCGCCCACGCGTCAGCGTTTATCGCCGTAACGCGTAAAGCTGTCTCGTAGCTGGGAATGAAGTTTGCCGGTCTAAGTACAATTAAATACACATTGGATTAACGCTACGATTAGAGGAGGAAGTGGTATCACTGTGTCAGCTCGGCGAGGTGAACGTGCCCTGGTTGGAAACTCGAACGACACAGAGCGACTCGAAACTCGTCGATCGCCGATTTACGATCGCTTGCGCGAGATTTTATTCGAGGATTTTCGATTTGAAATCGTTTTCGAATCGTTCACGATCGACAATTTACGGGCACGAAATGATTACACGTCGATGATTTATTTCTTTTTCTCGCGATCGTTCGAATCATCCATTCGATCCCACGAATCGAAGTTGAAGCGTATCGTTCGACAACGACCGAGATGTATTCCACAGATTCTCGCATTTCGATTATCCTTCGTACGATATGACGCGCGCAGGCTCTTAGCAAAGGTAAATCCACATGGCACGCCGTGAGCATAGCTCCATGTGCCGCGGTGTGTATCCCGGAGAGTACACACGCTGACGGTACGCGAGAGTATCTCTCGTCCGACGAGATCTTTCACGCACTGTTAACCCTAAATTAACCGTGAGCTTGATCAATCGGGGAACAGTCTTGGTAGACGCAGAAGACGGGAACGTATTTACAACGACTTTAGGCTATCTAGCAAACTCACTGACTTCGCTGCAATGTACAGACACTGGGACGCTAAGTCTCGTATATCCCCGTAATCACGAGGGAAGCACCTTAAATATTATAATCACACACTCTCTCTCTTTCCCTCTTCCTCTTCCTCCTTTTCTTTTTTCTTATTCTCCGTTTCTTCACCATTTTCTTTTCTCTCTATTTACAACAGCACACACTCTCTGATCCCTCATCGACGCACTTCGTTCCTTTTCTTCGTTTATAATTACGTTTCTCATTCTTTTTTTTAAACATTTATACAGATAGACATTCACGAAGTATTTACACTCTATACGCACATCCTATATGCCACTGTATTGCACCGTAGGTAAACGCACTGTGGCGAAGTCGCGCACCGATATATCTCAACTTCCTTCTCCCTTTTCTTTGCTCGCGTCCCGTTTGAATTCGTGGCGACGCCCACTCCCACAGTCCACCGGAAGAATAACGCATACGAACGCGGCTATCCACGCATATACACATTCACACGAACGCACGAACACTAGAGAACGAAACCACAGAGAGCTCATATGTGCACGGAGACGGTACGCGATCCGTTCGATGTCCTGTTGTTGTGCTGCCGTCGGACCGGCGGCGGCTGCCTCGTCCTCTGCGTGGTCCTCTGATTGTTCGGTACGTCCGGCAACGCGAACCGAAGTTTCTCCCAGAATAGCTTGTCGCCCCACTGCAAGTACGTGTTCGTCTTCAGGTATAGCCTAATGTCTGGGTCGAGATCTCGCTGATGAACATCGCCCACTAGCACCAGGATCAGTCGGCGTCTTCGATCACGCAACACCTGATGGTGCGCCGATTTGAAATCGAACCGACACCACTCGGACTTGATGAAGTTTTCGGATAGGACCATTATGGTTCTTCTCGAGGATTCCACCGCTTGGACTATGGTGTCTGCTATGAAGCTTCCGACAGGAAAGTCCCGGTAGTGCAGACACAATTTATAGGAAGGATTCCCCATCTCTAAGACAGGCGCCAATTCCTCGGCAACAAACGCCTCGTCTTTAGAACTGTAACTGACGAAAGCGTCGAACAGTTTGTCCCGATCGTCCCGATCCACTTCGTGGTTTCGATAGAATATCCTCACACCGAATCTCGAGTGGAACCATACGCGAAGTTCTTGACGGAACACGAATCCCAACATACAGAGGAGGACTACCAATAGAGAGCCAACTAACGTAGCAACCAAAAGTGGAAGATAGTCCTGTAGCACTTGTTTCTCGATGATGGTCTTGGTATAGTTGCGGTGCACGTCGTTGTCGATGCTACTAGCCCCCGTACACACGCTATCGTTGCTTCTCTCGCGATCGTTGTTTGCCACGGAGAACCCGAACTCGTTGTCCGCGAACACCTCGTTACCGAACGCCTCGAACTCCGTCACGTTGTACACGCAGCGCAACGCGGACGCGTCCGTCACGCGAACGTTCGGCTCGCGAATCCACTCACGGTAACTTTGAAGATAGTCACACTCACAGGACCATGGATTTCCAGACAAACTGATTTCGATAGAACCAGGTAACGTCCACACGGCTAGAGTCGTCAGCCGATTGCTCTCCAATCGAAGAATGCGTAACGATCGAAGAGAAGAGAAGGTGTCGTTGCCTATCGATACGATTCGATTGCGATGCAAGTAGAGAAGTTTCAGATCGTCCAGTCCTTCGAACTCGTGTCCCTTCAGCTCTCGAATCTTGTTGTCTTGCAGGTGAAGGTCCTCCAAGTCTCTGAGACCGTTGAACGATCGATTTTGCACAATCTCGATGTTGGACGAATTAAGAAACAGCACTTTGAGCTTTTTACGACCGATAAAAGCGTGACTGGACACCCCGCGCAGGTCGTTCCCGTCCAAATAGAGCCGCGTCGCGTCCATCGGTATCTGTTCGGGCAACTTGCTCACGTGCCCGCCATTCGAACAGTCCACTACGTTCGCAGACCACGATTGATCGTGGTAACACGTGCAGTTCAAAGGGCATGTCATCTCGCAGTCGCAGGCGTCGAAGTCGCAACAGTGGCACAGGGCGAAGCAATGGGTGTCGTATTTGCAGAGAAACTGCGAGTGAGATGCCTCGACCAAAGGTACGAACGCGTGCTCTCGATCGTACAGAAGTTTGCAGTAAATACTCTCCAGATCCATGACTCGCGGTTGCACTCGAGTCTGGTTCTGTCTGTTGACGCGTTGCAACCACTCCATGGTACAGTCGCACAGGTACTGGTTGTCGCCGATGTAAAATTCTGGCAGCGGTTTTTCCGGTGGCACGGCGCTGATACGCAACGCGTACGGCTCCAAGTTACGTATCTGGTTTCCTTTTAACTCGACCGTCGTCAGGTTGGGCTTCTTGAAAAACGAATAACTCTGCACCTTGGAGATCTGGTTGTCGTTGAGGTAGAGCCTCTCCACGCTCATTGGTATCGCGTTTCCGGTGATCTCGGTGAGCTTGTTCTCGCTCGCGTCGAAGATGCTCAGCTGTAACTGGCTCTCGATCTCGAAGTAGTTGCCCAGCTCTCGTATCTCGTTCGAGTGGATGTCGAGCCATTGCAATCCGGTTGGTATCATCGCGTAATCGAACCATCTGAGTTTATTGTCGCTGACATTGAGCCAAACGAGATTCGGCAGATTAGTGAAAAGGCCGGCGATGTCCGTCAGTTGATTACCGTCCAAACGGATCGCTTGGAGGTTGAGATTCTCGTCGAAAGTGCCGGGTTCGATGTACTGTATACGATTCATCGCGAGATTTAATATCTTGAGCTCCTTGATACGATCGAAAACACCTTTGGTAAGATTCCCAATATGATTTTCGGTTAATCGAAGCCCGTAAAGCTGGGCCACGTGGTCGAACGTGCCGGTCGGTATCTCCGAAATGAGATTCTCGCCGAGGTCGAGGGTTCGCAGAAGGGGAGTGGCTTTCAACGCGTCCGGAACGGACTTAAGCTGGTTACGGTTCAGGTGAAACTCTTGCAGGGACGAGGCGTTTCTCAGGGAGCTGGGGTGGATCGTGTGCAGCCTGTTGTTGTCCAAGGAAAGCAGATTCAGCACGTAAAGACCACTGAGCGTGGTCGCGTCGATAACAGTTAGCAAATTATAGCTGAGCAACAGGGTGTGAAGATTATAGAGCGCGGAGAACGTGTTCTCCGGTAGAGTTTCCAGGAGATTCTCCTGTAACCGGAGAATCTGTAAGCTGTACAGGTCGCGAAACACGGTCGGATCTAGTCGAGCGATACGATTGTTAGATAGATCGAGCACCACTAAACGTACTAAACCACTGAAAGTAGCTGCGTTCACCCACTCTGCGGTCAACTCGTTATGAGAAAGATCGAGCACCAACAACTGCGTCAGTTCACTGAACAAACCGGGCGGTAACACGTTCAACGTGTTGTTCCTCAAGTGAATCTCCTGGATGTTCCTCGCGTCGCTGAAGAGTTCGGGTGGCAAGCTAGCGAGCCGATTGTCCGCGAGCCTCAAGATGGCTAACGAGGAGAAGCCTTCGAACGCGCGGTCCGCCATGAAACTGATGGCGTTGCATCGGAGGTCGAGACTGTGCAGCCGCGTTAAACCGGAGAACGCGGCGGTCGGCAGTGATTCGATGCTGTTGTTACTTAAATCCAATTCCTTCAAGTTCGACAAACACCTGGATGCTCCGTTGAACCGAAAACTCGTCACCTCGCGCAATCGATTTCTCGTCAAGTTTAAAATTTCCAAATTGACCAGGGGACACAGCGCACCCTCCGGTATACTCCACATGTTATTCTCGCCGAGATCCAATTTCTCCAATTGCCTCAACTCGTCCGTGAACGCTCCGGCCGACACGTCCAGTGCCATCGCCGACCAGTCGGTGTTGTGCGTCCTCACGGTCAAATTACGCAACTCCTTCAACCCTTTGAACGCGTCGTCCGACAGGTTACCGATCTTGCAATACTCGATTACCAGCTCGCGCAGCTCGACCAACGGCCTGAAGCTGCCGGCGCTCAGCGAGCTCTGGTAGAACAACGCGTCGCTGCATTCCAGCCGCAGACGGACCGTATGTTGTGGTTGTATCACGCTGAAGTTGGTGTTCTCCAGCTCGCTGTTGATCGTTCTCAGGCGACAGACCAACGAGACGTCATCCTCGGTGTCACCGGTCGCGACCCACTTGCACTCATCCGGCGCTTTGTACCGGAGCGCTTTGCTGAGAGACGCGCCGAGGACACCGAATATCGTGCCCAGTAATATGGCGAAGAACGCAGGACTGCCCCGCATCTTTCCGCCCGTTCTCTTAATCTTCCATCAAATCTCTCTCGAGAGAAAAAGCGAGAGAGCTCACAGAGAGTGTCCCCACGGCGACCTCCTCTATCTGTCGCGAAACCGGCCGCGATCCATTTAAGTCACGGATCCACCGATCTCTACCTCACATCACCCATGTCACTCCTGGTGTTTCGCCTTTCTTCTGGGACCTCGCATAATAAAGGACGCTGCTAGACTTGCCGCGTTTACCTTCCGCGAGCTAAGATTTCTCCTAGATATTTATATTTTTACGTTCGCCTTACGGTGTACGATAAGCTTTATAGTCCTGGAGATTTCATCCTAGAGTACCACGAGAGGCGTATTTATCCTGAATCGTTGGTTGATGTCGGTACACTGTGCGAAACGTGACGCGCGTGGGTTCACCGACCTCCCGAGATTATCGATACTATATACTCGTCGAACCAGAGGATAAAAATCGTTGAGCGACGAACGAAAAGTCACGGATGTTTGATACACGGTGTATACGGCTCCGGTAAGACCCACGGTTCTCCGAGGACTGGTTGGCAAGTTGTAAGGCCCGAAGTGGCACCGCTACCCTTGCCCCTCCGCCTACCCTTGCCTGTTTCTCTTCGCCTCCCTTCCCCTCTCAGCTGTCCTTCCTTCCCCCACCTTTACACCTTCTCTCCTCGTCGTCGTCGTCGTCGTCCGTAGCCGGGGCCCGACGTTCTGGCAAGCCTATAAAAACAAGACAGGTACACTCTCTGGGCCCTTACAGTGGCTCCTCAGCATCTGCAGCCTCCATCCACCACGTCCACTTCGTTTCCTCGTCCCACTCTGTGGGATTCTGTTAGCTCGAACCTCGTTCCACGCGCGTTTCGTATTCTCCTCGTTCCCCTCTTCGTCCCGGTGTTCCCCGTGGCTCCTGCCTCCTTCTCTCGCTCTTCCTTTCGTCTTTTTCTCTCTATCGTTGTGCCGGCCGTATTGCCGAGTTCGATTCGTCCGTGAAACCTTGCCTCACCGTCATCTGTTCTCACATCGTTTCTACGATTCTGTCACGACGAATGAAACCTCGAAAAAGAATGTTTGCTCAATGCCTTTGTGCGAATCCCGTTCCCATTCGCATTCCAGTTGTCGCGAGTCCACACGGCTAGTATTTTGCAACTAGTCTCCCTTTTCCCTCTTCTCCTTTTCTCTTTTGCGCCAGCTTTCGCGCGCGCCTCTTTCTCTGCCTGTCGATTTATAATCTACGCGAGTGGCTGCTGTCTGCGTATCGAATGTGTGTTACACGCTGGGATACATTGTTCTTTCGTCCGGATCACGCAGGATTTTCGCGCAATTGAAAATTCCCTGCCTGTCCAGTGTAAGTGAGAGTTAGTCGTGGATACTAATCTCGAGAAGAAGCTACGCGTGAATTGCAGACGCGCGCGCGTATTTTTATTAGTATCCCTCGAAGCGTGGGGGAACTTCGTCCCAGGGGATCTCGTAAAATCTTCGATGATCGTTCAAGTAACGAGAAATAATGGAACTATAGAGAAAAGAACACCGTCCACGTGGTATATAAGAAAAGAAGGATGAAGAAAAGAAAAACAAAGAGACAAAAAGATGTGGAAGGGTTGAGAAGCGTGTGTTACGTTGAATGGGGTGCGTGTGGCTCTTTTGGTAAAAGTAACAAGTGAAATACTTTCCTTTCATGGGGCGTTTTCCGCTTCGTCATTATTAGCTTTATGGTCTGTTTGGGATTCGCGCATTCCCGGGTCCCCATTGAGTGTAAAACGATCGGCCGCATTGTGTCAGGAATCGTGTGTTAGGGACACGTCAAGTGGTTGCCCACAGAAGAAGAGAACGAGAGAGCGAGAGAGAGAAAGAGAGGGAGAAGTGCGCCTCCTTTCAGAAAACAGTGCTCGGTAGCTTCCATCTCCCGTCGTTGAAAAGTGATTTGTTACCTTTACCTGGGCCAAAGTAGGGGCCCAGCATTGGCAGGCTTCCCTCTCGAATACATCGTTGTTCCACCGGTTGATTTACTCATCGAAATTCAAATAAGAGGATACATCATTTTCATTGGCCCAATAAAAGTATCATTAGTAAAATGAATGCTGGCTGTCCGCTCTCGATTCGTTCCAGTTCCAGCCTACAATGTATCCTTTGCTTCGTTTTATTTCGAACCTCTGGGAAAGGGTTTATCGAAGCTCTTGCAAAAGCTTCGTCAAGTACGACATCAAGTACTTTCAGGTATTCCACGGGGGAAAACGAGAGTCGAACAGGACTCGTAATTGCGGGGTGGCTACAACGAAATAACGGATAGTGCTCACTGTCATTAATAGCAGCGGGGGAAAATAAATCGTACTGTGGAAGTGAATCTCGCAGTCGGTATATTTTATCGTCCGGTTTCATTGATCCTTATTACAAGATCTTTACCAAGGCCGCGGGCTTAAATCGGTATAATATTTCACCTTTCCGCAGCGGTCGTCTCTCCTGCCGCGGTAATATCGTCGATGGCCTGCGTTTTAGTCATCGGGTATCCGGTGTTTCGCGAATTAATCGCGTATCACACGTCTCACCGGCGAAAGTGTGACGAATATTTTGGCGCCTCTCTTTTTCTCCCCGTCGTGTCGCCTCTCATTTACACGGAAGCCCCGGTGTTTTTCTAGGAAAAAATCGCATCTTTCCGCGTAGACGACAGTCCGCGTCTACCTGCGACGTAGAGGACGAAGACCGTGCGAATACCAAAAGCAAAAGAAAAGATAGTCAAACCATCGTTCTAAAATTCCTGAAGGGAAAAGAATGTGGCTCTCTCAAGTGCGCTTAATTGCACCGTAAAATCAAATAATCGCCTTCCCAACTGCGGATGTTACACGGTACGAAAGAGATGTTCGCAAAAATTACAGTCCGGGTGCCGATAATTCTTTGGAATCGTTTAGGGTAGTGGGCATTGCGCAATCCTTCGCGAGTCGGAGCCACGAAAAGAATGGATTCCCATGATTTCTCCGGGAACCGGCGATCCAACGCCACTTTTTTCCTCCCGGCTGTCGGGTTTGATTAGCGAAGCGATGTGAATGAGCCTTAAGAAGGAGGATGCCCCGATGGCTGCGCCGCTGAAAGGTGGCTAGCTGGCGGCTGGGATCGGCGAAAGCGGTCAGTGATCGCTGGGGCCTCATGCTCGTCTCCCACTCTCTTTTCCCCTCTCTGACTGCCCTTCCCTCATCCCTTCCTTTCGTCCCTTCGTTCCCCTCTATCCGAGGCCCCTGCATTCCCCTCCTACCTTCGGCTCGAACGCCCC
>NT_176736.1:2120193-2124288 GCF_000188095.3 Bombus impatiens
CGCCCCTGGGCCTAGTCTCCTTTCAACGGTGCAGGTGACGGGGCATTCTTTTAAATCTAATCAACTACCGAACCTCGGTCCGATGTATACAGGGTGTTACCGAACTGGCCGGCCTGACAGCATCCTTAAAAATAGGATACCGGTCGAGTCCTGACAAGGTGTCCACTTATCGAGCCGGCCAAGGTGGCCGCGTGTAATTCATGGGTTCAGAGGGAAGAGAAGAGGCAGCACTCTCCTGCTTCTGTCGTTTCTTCTCTCGTTCTCCCTCGTGACTTCTCCTTTGGACCATCTCTTTCCCTTCTGATAAAAAACGAGGCGCGAAGGCTCGTTCGATTCCTCTCCTCCCTGTTCGATTTTCATCGTGTTTAAGGGCAGCCGAGTTTCAGTTACGAAATCCTCTCCGGCATACAGGAAATCGACGGCCGTGATCGATCGTGCCTTTTCTGAGAGGTTAAACGGCCGACGAAATAAAACGCTTCTCCACCGATCTCTTCAACGAGACTTCATCGCGATGCGGTTTCACCGAACGTTTTACAAGCTTTCTTTGACCGCCTGGGGTGAAACGCGATCGCTCCTTAGAGAGGAAATTGCAATACGTTCAAGGAAACTGCGTGTTTCTTGCGACCACGTGCGACGCGAGAGAACGCGTGTCCCACGAGACCACCCTGTATATCAGAGTTACGATACGGGTAACACGAGGCACACGCGATGACTGAGAAAGAATGACTTATAGATATATATTCGTGGAAGGTAAGGGCCCTTCTAAACGAGTCGTGCAATTAACCTCAAAATCGTTCACGAATCGATGTTGTGCCTCGAAATTTCTCCTTTTTTCCGAGGTACGAACCAGGCTGACTGTCTCGCTGCTCATTAGCCAGCGACAAGAAAATCGATCAAACGCGTCTGGATTGTGGCGCACAATGCTACACGAAACTACCGGATTCCGATCGTCCCTTCACCAGTTTGATAAAGACTGATACCCACCGATAATTCACCTGGCCTTCTCGAACTGCGTAATTTATTAATCCGGAATGCAACTACGACAGTCAGGACCGAACACTCTCCGAGATAACCGTACAGAAGGAGACATTGAAAAATACGGAACTTTCACGGTGATTCGACGAGAAATACGTCCCGTCTTATATTGGACGTTGGCGTCGTTCGAGAATCAAGTTGTCCGGCTTGATCAACCGACCCTATCGGCGACGCTTTTAATGAACGTATCCCGGCTCGATCGGTTACCCAATTCGCATAGAAACCGCTTAAGCTCTACGCCGTCGTTTTGTCAAAGTAATCATTGGCCGAAGGTTAGTACCAGTCTAATGCGCGTTGACCACACGCAGGCGAACGTGTTTCGCGTATACGGAGAATCATCGTCTGACGAGGACACTTCTATCGACGTGTCTCCATTGGTATCGAAGGACACATTGCATACCTTCGATCAGTCTCGCGGTATGTTGGATACACTGGTATTTGGTCGACGTTTATGGTTAGTTGCGATGGGAAGTGACAGGAAAAAATATGGTTGACATGCTCCACGATGATACGGTGGAGCCTGATTGCTTGGCTCGGTTACAAGATTTTCTAGGTAAATTTAAACGGTCGTTTCTTCGTAAATTTTCTGCGCAAGTTTGAAAGATGTTTGCACGAGGAGTGTGATTAGACGTCTCGGGCGAAATGACTTCGCAAATGGAGCCACTTTGATGGTGGTCTCTGCTCGGAGACTGATGGCGCAGAAACGAAAAAGTTAATTATGCCGTTCGCTAGTTCCTTTCGATGAAAGTCAATGAGCGATTTACGTAACTTGAATGAAAATTCAGGCTTCCTCACGTATCGTATACAGTCGCCCGGCAAAGTGTTGGAACATTTGTAGGCATTTTTTATGGATACGTTACATGCGTTGCATGCAGCATTTTGAAATTTCGCTAACAGCGCCATTTATTTCCCGAGAATTGAATATTAATCATGTACTTATGTAATGAGATTAAGACGTTAATAACGTGTATCGTTAATCGGTTTGACTTTTGAAAGAATCAAATAACTTGTAATTTCCATATGCATCTTCAGATTTGTTTCAAAAGTTCCCAGTATAATCACGATAGTCGTGTTTCGTTGCATTATTAATGAATTTTCACGACGTTTTATATAACACACATAAAGTTTTCCATAGCAAGTGCTGAAATATTTTTACGAGCCACTGTACGTAATCATCTCGCGTGTTTCACGTAAACGACAGAGTCTCGCTGGCATCCTGCAATTAAACCGCGACTCTAGCCGTGAATTATCGCAACCCGAACGTTTCAAAATCCCGCGAAACGCTGCTCGTGATCCCGAGCTGAGAGCAGGTATCGCGGATGTGGTCGCAGAACCGGGATGCTCGTCGTGTCGACTGCACTTTCACTCCCTCGTAGAGAACTTTTCTTCTGCTGTCCTGTGTGGAACAGAGCGACGTTGTTTATTGTTCCGAAGTCTGACACGAAATCACGAATCCCGAGGCAATGCCCACGACGATCACCTGCTAGACTCTCGTCCTACATTCTTATCGTTCGCGGTACTCGGCTCTCTATCTCTCGCGTCGACTTTTTACCAGTCACTTTATTGCCTTCTCCGCGGGTAACAATGGGTCGTAACGATAGCTGCTGCGGCATATTCCGTGGAATAATTTTAATTTAGACCGCGTGAGAAAGAACGGAAGGTGATGGAGAGTGCACGCGTTGCGAATGCTTCTAGCGCAAACCGGTAGTTTCGAAACGAAAAAAAAAAAAAAAAACGGAAAGGATATACCGGAAAGTGGAAAAAGGAGATAGAAAACTAGTGCAAGATGAAGTTGCGCGGAGTGTCTACTTATCATTAGGTTTGATAAAGAGAACAGGGCGGAAAGAGACGAATAGCTTTCGTAAATGGCTGACGCAGTGGTGCATCGTGTATTCCATTACAAAGCACGTTGACTCAATTAGCTTACGTCCTTCATCGGTTCATTTATTGTGGTACTAAGCTGTTTTAATGCACCGCTGTCTCTCGTTTCAGCGTCCTTGGAGGTGCCTCGCGCGAATTACGTTCGCGATTTACGCGGCAAACAGTTCATAAAGGAAGTCGCCCCGAACCGACTCATAAACCCTCAATTTCGCTTCAGCTGCGCATTTCTTTCTGACGTTTCGATTCGACAAATAAAATGTTAAAACTCTTAATCGATTTACTTGATGAGTATTCTCCAGATTGGAGGATGCAGTTAAGGGCATATCCTTAACCGATAATTATTTTTTATCCCTATTAACATTATGGCATTTAAATAATCTTTTAATTGTACAAATGTCTTGTTATTTATCTGTAACTGGACAATCAGCTGTTCGTTAATTCGGTTTCCTACAATGTTTTTGGCAATAACATTTTTCAGCTCCGATGGCCTTTCAGTTCTTACAATTATTCTAATACATTTTGCCATCTTTCGACGCTTGTAACTTGGAACGCGTTCCGCTAAATAAACGAAGATTGCATCGTTTCCCTCGTCAACTATATATATGCAACATATATTCTTTCTCCATATATAACATGACATATACGTATATACATATTTCATATACAAATCCGACGAAACGAAATCATCGATTAACCGGATTCCTGATGTTTAGCATCGATGCTTCCTCTTTCGAGCATACATTCGGTTATCCCTGAAAAAGCGATACGCAGTAAGATAAGGAGGCAACGGCGTCGATGAAATCAAATCGCGAACGATGCTCCGCGGTCCGATCAGGGCTGAAAGTATGCTGTTCGCGTGGTAACGGTACCGGACAAATAAATATAAATTCCCACCGATGAAACGGACAAGCGATCCCGTATTCCGAGCATTTAAATATAATCCCGGTATTCGTAATAGCCGCGAGTGAGCGTAACATACTACTCACGAGACCACGAAACGTTCTACATCGTTTTCCCCGCCTTTCGATCGGTCACTCGTCATCCTCGTCGTTACTGTAAAGTTTATCATCGCTGCGGTTTGTGGGGATAATCGACGCGTATCGGTAATCGCCGTGGAAAATTTATCGCCGACAGAGGCGCGATCCCGAGAAGTCGTTTTCCGATGTAACCGGCGTGCTC
>NT_176736.1:2124758-2140138 GCF_000188095.3 Bombus impatiens
CGTGCTCGACGAGCGGAGCGCGAGCGAGACGATTCGACGAAGAAGAAAGGCGACGAGAAGGTAGAGATTTCAGAGGAGAAAGAAGACAGAGTGGAAGAGTTAACTCGCCGGGATTAGAAGCACGATTCTCCGGCGAGAGAGAAATCGAAGTTGATGGTACGGTTTGAAGGAAGACAAGATGAACGCGCGATCGAGAGGAAGGGATGAACAGGTAGAAGAAAGATCGAGGCCGATACAGGTTATAGAATGGAGAAGGATAGAGTCACACACGCGCGAGGCATCTCGGCAGAGAGGTGGGACGGGGAGACTGGACGATCGTCTATAATCGAGTTGACCGTGAAATTTTCATTACACCTTTTCTGAGTTATGCATATAAATAAGGAAGGGAGCGGGTCGGTGCGCCGGGAGCGAAGAACGTGGCAATGCCTTTGTTAGCGGAAGGTTAATGGTAAGAGACCCCCGGCTATCTTACCACGCTGACAGCAGTCTCGTTAACGATTACGATAACTCCACGGCCTCCTCCGAGGATGCGTTGTTGGCTACGAGCGATCAGCCAGGCCAACGCCAAGGTAGTCCAGAATTCACCGACTGGTCTGGCCCGTTGTCGAACGTATGACGTGCCGAGAAAAGTGTCTGCAGCTTCGTGTGTTCCTTCTTCGTGCGTTCTTCGTCCCGTAGCGGCTCTTGGTTGCCAGCAGAATTTCGCGCAACCGATTCCTCTCGAATCGATCGGTTGCTCGAGTCGAAGCGAGGTTACCGTGGCTGCAGAAAACTTTCCTTCGTTCGGCTAACGAGCGTTTTAGCTTCGCCAAGTTTGCCGGGGTGGTCGTTTGTAACGAGTCGAAATTCCACAGGAAATGGACAACCGCGATCGTGGACTGTTGAAGGTTATACGACGTTCAAGGATTCTTCTCGACGAACGTGAAACGTGTCCACCATCGATGATTATTGTAAAAATCAACGATTTGATTTGTATTCCATAGATTCCTCGTGGATATTTCAGGATGGACCGACTGTTGTTCAGTTATGTACAGTCATGCTTCCAGCGTGACTCACGAGCCATCGTGAAAAGCTGCGGTCGCTGCATAAGTTTCATGCCGCAACATCGTAATTACTCTTAATAGCGTCTAGTTCCTCCGATAACTCGTCGAAGATTGTTCTACCTATTAAGAGGTTAGTTCTTTTCCCGGTCTGCCTTCCTTCTCTCCTGGCTAGTTTGTTTTTCTCTTTACTATTCGAATTTCCTGCCGTAATAATTCAACCCGCGGATCGTTTAATAGCGCGTGAAACTTTGACATCTTGACTGCTTTTAATAAGCACGTTCAACCAGCGAGGAAACGAGCGACTGTTAACTCGTCCCGCTGGAAAATAATGTTCAGCCACCAGTTGAAAAGCTCGCATGGCGAACGATGCATTCCCGTTTTTCCTCTTCGGTTAGCAGAAGTTGGATCAGACTACAAAACTGTTTGAAGGAGTGGATGGAGATCCACGAATACGCTGTTAGTTTGCCTTCGTGAGAAAATCTCGAACGTTATTCGATTGCATGCAATCATTCTTTTAACCGTTAATTTTCCTCGAGGATCAAAGTAAACACGATGAAACGATATCTGGCAGTTAGAAGTCTTTGGGGATTGTGCTCTTTTGACGTGGCGCTCGTTAAATACGTTGGGTCTAGCATTATCTGTTTTATCGAGCAATCTTAGCCTTTAAGCGTGAAGCAGCTTGTTTTAACCGTCTAATTGTTCACGGTACTTTCGAGCCTAATGTTCCACGCTTCAATCTAGTTTTTTGCGTGCTCTCACCGTCCATTCATTTTCCATAGCTAATTACAAGCGTTTACTATTCTTAATCGAGTGTTCACTTGGAAATTCCAATTTTCTTGCAAATTTCCTAAATTTATTCTACGAAGGAAGAAGGTTGCAACAAGTTACTATTAACGTAACGCAGGTATCCCGTTCTTCGTCAAGCTCGCTTGGAAATTCTCGTTTTCATAAAATTTCAACATTGAATTTATCTAAGTTATTCCACGAAGGAAGAAAGAGTTAAAAGAAGTTACGCGGGATGTATCGAAGGGAGGAAAGTAGCTGGATGCAAATGATCGAAAATTCTAAAGAGGGTTTCTCTTGGATGCGGATGCATTCTCACGTTCTCGCGAATCTAGCGAACCTTCGAAAAAGCATCGGGGAGCAGGTCAAGACAGCCGAAGGTAATCTCGGGTTCAAAGACTCGTCGGTGGGCGAGAGACGTATCCCACCGGCGGCCACCCGAAAATTAACGACCTCGCGAACCGGCTAAGACTCGGTAAACGAAAACTGGCCAATTTTTTTCAGCCCGTTCGTTAAAGGCTCGTCCACACTCCGCGATACGTATTGCGAACTTCGAACGTAGACAAGACGCGTGCGTGACCGCGAACCACGCTCTTTGGAGCAGAACAGAGGCGAATTTCGTTGCGCTCTTTCGTGATTTTACGAGCTTTATCTCTGTGCTCTGTTCTTCTCTTCGTTATTCGCGCTGACAAAAATTTGTTTATTAATTAGACTATTTTGCAAATTATAGTTTTCTAAAAATCGTTTATGGCTTTTGTATAGTTTGGAGACCACAGTTCAGAGATGAATAAATTTTTGTAAAATTTCTCTATAGCGTCTAATAAATTCCTCTGTATCGTAAGACTTTATTCATGTGTTTGGAATGGATCTTTGCGAAATTTTGTCCAGAATATCGTAATCTTTAGTTCACCTCGCACATTCAAGCGGATACCATGTACACAACTTGCAAATACGTTCGTGTCGACTCGAATCTACATCTTATACTGTGAACATGTTAACCTGATGTTAAACACTATTCTTAACAACGAATGAGCTCCGTAAGAATCTTCCACGATTAAATACATAATATTCCTCCATTCGCGGCACGGTTCACCAGCCGACATACAAGATCCCTTAATTACTTCGATACAAGCAGAACGTAGCAGAAAACTGGAATATCTCCCGACGTGTGTATTTTTTCCTTTTTTTTCGGGGAGAAGGAAACGGCGCACGCGAAAGCGAGCGAACGAACGCGTAGAAGGCAGAACCGCTCGCGTAATTATCCCCGGCGAGGAGAAACAGGGGAACAGACGGCGGCGGACAGCATGATTAATAAATTTATAGTTTTATTTCGCCACGCCGCTCACGGCCTCGGCCGATCAGATACGCGGCGAGATATCGTTACGCGCTATTGTGCTGCTAGATTAATTCGCGGCAATAAATTCTTCATACAGCCGGCTCGGTTAAGTGATACAAATGAGTTCGATATTCAGTTAAATACCCGCTAACCGTTTCGGCGAGTCGGAGTCCGCCCCTGGATCCAACCATTCCGTTACAGATCGCCTTGAAGAATGGGGCCGTCCTTACGGAGCGCGTATTTAATGGAATTAAAGCGTTCGAACGATCGTAACAAGGGTAGAGAAATGTGTTCGCGTTTTCTCCACTTGTCAGTGGGATATGACGATCGTGTTATCGAACATTCACCCTCCGTCGTGTTTTCACCCCATTCTTACGGTCTCTCGTTTCAGTTGCGTGCAAGGTTGTCAAATTATTAAGTTGTCTAATAAGATTATGTCGCTTAGTGTTCCTCTGTTTAGAGGCTTTCAGTCTCAATACCTTTCTTCGGTTGTTTAAATGTAAATGGATGCTTGCTCTTGTAACGTTCAATGCTTTCTAGAGTTTCATCATTTCATATTGAAACGATAAACTTCTTGTCTCGACCAATAAATCACGAATTTTGTCCTTGTCTGTCTGATTATGAAATGGGTGTCTCAAGCATATTTTATGTCAGGTAAGATCAAAATTACTTTTCTCAAAATCAAGGCATAAAATATTTTTCCAACAGGTAGGCAGAATATACGAATGATTACTATTCACCGATTCTCTCCTTTTCAAACTTGCTTTCTAGATCGAGATCGATTGTAGCGATCGTGTTCGTAAAATACCTTTATTATACGTTACATACATTACCAAGGAATTCTTAAATCTAATACTCTGTTTGTTCTCTGTTAGAGTCAGAGAACTAAAGATGGTCAAACGAATTGAAGAAGGGACGAACGTTATTTGCGAACCATGCAATCGAAAGAAGAATTTAACGCGAACTCGTGAAACGTCGTTTCCACGAAAGGCATTTCGCGTCCGGTCGAACTGTGGATCGGGAGAGGATCGGCTGAAACACCGCCTTCCTGTTGGTTTAACGCGATCAGCCGCCACCGCGATATCTACGGTATTGCTCAGAGACCGGATCACGGGCCAGTGCTATGCATGCGTGGGGGCAGGCTCATTTATTTACCGAGGATCAGTATTGGCAGGTTGTAATTTACAAATGCTGGGACCCGCTGGATTTATCGACGCTCCGCTACCCTCTCATTACAACCCTCTGCCCTCCGTCATCTTCTCTTTCGCCCTTCATCCTTTTACCCGTCGTCCGGCCCCTCCGCGCCTCCCGGCGCCCCGTACAACTCGTCTCCTCGGGCTCGTTACATTTTCACCCTCCAATCGGTCGGCCTTGGGTATAACTCCGCTCGTGATTATCGTCAATTGACCTACACTCGATTGAAATACGTAATAAAAGAAGGTAGAGACCGGCGAGAGAGCCCGACCGACCCGAAGATCCGATCGGTTCTCTACGAGCTGCTCTCTCGCTCGAGATCCAACAGCGTTCAGCCACTAGCTACGCTTACAGCGAACCACCAGCAGCCGCCACACCGCACCACCTCGGCTTCTCTCGGTTTCCCTTCTTTCTTTTCTCGTCTTTTGCCCGCGGCTGTGTGTACCTTTTCCACTCGTAGCCTTTCTCGGTGGCTCGGTCCCGCTTCGTGCACCATCGCGACCTTATCATTGATAATTTCTCGAGCAAAATAGAAAGAAAGGAAGAACGCCGAGCAACTCTGGAAGGGTTTGCGTGTCGGCACCGAAGTCAGATAACACGGATTATCGCGGTGTATACGATAATACTGCCATACGAAGGGAGAAGGAGTAGGTCGATGATCCTGTATGGAAAAATCCCGTGTGCTACGATCGCGCGTCTCGCGGCAATGTAATTGAGCGGATACGTTTCTACGAAAGCGAAAAGGAGCAACAAGGTAGGCGTGGTGGCAAGCGTTCTTGTCTTCGATGTGCTCGTCCGTTCGATCGTTTCGTCGATCGTTTCGGCTGTTTGACAATGTTAGCCGTAGGAACGGAAGAACCGGAAATTCTGAGGCGTTAACGACGTCAAAAGAGACTGGAGGCAGCTCCGGTAATTACAGGCTGCGACGCCGGAACGACGCGAGAACTATCCGACCTCGACAGTCCGGCGGTACTCTCGATCAGCCTTGTCACGAACGATGGTCGAACGCGAGCCAGCATTTCGATAAATTAACCGTGGCTATTATAAGCGGGCCGCGGAAAGAATCCCCTTGCAAACAGCCAGATAATTATAATTATTCCGATACCGGGGGCCCAGCCCCGGTTTTGCAAAGATGAAACCACGAAAAATTGCCTCAGGGATAATTTCCATCCGATAAATGAATCACCGACCCATGGGTACTTAAGGGCGATCCACGCGCTTTACTACAGGGTTTCGTGTTTACCACCCAAAAATTCACCTCGTCGATTCCGCCATAAATTTTTTATCCGGTAAATTTCTTCCAGCGAAACTGTTCCTATTATTATACCAGCGATCGAGCGAGAAAGAAGAATTAACATAAAAGTAAAATTTGCTGAAGCGGGCAGAGTAGAGTGTCAGAGCAACCGGGCAGGGATACAAAAAGGAATCGCTCGAGACTAACGATCTGACTGGTTCGTTCGTGACTGTCGTAAATAGATGGAATATCCTATAAGGCAAGGCTTTGTTAATGAAGGGCCCCATGAGAGGCCATAGCATTTTGCGACTCGCGTGCGTTTCCAGCAACAGCAGGAAGATGCCACGGCCAGATTCACCACGGCTGCTGTTGCTGCTGCTGGCCGGTCTTTCTTGCCCGGGGATATAGCTCCGAGGTGGGCTCGCAGCAACGAAACGAGGGGCTCTTTTCTTGACTTCCACGCTGCCGATCTGACCGTGGCGGTTGTCTTTAAATTCCGAACCGTACGGAATCCCGCGAAAGAGTAATGCCGACATTACGCGGACCGAACGTTCGCGCGCGGTCGAGTCGAGTAGGCCCGATTTACGCTGATTCAATAAAGTCTCGGAGTAGCTGCCAGCACAATGGCCCTTGGCTAGCACAGCATCGACCACTTCGATTCGTGATTTTGCGACCGCTTCGCGAGAACCGACGCGCTCCTTGTGCATGATTTTTCTTGCTTCGCTTTAGAGATAGCGATGCATTTTACGGTGCGATCGTTTTTGCGTTTGGTTTAACACGGAGCTATCAAAAATCGTTACTCGGAGTAATTTCAATGAAAGATAACTAAAAATGCTCGTAACATGGAAATTTTTATAAAATGTCGCGGACAAGATTTCTCCTTTGAATAAGCTTCGAGCTTTTCTCCTTGAATTTTGTAACGGAGGATTTTTGAGAATATTCGATACCGCGAAAATCCAACAATTTTTGTATAACATTAAAAGGTCAAGTTTCTTGTTATTCGAATAATTCGATGAACTAAAAATTCGCTTCGGTCGTTCTTGAAATCCTGTTAAAAGGCTATTTACATCTGTATCGCAAAGAAAATTCTAGGACTGGAAAAGAGATTGCGAATCGAAATCGTGCAGGACGCGTGACGACCTGATTTCTTCTGGCGTGGCGGTTGAAATAGAAACGTTAGGAGGGACGAGCGTAAAAATGGGGATACAGTTTCTCGGAGTGCAGTCTCGGCTTCCGGAGCAAGCATAATAACAGTGATACAGCGACACCGTTTACCTTCGACGTTGGTGATATACTTCATGGGAAACTGCGGCTTGTACACATATTGCTGCTAATACTTCACGGAGTAATCGTGCGAGGTTGTGAATCTCCCGAAGATTAACGAGGAACACGCTTCCAGCGGAGATTCGAAATCTCGATGTTTTGGGATTTTCCTCGTTTCCTTTGAATCTTCTAGAAATATCCAATGTCGCATTAAAATACATCGTGTAGGTATGTGTAATACTAGGTATGTACATGGCGATACTATCTGCAAAATCGATGGAAATAAGTGCACGTAACGGCAGGGACGCTATTTCTAACGTGTTCCGGGTTCGAAATTCAAAGCAGATGCTCCACCTACAAGTTAGATTTCCTCAATCCTGGTTCATGTGTACGGGTATGCTATGAAATCGCGTAAGAATCGATATCGTAACCATGATAGGGAGGAACGGTGTAGCAAGATCCTTGGTGGGTAGCAAGAACGACGGGCACGTTAGCGCACGCAGCAAGGCCGGACACAGGCTCATGGCATCGAGTAGTTGAAACGACTGGATGCCTCGTGCAGGTATTCTCTGACGGTGTTAAGCCCTATGTTACGCCGACAGTTCGATCAGAAGGAAAGAAGGAGTGTGAAGGGGTAAAGGGAAGAAGGAGAGAGAGAGAGAGAGAGAGAGTGAGTGAGAGAGTGAGAGAGGTGCAGTGCCGTAAATAGGCGAGGTAATCGCGCGCGTTCGATTCCACGAGACTCCGTTGGAGAGAAGGGCTGCTTCGAAACGGAGTTTGGTCCGTTTAACCCTATAACCGCATGCCCATGGCAGAGCCAAAGAACGAGTCTCTCCACCTACTTCTTTCTCTGTTTCTCGTCTTTCTCCTGTTTTCTCTTCTCCTTTTCTATCGCGTCTTCTCGTCCACGGTGCTGTTGCTCCTTCCTCGAGCTGCTCCTCCTTTCTTTCTGTTTCTTCTCTTCTTACGTTCGCGTTACTCTCCTCTGGTCGCTGGTCCCCGAGCTCCTTTCCTTGTCCCTCGCTCGTTCACGTTCGGTATCACATGGCGCACATGCATGCATGCATGCATTTCGAAGCGAGGATGGCTCAACTCGGTTCAGGCCAGGGTCTCGGCTTTCCTTCTCTTCGCGGAGAAGAGAACCGCAGCTCGTTAAAAAGTTGCCCGACCGGTTGGGCGCTCGGAGAGCTGACTCTGCTGTGGTCTACGACCCGACACCCAACACACTCTCCGGTCTCTCCACTCGGCCCTCGCTCCCTTGTACACCCTACGTATACATACAGCGTACCGTAGCGCGGCCGTGTTCTCCTGTATGCAGCTCGGCTATAGCCTGAAACTCGCAAGACCGCGCGCGTGTATTCCCGCCACACGAACGAAGAGAGCCGGATATTCACTACACGCGGATGAACATCATTGAAGGCTCTCCTCTACTCCCCTCCTCTTTCTTCTCTTCTCTTCTCTTCTTCATCTCTTCTCCGTCAGCTTTCCTCCGTCTATCCACCATCGTGTTCCGTCTTTCTCCTCTTTTTCTGCTTTTATCTCTCTTTCTTCTCTTTCTTCGCTATCGGCCCTCCCCCTTTTTTGGTTTCTCCTTCTCATTCTTCTTTTCAGCGTATATCGCATCGTTGATTCCTCATGCCTTACTTCTACGTGCATTTCGACTATCACCATCGCGAGTAGGATATCTTGTCTTACACTCGCCTTCACCGGTATTCGACTTTCGGTTCTCTTCTCCTCTTTTTCTCTTTCTTCTGGTCCACCATCTCGCTTTCTCCAGCGATTGAAATACGGCCATGCCATACGCTCGCGCGCGCAAGAACCAAGCAGTCTCTCTCGATCTCTTTCTCGAAACTCCACGCTGCCGAGAGAGCCCGTCGCTTCGTCGCTCGTGTTCACCGTTTCGTTAAAGCCAGTACACTTTTCTGATGCCTGTTTGCCCGTGTACTTCGTTTTCGCAGTTCCTCCCTCCTCCTTCTACTCCTCGCCTCTCCCTCTTTCGTCCTCCTCTACGTCCTCGTCGTCTTCTTCCTCCTCTTCTCTCGTTTCGCGTTCCCCGGGTTGTCTCTTTTCGCGAAACGAGTTTCCTTCCGTCGCCTTTCCGTCTCCACCCCCTCCTCCCACTCTCCCTCTTTCTCCTCGTTGTTCTTCATCTTCTGACCCGGCTGTTTTTGGCCCCCTCTGTCCCTCTTTCCTCCCCTCTATCCCTCTTCGAGTCTTTTTGTCCGCGGTAACCTTCTTCGCTTATCCTACCGAAAGATACCGATGATCATACGCTGGAAATTCCACGCGGACGAGCATCCTCCGGAGATTCTTTTATGCTTCTTGCAGCTCGTCGCTTCTTGCCACGCGCTTATTATATTGTTTGATTTGTTCCGGCCGTTTCGAAGCGGCACGGAGCGGCGATCGCCTCGTTTTCGATCGTTCGTTCGCCTCTTCGATTTTATCAAGCTTCCTCTATCCTTCCTCTTGTTACATGCCTGTTACATCATGAAAATTAACATTAACACTTGGCACGTGTGTTTCGCAAGTGTCGCAGCTCAAAATAATTCAGTCTTGTGTTCGAAGCATATGAGAATCGACAAAGGGATAAATTTTAAGGGATACATGGAAAATTATGGAAATAATACTTTATTACATTCCATTACCTTTTAGTGTTTGGTATTCGTGTTTGGTAAATCATTTTCTTGTAAGCATCCATTTAGATACTATAGGTTGCTTAGCTACTGAAGTTCCAGCGCCGATTATTAGAGAGTGTTTACCTAATTAGAAAGGAATTCATTAGGGCTGATACCGTTAAATATTTCAGGCTTTCGGTCTATTTGTTCTACCATTATTTCGACAGCAAGGTGACGTCATCGCGTTCTGTGTGGCTAAAGCTTTAACACCTACTAAGCGACTCTCACCTGTAATCAGTCAAACAGATGAGCAGAAAAGAACAGAGGAGGCTCAGAGCGTTCTGCCTGCTAACCAGCCCAGCCAGTAAAAGTCCCTTTCGTCTTTTGTTTTTTACGTCATTCCACTTTCCAAATGCTCCTTCTTCATAGTACTATTGTCCAATATATTTGTACGATTAACGGGACGCAGAATATTATACGGGTAATATTAATTTTTCCTAAATTTAGTAAATACGAATTATCCGCAGTATCTTAGCAATTTTCAACGAAGAAAACATTCCTCGGATTCCTTACTCTTTTCTCAACAAGCAAAAGGATTTCTTATATTTTCAAGAAGAACATCGTCGAAGAACTTGAAACAATTCTTCCGTATTTTACTCGAAAGAATTAAATTCCATGCTTTACTAACAAAATTTGTTAACGATAAAAATATCGCATTAACCGACCGGATATAAAACGATCTAAAGAACGTAACCGGATTAAATGTTGCCTGTACTCCGCTCCAGTCCAATCTTACAGCAACAAATCTTGACAAACCCCGAGCCTCTAACTAGACTCAGACACCAGAGTAAAACGTTGAGAGATCTAGAGGTATCCAGGAGACGAGTGAAAGCAGGTTGTCGCCGATGGTCAGTGGAAGTTAGTTAGCGAGGATTTTCCGCGGCCACGGCGAGCCAAGGCGAGTTTTTGCCGCTCGGCCGTGGACCGTCCAACAAATCAATTCGAAGGGGCCCGGCTTCCAGCGGCGGAACAACGATCGGCCACGATAAGTACAAACATCGATGAACGGCCACGACGCGACGCGCACCGTAGTGGATCCGGTGACTTTTTACCGGTCGGTTTGTTCCCGACATTTTTCTTTCCCTCGTTCGAACCTGCAGTCTCCCGTTTCCTTATTCTCCGCCCAACATCGCGGATCCTCGCGCGCTTGCAGCAAGAACGCGCCTCCAGCAAAAACCGTACTACGGAACTATGAAGCTATTTCTGCGTGTTCGACAACGTTCGTTAAGGCGACGCACCGGTCGTTTTAAGTAGCGCCAATCGGTCGCCTCGTCGCGCTTTTTTACCTCGGACAGCTCGTAACGCCGCCGGTGTAAATTTATAAGATGTCACGAGGAAGAAGAGACGGTGACGTTTCGACGACCGATCGTGCGTCGAACACCGCGGCGATCGACCGTTTTTCCCGTCCCTCGCGGCCGCAATTTGCCTTGCGCCCGTTTCTACGGCTCGCGAGCATCACCACCACAGTTCCTCTGGCCAAGGAATTTTGGAATTAACGAGGAATTCGTGGTTTTTGTTTCAGGTACGTAATCGAGTAGGCGGGACGTTTTTGCCCGGGCTACGTCGCCGGTGAGTATTCCAGTTTATGGCGTACAGGGTGTCCGCGAAGCAGGTATTCCTTTAACGACATCTCGCGCAACGTTAAATCGATGATTCGCGGCTTTTCTCTTTTTTTCAAGACGAAGAACCGAGGTAGAGTTTTCATATAATGCAAAGGTGATTTACTACCAAAGTTCGAATGCACGCGTTGAAATTTAAGCACGCTGCATAAATCATTCTCGCGCGCCGGAGGATGCTAAACGAGCCCCGCGGTACCTACCGAAAAAGTATTCCAAAACCATCGGCAGGCCAAAGAAAAAATAATTAACTAGCTAGAAAAAGAAACGCTCTTCTCAACGCGCGCCGCTTAACGTCAAGCCGCACCGATAAATAGACTTGGTCGCGGCCACGCGAATCATCCGAAATCCGATTATCGTGGAATAGAATGCGACGCGGCGTATCAATTCGATTCACGATATAACGGGATGAGACAGGGAGATGAACGAGGATCGCAGGTTCTCGCCAACGGTAGGAGGAGAAAGAAAGAGAAAGAACGAAGGGAAAAATGTCAGGCGTCAGCGTCTTTCCAGTCGTTTGACAGTAACGAGGAAGACGTCCCGGCGCCGTAAGCCTTCGCTGGAACTAATCCTTCTTCGCAGAGCCAGTTAAGGTATTTGTATTTTAATTAGCTCCTCCTTTTCGATAGCCGTTTGTTCTGGCCTCGCTGTGTTCGCGCCACGATCAGACCCCCCCACCCCTCCTCCTCTCGTTCTCGGCTTTTACCCCGATCTTCGCTCTGCCCTTCGAACCGTTTAATCATAATCTAATAACCGGCTGACACAAAAAACTAACTCGATAAGTGCACGCCGTTAGCTTAGCGCGAGAGGGTTCTCTTCTACACCGACGAACCTTTGCCATCCGAATACTGGTTCGAGCTCGTGTAGGGTTCTCTCTTTACTCACAAGTGTGTCGTTAGTGTGTTACGGCCGGACGATGTGTTCGTGAAACGCGCGTGCACCTCGACGAAGTCGTATGCGAGTGGGCCGTGTGGAAGTCGGAGCGAAGAGAAGCCGAACGTCTCTCCAGATATTATCTATTGCAGTCTGTCTGTCAGACAAGACCGAAAGTCGGGCTGGACGAGCGCACCGCTACAGGATGAAGTGTCTTCTGCATAGTCAGCCTCTTTTTATGCCGATGCCTCGGTTCGACCATCTCGCTAATTCCGTCGTAGCACGCCAGGCACGCCAAACCGAAGCTTTCCGTGCGACTCCCGATGCTACCTTTCATTACTCTCTTTTTATTTACCTTCGCCTCCTCGGTCCTCTTTTCCTTCTCCACGTTTCACCATATCTCCGTGTCTCTCTCTTCATCCCGTTCTCTCGTTCCTTGCCCCTTTTTTCTCTATCCTCCTTTTTTCTTCTCCGTTATCTTTACTTTGTAGTCCTGCTGCTGTCTCTCCTGCTGGCGATAATGTATCTCGCTCCATCAACGCGAACGACGATTCTTCCCTTTCCTCGTTTTTTAATCGAAAAAACAAAAACCTTCGCAAACACGGCGTCGATTCGCGGAAACCACGAGGAACCGGCGCGGCGCGTATTCCTGTACAGGAATCTCGCTTTGGTCGGACAGAATGTAAGGAAAGTTTTCTAAAGCCTGATGCACCTTCATAGGAACGATGTTTCGAAAGTGGTTCTTCCTCGTTCAGCTTGTATCTCTTGCAATGGCTCGTCTAGCCACGTACTATCGATCATTGGACTTTTATCAGCGATATCACGGCTTCATCAGCGAGGCAAGCCACCGCGTATACGGGCCTAATATTCGAAGGACACACAGCCAGACGCTCATTGTCGAAGGAACAAAGCCTATACTGCGGTGGCCCGTAGCTCGCCGCTCCTATATTGGTCCAAGCTCTACCCGGCTTCTTTTCTTGTCATTCTTTCTCATAAAACTTCATAGCCGCTCTTCATATTCCTCCGTTGTACGCGTAGATATTATACGAACCCGCGCGACGACGTCGAACGAGGGAAAGAAAACGAGACAGAGAAGAGCCATCTACCATTCTGTGCGTCGGGGGTGCACCAACACCAAGCCGCCTGTAAATCTTTTCACCTCTAACGAGGTGTCGTAAAACGCGATCTTATTAGCAAGCGTGGCTCTGCCTTTAAAATATGTCGACTTCCTGGCATGTATGTATCGGTACGCGTCACGTGGGAGGCTTTGACAGCTCCTCCTCTTCTTTCGGCTCGTTCCGTCTTTCATTTCTAGACGAAGAGGTTACGTCGTCCTTTTCTGATCTTCGCTTCACGAGTCGAGACTCGTTCATCCTCTTCTTGTTCTCTGCGCGCCTTTCAATTTGTTTTTCGCGCGCTCCGCGGGATACGTTTGCGTTTTTCGAATCTTCTACCAGCTTTCTTCGTCTTTTTCCGTACACGTGCTTGGAATTTTCGCCATTACCTTCTGACGTGATCTTCCTGTATCTATCTTCGTATATTTAGAAAGTTCCAACCGCTTCCTAAATTTTCAAAGGAATTTTTCGACTATCCAGGTGTTTTTGATCTTTACGATGGTTGTGGAAAATTTTCTCCTCGTTCCGGTTCGTTTCCGAGTGAAATCTTAGATCCACAGCCGCGCTTCATCCTGATATCGGCCGATTACGACACGCGTTAGCCTTTATTATCAAGACACGCGACAGCAATCGAATCGTTTGCTTCGGCTACTTGCGATGCAGCGTGCACACGCTCAAGTACGAGTGGCCACTTTGGCTCTCGGGGAGGCGGAAAAAAAGGAGCAAAGAGAAACGGGGAATAATCAGCGCGCGGACAGCGCTGACGAATGGGACTCCGGCTCCGAAGACATTGTAAGATCGATAGATGGAATCGGTGTGTGTAATGTAAATTGACTCGCAGCCCGGCCGCGAACGGATCGACGCGACGGGGCGAAATGATTGTTGACAGAAACCTGGCCGTCTTCTGGTTCGGGCGTTCTGATTTCCTTCTACCTTCTTTCTTTGAAAAATTGATTTTAGAAAGTCATGGTTATCTCCTCTTGCCTTCTGACTTTTCCGAAACATTGCAGCCTTGAGACTGCTATTACTGCTTTTACTTCGACGCAAATACAGCGTGTCTTCGTTGTATGTATTTGATTTTCAAAGCACGTAGCAGGATAAATGGTTAAAAAATGCAAGAATTTTTATAGATCAAAGATCAAGGTATTGTTCTAGATTTAAAATGGAATACAGAACAATAGATGGAGATATCGAAATTATATTCCGGCGCAACAAAGGCCTTATCAATTGCTCACATTCAAACTGCACTTTCCTTAGAAGAAAAAAGCCCTGATCCAAATTCACCAGGTTGTCCTCGTTAGCGAGGCATCGATCCGCACGATTTACTCCGTACTAGCGTTTTATTCTGCACAATTACTCGCCAACATTCTTCCGGCGGTATTCGCAGCGATAACGCCGCTCTTACCCACTAAAAACCATTACCTTGTAGTACCGGCGCCGCAACAACAATGGCTGATAAACGACTTTATGAATGTTATCGTCGAATTAACCGCGGCCGTGGCCGGTGGCGGAGTACCTCTGCCATCGGTACACGCGGTGGCGATCGGTGGCGCGCTTTCCGTTCCCCCACAAAGGAATACATTTCCCAAGGATATAGAGGCGGGCGCAGGCCAAGACCGAATAGGGTTTAACGTGGGATCATATTGACTCGATCGCTCCACATTGGCAGTCGCGGGATTCTCAATATGCATCGGATAACATCGGATACTGGCAGGAAACGGCACGGTGCAGCCATCCTAATATGGCTCGAGTCCACATTACTCGAGCCCTCCGGTCGGATACCGGCGGCCAGACGCTCAGAAACGACTACTATACCCACTATGCTCACTATAAGCTGACCGTACCCGTCCACCACGAGCGCCGCCAGCGTCGTCACTATTGCACGGTTCACCACCACCATCGCCATGAACGCCGACAACTAACCAACACCGTCGTCACCATTGCAGTCACCAGTATGCTGTGCCCTGACTCGCGTTACCACCACCACCGTTTCTTCTGTATACGAGCATTGATGCAACCGGTGCGTGGCTCTAACCAATCCTCCTCTATATGTATAACCCTATCCTTCTCTCTTTTCTTACTTTCGTATACTCGTTCCCTCTCCCCCTCTCTTTGTGCCTCGTTTTCTTGCACTTCCATTCCATCTATATTCTCCCCTTTTCGATAGGGAGCATTCTTACTTTGCCTCGATCCGACCCACATGGCAACGGCGACCAGGACCCGATGCTGCAAGAACCATCCGCGTCCG
>NT_176736.1:2140627-2152172 GCF_000188095.3 Bombus impatiens
CATCCGCGTCCGGTTCGCCGCGATTTACGGACTCCGCGATCGTTTAACGACGATGTTTCATGGTGTCTGAAGTCGATGGCCTATCCGACCGACGACGGACCGTTTTAATTACGTATAGTTAGGAGGAGACTAAAGTTCAAAGCCCATCAACCTTTTGCAATCGTATACAACGTCGTGCACAAGTCATTGGACCGCGTGCTTTTGCTTTCGAGGGAATGGTTATTAACGTGGTTTCACAGTGAGATCTTAGAAGGTGTCGATTTCACTTGTCGGCTTTATTTTTCCGAATTCTTCTTGGCAATAGCAGAGAGAGAATGCTCTATGTATGTTGCCAGTTGTTACTAAATAATGGCTAAATATGTTTAAGTGAATAGAGGAAAAGAAAAGAAAGAAAAGAAAAGACAGGGGCGGTACAAAGAGAATAACAAAATTTCAGTTCTCTTTCATTTGGAAATGGTAGCTAGGAACTAAGCACCTAACATGTTTTATAACGTAATTAGCTGAATTTTGAAATAACCCATTTTCCTACTTACACGCTCGTCGCTGCGTTTGAAAATTCTACTGTTAATTCATAAATGCGAGAATACTTTGCGTTCTATATTCTTCAGTCCTATCGAGATAACCTATTGTGAATTCCATTTGATCCACGAGCGTAAGAGAACATTAAATCTAGATATATATTCTCTGGCTCGGTTAATCTTTTGATGGTGTCGATCACGCATTTCTGTAATTCCCTTCGTGTAAAATATTTAATTACAGACACTCGTTGGATAGTTGTTCGATAATCATGGAAAAAGAAATTCGTATATGGCGTAAGGTAACGGAGTTTTAGAAATAAGCGCGTTGCGCTCAATACGCAGTAGTCTTGGTCAATAATTAGAGGTTCTAGAGATCGAATGTGCATGGCTAGAGGCAGTACCAGTCCGCGTCTCTTTCCTTTTTCCGCTGTGAATTGCTAAACGACGGACAAACGGTTCATCCAGTTTCCTCAAAGCTTACGCGATTGTTGATCGACCAATCGGAACGACGTTTAATCTATCGATGATGATAGCAAGAAGCAAAGGAAGATCGTTTCGCGTTCGGTCCGTATCTTCTTGTGTCTCAGGATATTCAAATTATCGTTTTTGCAGTACAATTTAGTGTAATTTAATTTGTTTGTTATTAATAGCGACATCCTACTACGTATAATATATATATATATCTATGGCAAATAATATTCGATCGTATGCAAAGTTTTTGAATAACGTTAGCAAAAAAGAAAGAGTGCCGGAAACATTGATATTTATTTTCAGAGCTGCGTAAGTGAGTAATAAGACTCGTATAACATAAATTACCTGACATTTAATATTTTTTTACTAACAATCTCTCAATTCGAAGAACATAAATTGTTTTTAAATCGCAGGGTTAAAGGACTGTTTTCCGATATGTGGTTACGAGTTGCTCACCACGAGATCTCGACTCGTTACTCGAGTGGCTTAATGAATCCGGCGCCATGCCGAGAGTGTCAATAATTTTGGCAATTGGAGAATCTTAAGCCGGCGTTTGCAACATTTTACGCGCAATACCGCAATACAGTATTACCATTAAGTCGGCCAGCGTGAGGCTGCATTTACATATAAACGCGGAACGCGATACAGGAGCACGGTGCAACGCCTCCAGTGGTTCGACGAACGAATTTACGGCTGCTCGTCGGTTTCTCCATGCTCCCAGGGAACCGTGACATTTTTCTCCAGATAATCTCGTCCCGTTTACGATATCGAAACCTCTCGTCTCGAACCGCCCAGTTCGTTTAGCGGAAACACGTACTCTCTCTCTCTCTCTCTCTCTCTCTTTCTCTCTCCCCGACAAAAAAGAAATTCATATATATGAGAACTTTCTCGATCTCGAGAGACAAAATCGTGAAGCAACGAGATCGGTGAAAGCGTGTAGTATTGCCGTACGATCGATTATCTTCACGATTTATCGTGTCCATCCAGAAACACGAGAGACACCGCTCACTAGAAAAATTCAATCCACGGAATATATTATGTGTATAACGATAGAAGAGAAAGATGAAAGGTTGTTCAAATGGTCGATCGTGTGTACGAAGAGCGGTGAATACGGAATGAATGGAGCGAGCAGCGCACGCTGAATGTCATACATATGTATATGAGTTGTATCCGATTAATCAACGTAATAGAGCGAGTTGTAATCGCGGCGGACACTCCATTATGATCGTTCGCGTGTACGGTCTCATGGTCGCTAATCTGAAATTAATCAGCCGCTTAATCATTACCGTTCCACGATGAACTCTTCGCTCGAGGTGGCATACGTTACTGGGGTTCCGTTTTTCTTCAGACGAGCGACGTCTTCCTCCTCTTTCACCTCCATTTCTGCGTTTCATCCTCGTCTTCCTCTTCCTCCCTCTCACGGTGATCGTTCGTCTTTCCCTCCTCCTGCCGTGTCCTTTGCCCGTCGACGACTTCGGACTTCGTCCTCCTCTCGCCCACGTACGTATTCTCGCGTTTCTCCTCTTGTCTCCATCGATCTTTCCAACCGAATCTCTCGATCTCTCTCTCTTTCCACTTCTCGATCGAGTCAGCGCGACCTATTGAAGGATTTATGCCTAACGACGGAATGCGCGATGAACTACATTAATTTTGCGTTTTCGGCGACGCTGATGTATCGTTCGGAGCTCATTATCGCCGGCGTCCTGGACAGAATTTATAGTGTGACTTAATCTATGATGTAATCTTCACGTTTGTTCTCCAGCATGGCTTGTTGGCTGGCTTGTGGCTCGGCTTCGCTCGCGGCCTGCGCGAGCATATACACCAGCGGCGCCTCTTAATCTTGGAATTTCTTCGTTATAACGCGCGGTACGGAATCGGTGATCTATAGATCGGCTTCTCTAGCACGGAGAATAAATTAACCGTTCTACACCGAATCCGACGTAAAGAACTGGTTAATTACAATATTTTCCATTAACGGGAGCCTCGAATATTCCAATAACGAACGGTGGGTGTTGAATCTTTTAGGAGAGACGCTGGGCTTTTCGTGGACCGACTTTTAGATTATCTAACGGACCACACGTGTTCCTGGCTCCGTAATTGTCTGTATCTCGTGAAGGATCGCATCGGCGATGAAAAGAAATATTAGTGTTCAGAGAATATGGATCTTTGTGTCTACCTACATGCACGTTCACTTAGATTTTAATCTTCTTTTATCGATGGCAGGATTTGAAAGACAGAAATTTTAATATTCCATAATTGAACCGGTTAATTACATTTTTTCTGAAAATTTCTTAATCTTAATATCAAAGTTGCACAATGTTTTTAATTTATCGTTGTTAAAGTCAGCGTTTCATTTTTCAAAAACCGAACGAATAATCTTCGTAAAAATTGCGTAGTAACAGAAGACATCTGACATTTACAGCATTTCAGCAATTTCATTCGAGTATTCGTGATCCAGGGTGACGCATAATTCACATAGTACGAATAACACAATAATTACAGAACTTTTGATATTATCTTTTACAGAACACATTCAGTCGACATCAAAGAATATATTAAAAAACATATAATCCTCCTATTTCACCCTTCCCATAAAGAAACCCTCCTGGAGTTCGATTCAAAAAGCACCCTCGAACGTACCTGCCCCTGTGTCGATGAATAAAAAACGATTGGAAGGTGGCTAGGCTCCCGATGGCTTCACACGTGAAGTTTTCCAGCGGCGCACAGACGAAGCTCGTGATTAATCGAAATGAATCAGCACCGGGGGACCTTGGTTGATCCGAGAAGACGGCCTTCCGATCGGGGTGGGCGTAAACTATTACGCACATCGGCAGGAGATAACAGCCGAGGCGAGTGTTGTTATTAATTAAACGTCTGACTGATAGGCATCAACCGGCACGCCAAATTCCCTCGCGGCCCTTCTCTTCCCTATTAGGCATCATTTGTCTCTGCTACCAGCTATGTCTCCGTGCTCCCTTTTTATCGCGCTTCCCTTTTACCCTTCCTCTTATCCACCCTGTTTATCGATCTTTTTTTCCTACGATTCACTGTGGGATTTGAATTTGTAATCACTCACGTGTGTCTTTATCCACCTGCAATTCGTAGCTCGTTTAATAATCTTCGTTAGACGTGACATTCTCAGGAGAAAATTGTAAGATTAGAAGGAGAAATTTTCGAATATTGCAGTGGATCTAAAGATGACAACGTGTTTGATAATATCAGTTGAGTAAATCGCCGTTCGCTTATTTTTGTTCTGCAATAATCGAACTACTCGGAAATCAGATCGATCAATTTCAGGAAACTTCTTAGCTTTCCGAAAAGATTCTCTAATAATTGAGCCACTCGGAATTCCAGCAAATTTTTCGTATTCTGAAAAATTCTTAATTTTAATACAACGTATGATCAATGTGTAACTTTTCAAAAGTCAAGGCTTTCGGTGAGGATAAATTTGAATTTTGCACGCTCAATTACGAAACCGCGCTTTCTTCTTTCAATAATTTTTAACGCCGTTTCTTGCCGTCCCTTTTTATTATTTTCGGTAATGTTGTTTGAAAGGATATTTAACGAGGCGTTCTGGAAATCATTAGGACACGTTTCCAAAAACGATCGACCATCATCACCTGTTCTTTATGCCTTAAACACCTCTCAGGTGATTCCAGAGGTCAATGATCGATCGTCCGGACGTTTCATTGATCCACGGCCATTAGTACCTTCCTGACACCGCAATTTCAATAAACAATAGCACAGGTTCCCTCGGCCTCTGGTCCAAAGCGAATCGGCTCCATTTTTTATTCCCTCCAGCCGATGAAACATTTATTATCGCGAGCACGGTCGCGCGCACCAACGGAAAAAGAGGAACGCGTATGAATATGTATAGCCGTGGCGACGTTAAAAGCGCGAGAGCAACCGTTCCGGCTCGAGACAGACCGCGCCAGCCTCGCTCTTTCGCCTGTAATACATCACCCTGCTACAATGCCAGGGATAAGTAAATGAATTAATCAAAATCCGTCTTGTTTGATGGCGAGTCGCTTTGTCCGGGGCACCGGTGTAATTATCGTCGCGCCAAATATGTCGCACGCACCTGTGTGTCTAAATAATAGCCAATCCAACACAAGTTTGGTCCTCTTTGGCCATTCTAACAACTATAATTACAACGACGATGACCATTGAAAGATCAGTGTCTTGACCAGTTTGTGATATCTCTCGTGTTTCTTCTTTTCGTTCGTAAGTAGGCCTACAAACGTTCTCCAATTGACTGTTGAGATTTCATCTGAATAAGAGCCGACATAACACAAGTTTAATCTTATTTGATTATTCTCAACGACGTTAATTACAACGATGATAGTCGCTGAAACATTAGTGTCTTGACCAATTCACGATATTTCTCCTTTTCATTTCCAAGCGATTCTCCAAACGTTCTTGTTGGCTGTTGGACGTTTCGAGTTGGCGAACACGGCTCGTTTCGAATCATCGTTTCTCATCAACGCGGTGAAAAATCTCTCTAGGTATCGATCGGGCAACTATCGTATCGTTATGCCCCGACAGATACATACGGCTTATTAATATTAATGAATGGCCTCTCATAAGTTCTGTTTGATTTATGTCTCCGAGTCCTACGCCAATGTAAGCTTGTTGCCCCGCCGTAAATCTTCGCGGCGTAGCGGGACAAAAGTAATTTCTGTACGTTATTTGTATTTTTAACAGGTCCTCCGGTTCCACACTCTTGAGTCCTCGTTTCGTCGCGTCTCTCCCTCATCCATAGGTCCCCGCCAGCCAGTTCGCGCGCGTGCTTAGCTCGCGAGCGATCGAATTCACCTACCGAGCCGAACAGCCATTACGTCTAAGCCTTCTTCCTCTCCACTTCGTTCCGTGCCCACGGTCCTGGAATTTCGCGCCCGCGGCTACGTCGAGAAGTTCGTGGCTTCGAGATCCTCTCCTCGTCCACGTCCACCTTAGACCGTTTCAACGTTGGATCCTGATTTACTCGCGCCACGTCGAAGCCGTGCTGCTAGCAATGATTAAGGGTTGGCTGCCTCGATCGTTTCGCTATTTGATCAAACATTCTCTGTATGATTTTGCACAAACATACGGAGATTTCTTTTCTTCGCTCGTACGACAGGAGTTTCGCGTTGACGCAAGAGATGTATGGCAAACTTGTTTGTGAAAATTTAACAATGTTGAAATACGGTTCGTGAAAGACGTGTACCGTGGCGTGATAGAAAGCACAGTCAGCCACTGTGTGGTAGTAAAGAAATTCGTATCGTTGTTATTCAGGCTATCTAATATAGCCTTTTTGTACGTTCACCGCCGCATAAATTCAGTTTAAGCTCCCGCGACCCTTGAATATTTTATGTTTCAATCTTAGAAAATTTCCTTTCAACCGGGAAGAGGATTTTTTCAGTTTGAAGGGAATCTCTAGCGTAAAATTGAGGCGAGGAATCACGCGTATCGATAGCTCTTGTATACGTTACTTCAACGTAAGGAATTTTCTACCTATAGAAAAATATAATTCGGTCGTGGACGAGCCAAAGAATATAGCAGGGTTGGCATCGATCCATTATTTAGTAATCCTTTGCTCTTATAGGACACAATCGTTAATTTACAGACGATTAGAATTCAACAGATACGATTTAGAAGCTTTGAATAAAGCAGTACAAGTGGATCTAATCGTGATTTGCCGAATAGAGTAGAAGTTATAGGTACAGACGCCTGATGAATGATCCATCGATGTTATTAGATGTATCACTCACGTAAGGAACACGTGGTTCTGATGATAGGCGAACGATAAGTCTCTCCACTGTTGCGATTGGATCACTTGACTCGTATCGCTTCAATTTGTATCCGATTCGACTAATGGAACCTGGAAGATATATTTAATATTTTGGTAACAGTACTGGGAACACCGTTAGAAATAGAAATCAATCGGGAAATCGACTAGAAAATAAGAAACCAGGCTAGCGGTAGGTCTAGTCGCGACTCCTTAAGTCAACGCTAATAGAAAATCGAACAGATTCTCGGATTCAAGACGTCGCGTCGTTGTCTACCGTAAACTCATTCTCCGAGCAGCAATCACGAGGGTAAACGTTTCCGGGCACATACTCGCATCAGGTCTTGGTCAAGTCGAAGTGGTCAGGCCGGTCGTGTCATTACGGCCAAACCGTTTGCGATGTCAAGTCTCTCAAGAACTTAACGAATCACGGTATTCCCGACTTTGGAATGGGAGACTTGGACCGGTTGCTGATGCAAGGGACCTAAGCAATATCGACTATGCAAGTTGCAGAATTTTTCACAGATTTATCAAGTATCGAAGTATTCATTACAAAGTAATTATCTTTTATTTCTATTTAATTACGATGTTTCTGAGAATTATTCGTACTGCAGAGGTATATTTCTCGGAGTTTTTCTTTACCAAGCCCTTGCATTACGACTTTTAACTATTCGTTGTAGTAACGTGTCTGAAGTGCTAGAGAAATGCAATTGGAATATTATATATGCAATTTATATTCGCTGAATATTTGAACAAGACTAAATAGGGGTTAAGGCAAGAGGTTAACGCTTTGGTAGTTTTTCTGTATTTAAGATATTTACTGTCACTGAAATATGGCCACTGGAATTCCACTTCTTTTTCATCAGCAATGTCTTTATCTCAACAGTGTGTGTCTCAACACTGTACCTACCACTTGGTTCATCTTTCTAAGTCACTTTTCCAAAGGGCATAGAAACCTACACGCAACAGGTGCATTAGTCGCAGTATCTAAATTACCTGACTAATTGAATCAACATATGTTTCACTCCTAACCAATGGCTTAATCAACTGCACAGAACAACTTTTTTACTCAGACGCCAGAATACCAATTTGGGAAGTGACCATGTTAACGAGTACCACGTGTGAGTCCCTAAATTATCAAAGAAAACACCAGACATTTTTGCTCACGGTTCACTCAACCTTCAGAGCAGATCAGGTTGCTCCATAATTTCTCTTCTTCGAAATACCCATCCCACTGGTATCGAATAATTCCACCAGCCACGATGCTTTAACGAGAGCTTCTGGTAGCGACTAATTTGATTAAAGTCGAGGAACAGTGGTGGCTTATCGGCGGACCTGGTGGGCGCCCGGGAGCAACGGCGATTCCACGGAAAACAGGGGGATAAGTTTCTGGCGAGCGTGGACAGTGAATTATGGGCGTTATTGTCCGCCCGCGAACAACAGGCCGCCTCATTACATGTGGGAATTATTGACGGCGGACCGCCTCGGTGGCTCTCTAAGTGCGCTACGTGAGAGCCATCTTCCAAGCTCAAGCGTCGCCTCCACTTTACCGCGCTCCTTGCCTCTTGCCTTCTGGCCTGGCTTCGTGCCGTACTTTCCACCTAACATTCGTTCAATACACACGCACACACATACACACATACGTAGCTATCCTTCTTTCTTAAATTGTATTTTTTCCAAGCTGAGACTCGAGCGTTTCGCGCGTCCTAACTCCCTCGATCGTCGTCGTCGTTCGTTACCCCGGTGCTTTTCTAGGAGATTCTATAGTAAAGGACCCCATTCGAGGAGAGAATATGGCCAATTCCAGGTTATTGACGATGCTGCGAGAGACTCGGATACCGGACAGGGGCTGTTTTACGCGGAAGGAACACTATCGAAGGATTCGATTAAAGGATAACTATTCTTTGCCTTTATAGGGGTGAAAGAGGATGGGTGTTTGGAATAACGAGTGTCGTGATTTGCGAACTTTGTGCTAATTGATGGAATCTCTGTTTAACAACAGTCCTTGGGTGTATATCTCTTGGACCTTCTCTTTATTTTTTTGTCAACTTGGAGTTTTTATTTTTTTCGACGAAAGCTTCTAACTCTGCTGAGATTGTAATTTATCTGATAGATACGTATATATGAAGCCTTGTTTACGTAGTTCATTTCTTGTATAATTTTTATGTAAAAATCGGTACTGTAGCATGCGTTAAAACCGCAGACTGTCACGGAATGTAGACAATGTCGATGCTAATAAAATTTGGAGAAGAAAAAGTATCATGGAATCCTCAACAACGGTAATCCGAATCTTCGGTCTATCGCGAAGCTGTGAAAACACCTGGTATCGATCGATCGTGCATCGATCCGATAGATTCCAAGGTTTTCGAAGCTTTCGAACAAGAAACCATCGGAACGATTCTCCGGTTAATCCAGTCTAGGAATGTCGTTCGAGAAAATGCTCACGATTTCAATAGCGCACGATGAAAAGTTCAAGGGTTCGCCCAAAGTCGGCAAGAGGTCGGACTAGATAATTTTAGAATCGCGGAACGAGGACGGAATGGGCTCTCCGATATCGGAGCGGATCAAACGAGAAAGGTCATTTTATTCTCTCACACCGGCTCATCTTGCAGCGTCGGCGACCGAGTGGACTTTCTAAACGAGCTAGCCCGAAACAAAGACGGAATTGGAATGCAACCGAAGTGAGAAACAGAGAGCGAGCGAGAATCGTTCTCGCGCGGAATCCGCTCTCGTGCGGATTTGCGCATTTCGTGAGAATTGCGCAGACCTTTTAAAGAGGCTGACACTAATTAATTCTCGAACGAGATACGATCGTGCGCACAATAAACAGGAGAAAGTCGCCATTAACTGACAGAAAAATCCGAGTCGCTTGTTAAGAGTTAAGCTCAACGGAGACCGGGTGTATCGTTATAAAGGCCGATCGAAGATAACCTGATATATTAACGTATAGTGTAACCCCTTTTTATCCGTTGAAATGGTTGGCCGTTACGCGCGACTCCCGTCTCTCCGCTGCCACCACACGGGCTAACGGTTTATTAAAGAATCGTCGTTGTCGTTGCCGTCGGCCGTTCCGCGTCGCTCGTAATTCGCGAGCACGCGGCTCGTGCAGCTATTCGCGTGCACGTAATGCTCGCGCGCCCACCATCGGGCTAGGGGAATTCCATGAGCGCTTGTAACGGTCGATACCTTACAAGCTCCTAGTGACAGATACACCGGTGCGCGTCAATCGAGACCAAGTTCCTTTTCCAACTGTAAGAGGCTGCTGTAGTCTTCGTTTGTTCTTCTTTTTACGAAACTAAATTACACGAGACAATCGAAATGGAATTCATACGAGACTTTTCGGATTTTTCCTCGGTATGAAGTAACTCGATTGAGTCACATCGAGGGATATCAGAGGATGTACAAGGTTGTAAAATATTATCTCCTTAATCTTTGGAGGATTCTTAGAAAGTCCGTGTGTGGGTTGGAGATTTATAAAGTCGGAATAGCCCGAAGACGTAAATGTAAGAGCGCAGTTTGTATCCTAATATCAATAACCTCTACCTCCATTGGTGTGCAATGGTTGTTCCATCGTGGCGCGGGAACGAGTGTCTGCATTCACGGGCAAACAGACGTTAATTCCTCGTGAAAACACAGTGATAGAGTGGAAACGAAACCGCCTCTCTTTGCGCCCACTCTATTATCAACAGAGACGTAATCACGCTCTCTCGCGTTATCGCGTATCGCTGGCAACGATTTCAAACGCGAATCATCCCCGTTTTCTCTTTCCATCTTTCACTGTGGAACACGATACGAACGGCGTTTCAATTGTTTTCGCGCTGCGGCGTGTTATTCGATTCAATGCGCTGGACAAACACGGGATCGATCGGCGAATCGCCCGCCTCGATTCGGGAAAGTGTACGTTACGTCGAAAAATCGACGGAACAACGCGCCATTACCCGCGACCACGGTCATTTACGACGGTTTAAAGGCGCGCATTACCACCGACGATCTCAATCGGCCCCGATAATCCCGCGAATTCATCCAACCGACGAGTCCCTATAAATTTTCGACCCCATAACGATCGTCTCCCGATCTTATCGATCCTTCTCCGTATTTACGTAGGACCGATACGCATCTGCTCGCGTCCACAGAGCTTCGAGTAGTTTGGTATCGTGGCCCGTTTCGTGATGGATCCCGATGGACGCTACCCTATCAAATTTCTACTGCCTACGCGAATAAGCGGAAGATGGGTGCCATCTCCAATTGCTCATTTAGTTGCAAATACATTTTGCTTCGTGAAAGATATTCGAATGGGCGTCATGGAATAATGAAATTTCTCATACGTTATTCAGCATAGTATAACATGTGATAGTTGTTTTAAATCCTGCTGTAGAATATTATTTTCTTAATTGAATTTCTTTTCAACTCGTAATGATTCGATTTGCAAATTCCAAAGGGTAGCTTACAGGAACAAAAGACAGACATCATCCTCTCTCGTCCAAAATCCAAAAGAAACTGCATACTCCCCACACAATTATAATCCAGGAGGCACGCTAATCCTCGAATGTTCGAGTCTTCATCCAGCATTTTATCAAAGAAACTGGCCACGCACCAGGGGCACCTCCCTCGAGGAGAGGACGCGGGGTGGTTGTCCCGCAAGACTGGCCGCGCATCGATGAGGAGACACACAACTGCGAAACGTCGGTGCACATTGCCGGTCGGGAGAGCGTGGGCCACGGCGTAATAAATTTCAGCCGGTAAAAACGGCACGCTGGCTTACGAGAGATTGATGGAGCGACGCGCGAGG
>NT_176736.1:2152710-2161899 GCF_000188095.3 Bombus impatiens
TGAGAGCGCGCGAGGCTCCGTAAGCGGCCTTTTGCTCACTGACAGTGATCATCAAAGCAGAAAAAGTTGCCACCCGGAAAGTTCGGCCTGCCGGACCGCCCTCGATTCGACCAAATCGCTGTAATGACCGCGGTCCCGGTCGCTTGAAAATAATTTTGACTCAATTACGCGGAACCCGCCACGCTATGCCAAACCACGGTCACGTCGAGTCGCTCCGCGTAGACTACTTTCAGCCACAGGGAACAAGGGACCTCTCTTTCGTCACACGGGCGAAGTCGATTTCCTCTTCGTCTCGTTTCGTAGCTCGTTATTCGCCGTGACTGTCTTTCCGCGGTCCGAACGCTTTGTTTAAGCCATAATTTTAGAGGTTGCCTTAGGAAGAAGAGTTTCAGCTGGTTCCACGCCCTCTTCGCGTTTAATGGCCGCCACAGGAGGGAACGGTGGCTCCGTTATCACGGTTCAACGTTTTTTCCCGGGCGGAAACGCGAAACACGGCTGCGAACTGTAACGTCGTGTGACGAGTAATTGAGAACACGTGTGCCACGAGGTAAAGTCAGGCCTTTCCATGACCTGGTCGGTTCGATTCCTGATCGATTGGTTATTTTACGCTGCCCGCGTCGAACTATTTGTCCAGCAAACTGTATGCGATTCTAGTTAAACGTTTGTCACTTCGATCGCTCAACAACGAACCTGGTCTCCTAGTGTTTCGGATCATTTCCAAACGTTTCAATCTTCCTGAATTTTTACGATTGATCTTCGTTGTTTGATAGGTTATCGGAAAATCTCTTTTTTAAAACTTAATTTTGGAAAATAGCGGTGGAAATAATTCTTGTTTCTTGAACACTCGCGATATAATAGAACACGCGGAGATGTATGGAAAGCCTGCTGCGAGCTTACGAGCGTCGAACGTGTCAAAAAGGCCGTATAATCAGAAGCGGACCAGTATTTTTCGAGGGAGGGTTGAACATGAGCCGTGGCGACCCTTACACCTTCTCGCGCCGCGCATTCTTCCTCCGACGCCCGCTGCGTTGCCTACCGCCAGGGGTTACCGGAAGAGAGACGAAGAAAGGTGGAGCTCCATTCTTCGAAACGAATCCTATATCGGCGCAGGAACGTTTTACATCCATCGGTCGAATCGTATATAACACGGACCATCAAAACGCGCTTAAACCAGGCCGAGTTATTACTATAGCAAATATGCGATACGGTTCACGGAGGCGCGATGCCACGTTGTAAATCATCCGGATATTCTCTCTCTCTCTCTCCTTCCCTCCTTTGCACACTAACATACGTACCAACTATCCTTTCCCACCCCATTAATATTTACATTACTCCCTACCCACGTGGTCCAAGATCCGGTCACGCGGACGATCGTATCTCTCGATGAGCATCGAAAGTCCTGCAAAACAGGGGCAAAGAAGAGCGGAACCTTGGAGATTCCAGGAATATGAAGGAAACGAGAAGAAAAAAATGTTACGAAACGATAGAAATATATTGGCGATACTGTTCGAACGAAATGGGGTGGTACCCAAGGGATTCTGACGGATTATATTGACTCGTGAACGGGATGAATAAGCAACCGTTGGAAGTGTATTGGGGCCGTAAGATGACGATGCTTTACGATCGAAGATAACGCGCTGAAGACTATACGCCAATTTCAGGCCGCGTTCTTCCCCCCGGAGGGATTAATCGGGCCTCGTTTAAAACGTTCGCCGCAGCCCGCCGCGTTCTTCCATTTTTTAAATCCTCCCATGGCATCATCCCATAGCCGTCGTCCCGGTTCGAGGTGGTTCCACATGCGTTCACACGCTTATACACGTATACACATTGCATAGGTTGTTGGATATACTTGAAAAAGCTGTGCGCTCGTGAACCACCGCCGTTCTCGTGCACGTATAGGTAAGCACTCTAATTATCGAGATCTCACGTAAAACGAGTATGTAAACATAAATCGACAATCTTGTCGAGCGAAGCGGCGCGCGATCGCTTAACCGCCGGCCGACGAACGAATTTTTCTTCCGGTAACCCGGTGCGTAGACCGTGTCCTTGACGTCTTATTACGCCGATTAAAAGCCGCAACCCTCTCCGTCCCTCCGACCCACCCCTCTTTTTTCCTCTTCTCCTTTTTTCATATTTTTCCACCGTTCATACTTTGTCCCTCTTCGTCTTCCGCCGAGTTTTGCTACTCGCTTTCGAGCGGTCGAGATCTTTCTTTCGCCGCTTATCTCAACTTTTTTCACTTTGTAGCATTTACCGCTGAAGGCGGTAGGTAGACTGCAGCAAAATTCCACTCTGGAATCCTTTATAATATCTTATTTTCCCTCGTCCTGTTATGGAAACTGTGGCTCGTTCCCTCTTTTCTCTCTTTCTTCTCTGTCTCTACCGTTCATCGATTAACTAATTCTCTACGGTTTTATTTCCAACATTTAGAAAGTGGAATTATCTTTGTTCCACATTTAAACATCTCCCCGAAAGAATATTCTAGAGTATCCTTTTCCTGTTGATCTTACGTAAGCTGTACGTAAGTTAAAATGTGTTTCTTTATTAAATCGAATAAAGGAAATGCATACACACGGTTAGTAAGCAGTTATTTCTTATTCTAGATGTTTACTGAAATTTTCGCTAACGGTTACTCGGAGCAACGCGCGTTCTAGCGCTCGGTGCACCAGAAACCGATGAAACTCGAGATTATTAAGAGATTTGCATATCGCGGAATCGTATCTCGGAAAGGAACGCGTGCTCTCTTGCTTCCATTATCAAACAGGTTGAGACACCTATCATTATCATTGCCGTGTCTTAGAGCAGCTGACCCGGTTTATGACTCACGGCCGAGCGGAGAAATGGTTGCAAAACTTTCGGTCGGACACGAATTCCAGCGTCCACGACGCGGTGATAAATCATGCGTCGAACGAACTCGAGATGTAGTTTTCGATTCAAGGATATTTCGATATCGAGAATATTCACAGAACCGTAATTTGTGCGAAGACCCTTGCATCGGTAAATTAACTCGCGGAAAAATCACGATCCTTCCGATATCCAAGTTTCTTTGTAACGTTCCATTTCAGGAGAGAGATTCTTCTCCGCTCGATTCATAATCGTTTCACGGGAAAGCAATTTCTCGGCCGAAAGGACGATCGTTTTCCTGGCCCGAGGCGGCCGAGGTTCCCTCTGGCACGCACGCAGGGATAAGATTGAAATGGAGAAAAATTCGCGGAGAAAAGCGAAGCCCGACTGTCGCGGTTCGTTCCACAATTATTCTCGTTTAACCGTCGCGCCACGCTAACTATTTCGTTATTACCGCAGCGGAACGGTTTTAATAAGATACTCGAAGAAAAATTACGTGGTATTTCCCTCCGTGTTCGCAGACGTGCTTTACCAGTCACTATAATCCCTCTTGCTTGTAAAAGTTGTAAACCACTTTTACGAAACTCTTTACAAGTTTACTCTCCGCCCTTTGCAATACTTCGTGCGGAGAGGCGATTGATCTAACACCACGGTAGCCAAGCGAGCTGTCGCGAGGCTGGATTACCACGCTTCTAATTACACCGTGTAATATACAGCCGGTGCTTTTTCGAAGAATCTCGCCTACGTGTAGTTGGATATAATAGCGAGGAATCGTCGATTGGTCGAAAGCAACTCGGTCGTGCGCAGAAAAAGGAATAACGGGCAAGAAGCAGAGGCCGATGAGGATAAAGCATATCGCATAGAGCGGAGAAGAGAAAAGACGAAACGTTGATGGAAGGAGTGTGCGCAAGAGGAAGGAGAGAGAAAGGGAGGACCAAAGGGAAACGGAATGGTGTGCGCACGCGAAAAAGGGCCCTGCGTAAATTGAAAGGGGGCACGGCTGTCTTGTTGTGTTTAAAAAGGCAATTTGCGGGCCTGAGATACGGCCTATATATTACGGCGCAACTGGTACGGGTGGTGGGAGATAGCTCGCTCGCGATAGCGCCCCTTTGCTCTGCGCTGGACCACGGGCAAGAGAACGGGGACTTTCCGTGGGCCTTACCGGCGAGACCACGAACATCGTGCCTAGCGATGGCCTCAACGTTCTGTCTTCTATTACCTCGGAATTTGACGAAATCGTCTCTGATCTCTCGATGTTGTTCTTAGAGGTATGTTTCTTTTTTAGGTCCCACGAGAATTATTATCATTTGCATAGAAATAATAAGTTCGTGGACTGGCACGATTTTAGTCGTTGCAAGAAATACGATAATAATCGTGGACTCGAATGTTTGTAACGAGTGCTCTTTCTCGAAAGAAAGTCTTTGGTTTGTGTACTTGATCTGTGTGTTTTTTTAAACGACGTGTCTTCTAAATCTTCTGATTCAGTTATGAATGTACGAGGTAAAGAAAGTCTCTTATTGAAATTTAGGAATATCCTTAACATGATATCGTCGCAGCAGTTGCTTTCTCAGGAGTTGTAAAAAATTCCAATATTCCAAATTCGAGTAACGTTGCGTCAGAGCAAAATTGTTCGGAAAGTTTCAGGGTCCTTGAATACCCATCGCTAGCCGTACCCCTTTCGGCGTGCGCCCTGGTGCCCCCGGGTGCCGCGGGGAGGGGCCCATGCTCCCCACCGCCGACATCCGGCAAATGCATTTCTTGTGTAGCACGCTGCTCGTTTGCGGACGATACGATTTACTCGCGGTATATAGTCGTATTCAAATATCTTCTTACTGCTCGCTGAACCTCTTTTACGTCCCTCTTCCTTCCTCCCAGTTTTCTACCCTCTCTGCTTTCTTCCGTCGCCCTGATCTCACGGTTTTGCACGCGTAATCGACTCGCAATTGCTCGCCATCGAACGAACGATCGGCTAATTCTACGCAGTACCGAATGAATCGAAAGAACGAGCTCGTTCGTTCGACGTGGTTTAATTATAATTATTAGCGGGCAGATTGAAGTTGAGAGCAACCTCGTTTGCGGCTACCTTTGTTCTCTCTCTATGTATGCGTGTATATCGCTGCCTATTTAAAATCGATTCCAACACGGGCTTAGCGTTATGGTTTCTGGAAAATTTGGAATGGTACGAGCACTGCCGGAATGAGGAGCATGCGCTGCTCGCTTGCTACAACACGTTCGATAGTTCGATTAGCTTTCTGTATATTAAATCGGTTACGCGAACCGCTCGTTCGTACTGTACGGGAATCGCGTGGCAAGTTTTCGGTTGTTCAATCTGCACAATGGGCACTTCTTCGGATAGGAATGCTGTTTGTTCGGTTAATTAAAGCCGAATTAGCATGCTTTAGTTTTAGGTGAACGATAGGAATGTCTGAAACATGTGCCACGTTTGAATTAAATTGATTCATTCATTAAATTTTCGCATACCATTCAACAATACCATATAATTTTGTAATTATAGCTACATTCTGTTTCCTAGTTCCAACAATAATTTTCCATTATTAAGAAATGTAAAGCTAATTAACATTCATTTTCTTCATTGCGTGGAAAACAGCTGTTTTTCAAACGCGTATGTTCGTAATGCGCACTCCACTAGATCCATCGATCTTCCTGTTTTACCGACCACTATTACGAGTTCAGCCATTGGCTCACAGATGTCGTTTCGTGGATGCCTCGAATGACACGCTAACGAATCTCGCTATTCGTAATTATTACCATTAATTACCGCCATCAAACACACGCAGGAGCTGCACAAAGTTCCTCGCGCGATTCCTATCCACGGTTTATTAATCTTTCTTAAGAAAAAAAATCGACTCCCCTAGGCGAAGAATTCCCCTGATTCTTGCGAAGGCTGGCGGTAAAGCGCATCGGGTACAAGCTCATTTGCACAGAATGTGTGACAATCGTAATAAATCGCCGGTACGATATCGATCTTTTCTCCGCGGAGCGTTACTTACTAGCGCGATCTAGGAATCTCGCATTCCGGCGGTCGCGGACGGTCGCCGGTGTTCGAGGCCAGGCCGATCATAAATTCCGTGCCAGCCTCCAATTAACTTTATCGCAATCTGAACAAATTATACGGAACGCTGCCGATGCTAAATTCACCGATGCGACCGGGACAAGCGGAGATAACCAGCACGCCAGAAAACGAGAACGCCGAAACGACGCCGGAGATAACGTTTATTTTTCGCGAGCCGGCCATCCTCGTCCGACGCGATTCATTTCCAACTGGGGTAGAGGAGAGTACCTGTGATTCTCTTTTGTCTTCGTAAGACACTTTCCAGCTCCCTTCCACGATCCTCGAATCGTCTCTTCGGACGTTTTACAATCTCGCCGTTTACCCCTTTGCCCTTACGTCCTTCGCTAGAACGTTTCATTTCCGGCGAACGCTATAACGTGGCTTCTCTTTTATTGTAGTCTTGATATTGGGCCATCGAGATGGTTTTCACGACTTTTTTCTCGCTTTCAAGATATATAACTGGATCGATACTTGATTTAAAACTTCTTTGTCGCATTATATATTTTTACGAAAATTACGTAGATGTGTTTATTTTACGTAACCCAACACATTGAACGCGATATGGAAGAAACGCGTGTGTTCGTGCGACCTTTGAGTATGTCAATAAAAACTTGAACGTTTAATAATTTTAATTATCCATGAAACGTTCGTGTTTTCTGAAACACTCGATATCACGGATGGATTACCGTGAATGACACTGGCGTCCTTGCAACGACCTTGTCACAGCTTTTGAACGACCTTCGATGAAACTTAAACGATCTTTAATGATTTCGAAATGGCCCTGAAAAACTGGTTCTATTCGATCTTTAATTTTAGTGGCTCGAATTTAGTTCTGTCCGCGTTGTATTACACATATCAAACATCGTGCTAATTATTTCAATTGCAATACAATACGGCATGCATGTTATCCCCGTAGTTTCAATTTACGAAAATTATTCTCTCCTGTTCTATTATTTTCTCACTTCGACTGATAGCACTGCTAATCGTTAATTTATCCCCATTTCCTCTGTTTATCCATCAACACAAAGCGCTGTGCCGTTTAATCCGAACCGCGTTGCCGGGAAATAAGGCGGTGTTTGTTTGCACGAGCGTTAAGCGAATCGGAGTTCATTTTCGATTGCCAGGTGGTTCGAGAACGTAGCCGTCCTTGTTAACCACGCTACGCCAGCGTAACGAGCAGCTCCTGGCGGAATTGCGCGACGCCCTGCCACGCCCGTGTATACTAATTTCCACCGGTATTCACGAGCAACTCTCTGTGTCGCGTGGCAAACACGGGAATATTTAATCTTCCGACAATGGAACGACAGGCTGTTGCAATTCACGTGCAGCCTCACGACTGCAAGCTTTCCCCATTTTCCGTTTTGTTTCAATAGGTCTGTTTTTACGACGGCGAGTTCCTAACAAATGGCCATAGATCAGGGTACATGCCCTTTCAGGACTGGGTCGCTAATAATAGTGTCGGATTCAGCAAAGATTCAGAGATTCGAAGAAGTTGCTTCGAGGAACTGTTGGAAACGTATCACGTATATTTACGATATATTTTCAATGTATTCTTGCACGATTCAACTAATATCGTTCGCGAAATTTTCCAACTTACACGTTACGAGTTAGATAATATTTAATTTTAGTTCTAATAAATTCTGTTGAAAATTTCCTAAGTAAATTTTACCGATCGACGCGGCTGCTACACTTTCCAATAATTTGAGTAAACGAATAAAAATCAACACGAAATAAATTCGTAGTAATATACTTCTGCATTTTCGAATATGAGAAACCTATATCTCTCGTGCTCTTCCGATAAATACAACTTAAATATTGAATCAAAAAGCTCGTTTGAATATTTTTAATCCACGTTAGATCGCAAAAGGAAATTTTGTAATCTACGACTTGTACGATTCTCCAATATTACTAATTGATAGATAAAATAAAAGAACCCAAAATATTTGAGAAATAATTTTTAATAATTTTCCACGATAATATTCTACACAATGAAAATGACGGCAAACTATGAGTTTCCCAGAATCGCTCGAAGCAAGTTGATGGCTTAAAGAAGCCAACCGAAATCTAACCTCCATAAAAGCTAACCTCCCTACTTCAAAGATCCTCAGAGACTTCGCCTAATCTCCATCAAACGGACCACGATCGATATGGCGCAAACGATTCGTTGGACGATCGAGTCTGGCAAAGTCGTCAAAGGTCAATCAGCTTCTTCCCGCGTCGGTCGCACGCATCCGTGGTAGCCTTACTTGTCGGGACTATTTATTTATTAAATATTTGCTCGCGTCGAAACGGAGTTCGGCGAAGACCCAGGCCGCAAGGGCTGAAGGGTTGAAGTTCACCTGGAAGACTCACACGGCCGCGATTCTGGCGATTTCCGAAAATCAATGTTTACCCGACGAGGCAAATGAGACTTTCTCTCTATCGCGTGTGTGCTTCGAGACTCGCTATGCCAAATGTTGACGCAACGAATGGCTGCGCAAGGAAAGCATCCCTCTGTATTTCTATCGCCCACGACTCGCCGGCTAGAATGCTGAATTTTTTCAGGAACTCTTATTGGGTGTTTAATTTGTGCGTGTAAATTCCACGGGATAAGTTACTGAATTTGTATGGCAAGGTCTGTTCGTTTTCATTTCGTTAACATACTTGTCCTTTTGCTGTTCATTTAGATCATATCTTTGATCTTTCGGGGGTGTAATTCGCGTATCGTTTGTTTGGTGCTTCAAAATATTCTACGTAATTAAACGATAAATCCATTTATTTGTAGGGAAACTGGTTCTAACACTATCACGCTGTGTCGTTTTTACAAATAGATTAGAAAATATTATTATGTTGTTTTGTTCTGTGAAAATATTATGTTTCTATCATTAACAATTGCGAGTAAATAAATTTTCTTACAGAACCCAACAAACGTTTCAAATTTCTCTGTCATTTGTTAAAACTGATAAAACGTCATAGAAATTATAACACAAAGAAAGAATCTTTAATATTTATATCATCGGCGAAGAAGAGAGGAAACCGCACTTTTTACCGCGCATCTGTCGCTTTCCTTTTCTCCTATTCACGAAGAGTTTTCGTAAATCTGCTTAGTGGAACCACGGCACGCTCGATTTCGATTCAAATTGACGAGATTCAAATTCGCTAGATCGGTACTCGAGCAACGTACTGCTGGGTGATGTGTGTACGGGCACGTTTCCTAACCGCAGCTACCCTCTTCCCGATTTCATATGTCCTGTTCCCGAACTGCATGCGTTCACGTGGCGCGCAAAAACACG
>NT_176736.1:2162015-2166836 GCF_000188095.3 Bombus impatiens
CACACGGCTTTGCTCCAGTGCGATGAACTCGCGCGGCGCGCCGCACAGTTCTGCCAGTCTCTGTTTCTCTCGAGGCCGTTTCAGTATTTGACTGTTCGGCCAGGACGACGCTACGCGTCCCTTCTCTCCACCTGTTTTCCCCTCTCCTCGTTCGTCCATCTCTATCCTGGTTACACGGTACACGCGTTTCGTCCTCGTTTCACTCTGTTCTCGAGGCGCGTCCCTCGCTGTTACGCTCCCGGCTGCACTTCGACTCCTGTCGAGACGACAGAACGCCATAAGCAACCAATTTAAATGTAAATTGAAAAGCAGCGCGGCATACAAATTGTTCGACTCGCCGTCAAAAAATACTGCGAGCAAAGATCAAACGGAAGACAAGACGGGAGAGGGTAGCATGGAGTAGCACGAGAGTGCGGGCCGTCTTCGATGCGGCGAAGATACAACGAGAGGAGAGACGGCCTTTTCTCCCTTCACGGATCGTTCCGCGTCACGTCGCTACGGCCACCGACATGCTGATAAATTCTTCGTTAAATATTTGCGTTCGCCGGCACCGGGACGGTTCCGGTGGAACCGCGGGCCTCTTGCGTTGGAGAACCCCGTTCACCGGAACATGCCGCTTTAACGGCGAATCTTTCTTGCTTGAAAGAATAATTAATTTAGTAGCAGTTTTTCCTCTCTGTTGAAACTTCCTTATTGTTATCAAAGCCTAGCGCTCTTTAACTATTCCATCAGAGAGATTACAACAAACCATCAAAGTTTCGATAAAAGGCAGGATAATATCGAAATTATTTTGAAATTCTGATTTCATTATTTATTAATGCAGGGTTCCACATCTCCAGTTATATTGGCAAAATTATTAAATTGTATATACGCATTGGATATCCACTGAATAATTGAACTGAATATTTAGCACTTCATCTATCTGCCTTTATCGAATGCTGTTTCCTCGGGTCTGGGTTAAATCGGAATTAAAGGCTTTTTCTTGCAAGTGTATCAATGGTGGAAGCGTGTCTTTCAAGTGAATCGGAAGCTCAGTTGCGAGCAGACGTTCCAGGCGAACGGAAATGCAGCGTACAAATTTTTCATTCGCCGAGAATAGAGTTGGTCCGCGGCCTGCTGAAAAATTCAGCGGGTTTGTTCACGAACGAAAGCCGGAAAAACGGCAATGGGACCGGATTGAATGGGCTTCCGGCTTGTTTTTTGTTTGCCAGATTTTTCAGAGATGATTCTCTGATGGAAGACAGCGTGCGGTCTGCGTTACTGGCGAGCAAAACGCTTGTTCCGCCCGAAAGTAAACATCCGAACGAGCATTCGGAGTTACAGTAGCAAACAATAATGGAGGCACATGCGTTTCCCGGCTCGATGTTATTTTAGGAAACCCGTGGAAATCGAGCCATCCCAGAAGCCAGATATGCGCGCGTAAATAATACACCGGACTCTGTTCATTGTTAATTAATGGCTTCTACCAATTGCTAATATCTTCTAAAGTGATCCAGTAAAATAATCGTTTTACATACCATTTGGAAATTTAAACGCGTAAAATGTATCTAATACATTTTGTTTCATCCACATTTTCTTCATTTCTTAGTACTTTTAATGCCTGGATTATGAACATAAAATTCTATAATTGGGTACATTAGGAGTTTGTAGCAAATATAACATAACAGATTTTTATGATCACTAGGAGGTAATGTAAGCACAATATGCTACGTATATGATGCAGTACAATGGACGATTTATCGGGATTAAAATCTTTCATAAACGTAGAATTATTTTACAAAGCAAACATTTGAAATAATAGTAATATTAGAAAGCTACTGCATGAAACATATTTCTCTGATTACGGGGATATAAAAATTCATCGGCAAATAACGAACGAATTTTGAAAGTAATCTATTAAACTTAAGCTCATCGAGATAAAATATCGACTGCTGCTTTGGTTGCACAGGATTAATCGTAGCCGTGAAAACGATCCAATAAAGAGCAATAATTTCATCCACTCATAAAAATATCTACAACCAGGAATTAATTAAATTTCTTCAAAGTAAAAATATTTCCAGTGCGGGAATAACTGCGAACAAACGAATGGAAAGTTCCAAAATGGGGAAAAAAGGAGGAAGATATAAATGGAAACGAAGAGAACCGAAACCGGATCAAGTTCGTTCTCCACGGATAATTTTCATCGACTCGGAACCGGCTGCCTCATTGCAAGGAATTAATTTCCAATTCCAACGGGAGACAGAGAGAACGAAACAAGGGAAACGAAAGGAAACAAGATGAGGATGGCAGCGCGGAGAAAGAGAAAGGGAGAGTCGAGATCGACTTACCATAATTTTGGTAGCACCGGACCGCGTTCCCTTCGCTGGCTGTTGAATATTCCCTCGCTTATTAGAAAGGGTTTCTGTAATCGACGCCAGACACGAGCGGGTGTCTACCCGTGGCACCGGTGTAGCCGCCAGTCAAATGGATTCCAATTAAAGTAATAACGAATCCAACCGTACGAGCGTTTTCGTCGTCGCAAATAATCGCGCGCAACCGGATATCGGCATGGACCGCGTGGCCGCGCGACGCGTTCTTTTCCAATTCGATTCGTCCTGGCTCTGTTACCTTCCCCGTAGAACCAGGAGACCATGGAGAAACGGCACCGTGAATGGGACGACGTCGAATTTAAATCGGTCGAATTAACGAAACGACGAGGCGACTGTCGTTCGACGCGACGATAAATTTTTCGATGGGATCAGGTCCAGTCACATTCACACGAACGGGAACAACAAGAAAGGGAATAATGGAAAATTCTTCTCACCGACTTTATCTCGAAAAAATGTACAGTTTTTATACACGCGTATAGGATGTTTCAAAAAATTGAGTTTAATCCTCAGAAAAATATCAGCCAACCTGATCGACTGTATCTTTAGCAAGTTACTCAATTTCATTATACGTGATTAGCATCGAACTACTTAAAGAAACAAAGTATAGTTAATTTCCTAAATTTATTGGAAGAAAGCGACTTAAATAAGCGTAAGTGCCAAGGAAATTCTATAAAGATAAATCTACAAAAATAGATGGTAACATTTGACACGCTTCTCTTCGCTTTTTCCATCTATGAACACAATCGGTATGGCTTCTGAGCAACTCATAGTATTCATCGAAATAAACAACAAGGCTTTAATAAGCGTGGGTCAAAATATCGTTAGTTTCGGGGTTGCAAGTTATATCAACGCGTATTTCATGCTTCGTGCTTTACAAGTTTCAGCTCAATTTTTACAAATGTTCCGTAGAAATGGAAATATGGAAACGAAGAAGCGATTTGATTGCTGAATTATCGCGGACCAATAATAATTGAGAAACGATTGTTTGATACTATTATAGGGCTATATCGGGTGTCGCGTAAATTTAAATTTCTCCGGGATGGTATCTGCCGATAGAGCAGAGAGAGGCGCTTGTTAGCACGCTGCTGGCCATCAACATAATTAACCTCCCTAAGTGGAGACGCCTGTGTATCATTATTAGTACATGCGCAGCGGATGTTACGGGGTTCGAATGTGCTTACGAGAATTTAGGACCGCGTCAGGTGTCCTGATTTGGCCGCGCTAATGCGAAATATCCAATTAACTGGTAATGGAGCCTTTATCGTATCCGGTGACATCGGCCCGCGGAATTTCAACCTCGCTCGCGCAGCCCACCTTTGCGCGAACCACGCGAATTCGAAACACGGACCGAAAAGTACACGCTATCTGCTCGCTCGTTTTGTAATCCGTTCCGATAATTGCGAGCTTCGAGATTTCATGTATCGAAATTCGGTTCCGAGGTTATGCAGAATCCGTAGTTTCAGGTGGGCTGCATCGTTCAAAGTAATTGGAAGATTTCGTAGCTGGTTAGAAATCGTTCTCGTCTACGATATTTAAATACCATCTTTCTTAGAGGAATACCACGAGTCGAACATGTTCGAGCTGTTCAATATTCAGAAAAGATCTCTTTATGTTTCTTCCTTCGTGCGTCAAAGAAAAAAGAATTCGAAGTATCGGGATATGAGATTAAAATCTTTTACGGATATTTTAATATTACGATATGATACGATGATATTATATACACGCTCGTACATTAAAACATGACACCTTGATATTCCAAAAAGCAGAGATCTTTTTGAATTTATTCACAGGTTAAATAACAGAGATTTGGACACTTCATCCTATTTTGATGTATCGTTTGGTACCAATTACGATCTAACACGATCATACATGTGTACATATTACAACGACACAACCCGCACACAGTAACTAACAACCCAGAAACGAGGAAACACGTTACCCTCTATCATACCCCTCTATTATCACCCCAATCACAAGTCCTCCGAACATTACCCCACCTCTGAATCTCCCCCGCTCACAAATCTCAACCACATCGAACCTCAATTACGTTCTCATTTGTCAACCATCCTCGTAACCAACTACTATATACAACCCTCCTTCCCTCTCTCTCTTTTCTCTGTCAGTCAGTCAGTCTGTCTGTCTCTCCCTCTCTCTCTCTCTCTCTCTTATAATTACCACACATACTTTTCTGACAAATCTATATTCTCAATTTTTCAGTTCGCAATGGCTACTCGTGCGTACCTGTTGCACTGTCGGAGGGCCTGGACATCCGGTTGAATACAGCGTCCAGGGCAGTCCGATACGGAGTGAACGGGGTGGAGGTATGGGCCGCACCCTCTCGTAGCCCTCACACAAATCACACGGTGTACAAGGCGGACGCGGTGCTAGTCACGCTGCCTCTTGGTGTTCTGAAGGCTTCCGCCCCGCCGTCCGCGGTCGCCTTCAACCCGCC
>NT_176736.1:2166843-2183266 GCF_000188095.3 Bombus impatiens
ACCCCGCCGCTTCCGGACTGGAAGTCCCAGGCTATTCAGAGGCTCGGCTTCGGCAATTTAAATAAGGTAAGCGGTCTTTGGCTCGCGTCTCTCCTCCGTCTGATTTATACGGCCGGCGAAAACGACGATCGAACTTGTCGACCGGCCCGGAATGAGATATATTGTGATCCGGCGGTCTCTTTCGTCGCGAGAGCAACGGTGACGTGGCTCGTGTCGCTTCTTACGCCGGGACACGTTCCTTTTACGGCCTCCCAGAGTCGGTTTACGACCGCTTCGATCCGGGACTCCGGCCCTCTCCCGAAATTAAAGGCTCATCGCACGGCCAAACGGGCCACGGCTGTCCGGATCTCTCGACCGATAGCTCGTCCACTCGAATAAATTCTCCGCAATTCCGAGGGTAATTTACGAATCGATGTTACGCCGTGGGAGAGTGGAGCTTCTCGTGGTTCAAGGAGCTCGCCGATTGCAGGTCGATGCGATTTTATTTCGAGAGGGAAATTGGCCGAGGGGAGCTTTCGGATCGGTGATTCTATCGCGGTGATGTTTCTGGGATGAGCCCGAAGCTGTGTATGAAGATTAGAATGAGCGATTTGAAGAATAGGATTACGAATGGATGCAAAGATTGTATTATACGCGGCAAGCATGTGTGTTGCCTAATTGAGATCCGAAAAGTACAGCGTGACTGAATAGTAAAAGTGTTTTATGTATATGGTTAAAGAGATAGAATGAGTTTAGTTTAGTGCAAGGATCCTGGGGGGATGCAACATGTGTATCGAAGAGATTTTGGTACAAAGTCGCTTAAACTGGAATTTAGGAAGCTTTACAAAAGATGCTATAGTTATATTCCCCGTGAATTTTGTAATTCTCTTAAACGACGGCGAATAATCCGTAAAGAGAATGATCTATGGAACAAAGCACCGGTGGTAAACGTTTACGTGAGCAACCCTTAAACCGAAGGATTTACCAGAACCAACGGGTACATAATATTTTCTCCACGCAAGCTTGCGAACATCTACTGCGAGCTCCCTTCACATTGTCAGATATAAATTACACATATTCGGTGTAATTGAAAATCCAACCATTTACCACGTAAAACTGGAGCTTCGTAAGTTATTTCAAATCAACTCGTCCTTTCAAAAATATCTAACTTTATCTTGCTTGCATCAAGATGCTAATTCGCAAAGAAACTTACTTTATCACTAGTTCCATCCTTATACGTTCAAACTTTGATCCACCTAAAACTGGTCGACTAAACGACTCCACGAGGGTCAAACCGATGCCTTAGTCGAGAATAATCGGTGGACAAGTCTGCAAGTGCCGCCATAACAAGGAAGTAATTCCTGGGAATTCGTCACGTCAGGTGGTGCTGTGCTTCGAACGGATCTTCTGGGACCCGACCGCCAATTTATTTGGCCACGTGGGCAGCACGACCGCGTCACGTGGTGAGCTCTTCCTCTTCTGGAACCTTTACAAAGCACCGGTATTGTTGGCTTTGGTCGCTGGCGAGGCTGCTTGCGTGATGGAGAACGTCAGCGATGACGTTATCGTTGGCCGCTGCATCGCTGTCTTGAAGGTAAATTTTTTAAAATAATTATTTTACATTAAAACCATCGTATCTGCGTGAATTAAATTACAAAATTTACTACTAACAAGCATAGTTCTCAATTTCCTTCAATTCTCAATATTTTGATGCCAAATTTATTTAAGTGTCAAATAACGACGAACAGTGATTAATAATAGTATGATATCTCTAGTATAATCTTTGTTATATTTTCGTTGTTCTTTTCCACTGGTAGCTATTTTAGATTTCACCATAAAAATACGAAATTCATCGTAATACTATAATGTCTGTTACCATTCGCGGTGAATTTCGTAACTTACCACGCGGATATGAAAGTTTCACCGTACCTAGAATATTTATTTCCTGATGCATTTTGCTTAAAAAATTCAATCTACCGCTTAAAATACGTACTGCTGTGCTTTCAGGGTATTTTTGGAAACCAGGTGGTTCCACAGCCTCGTGAAAGCGTGGTGACGAGATGGCGGGCAGACCCGTGGGCGAGAGGTTCGTACAGCTTCGTCGCGGTCGGCAGTTCCGGCAGCGATTATGATCTTCTGGCAGCGCCCGTCGCACCCCCTGCCACCCCTGGTGCCCCACCACCGCAACCAAGGGTCTTTTTCGCAGGTAAATATTTAGCCTCCGCGATATTTTCACCGGTTGCTGCCCACCCCCTACCCCGCCCTCCTCTTCCCATTTTTTCCTTTTTGAGAAGCGAATGAAGTGGACTTCGGCGTCTGCCAGCTGATACAGAGTGCGCAATCGCCGTGTCCGCGATGTGAATCGTATCTTTTTGAGGCGGCTGGGTTGTGCTTTTCTCTGCATGGCTTTTACCTTGAATAGTCTTTTCAAAGGAGATTTAATGGTTTCGTGATAGGTTTAAGAAGTTATTTTCGACAAGAAAGTTTTGTACAGGGTATTCGTTTATCTCGTGATAAGCAAGATGCTTTTTATTTGTCATACTTTTTAGAATTCGGAGCATCTATATCCCCTTGTATAATAAGTTACTCTCCAATGATATTAAAGAAATTCCGAGTTGTAGCTTATAGAATTCCATGACTCAAACAGTTTTTACGATATACAAAACCTGGTCATACATACATACATCTGTTAATAGTACAGTTTATGAGTTTGATTGTTTTTTATGTAAATATCATTAGTAACATTGCTTTAATTCTGCGCGTGTTTCCTAGTGGCACCAAAACCTACGATTTAAACCAAGATAAATCTCGCACCAATACTTTTCTCTTCTCCAAAATCGCGTATCCATCGACAAACCCCTGAAAATTCCAATTTCCATTCCCGTATCCTCGAGCTATCGGTCCCCTAAATCTACCACGATCATCATCTTCAAAACCCAGAGAAAGAAAAGTCGAAAAAGATCCCTCTCGCCCACAGCTCAAGCAGTGGCATTCAATTCCCATTGATTCTTTAACACGATGGAAAACCGATTTGTGCTTTCAGGCGAGCACACCATACGAAATTACCCGGCGACCGTACACGGTGCTTTCTTGAGCGGACTTCGCGAAGGTGGAAGGATCGCGGACCAACTCTGCGGAAGTCCGTACGCGCCACCGACGATGCCCCCTTCCGGTCCAGCGCCAACGGTCATACCATCCGCGACCACCGGTTCCAGCTCTACGCCTTAGCGTTCTACCACAGAAACCGCGATCTTCGATCGTTAACAAGCGTTATTATTGCAATTACCACGATATATTCATTATCAAATCTATCATCGTTTTCACTTAGGCGACGGAAGAAAGTACGGAACGGTAGCTGGAATCTTTTCCTTTTGAGAAGATGATCGTTTTTATTTATTCCAGAGATCGTTCTTTAGGTCATATTGAGACGTCAGATGTCGTTTATCGTGTTTCGATTGTAATCGTCGAGATTTAATTTAACCGCTAACACGTATACGATGAGTCAATATTGCAATTAGTTAGGGAAATTTGTTCGCCAGTGACCATGCCATAACGCTCGTTCAACGATCGTCATTCGATTGTCCTGCTACGATCCTCGATGGACTTAGTAGGGTTGATAATTGGTTCCTACCTTCCGTAGGAATAGGGATATAACAATCGAGATATAATCGAGAATCGTGGTAAGATTAGGTGTCCATTAACGTGCCCGACGGGAATCCCAATTTTCGTCGATTCATCCGCCATTCCCTCGATGCAATCGTGCAATTATTTATTTTTTAGATCACGACGAGGAAAAATTATGAATAAAAATCGAGAATTTGGGGGATGATCGATCGAGACTTGAAGATCGTTTCCATAAATAGGCACATAGGTTGACACGCTGCTACGATCCTCGACGTAATTGATCCAATTCTTTTCTTTTTCTTTTTTAAGTTTGTTTATATTTATTTCAGAGAATCGTTGGCATCGGTCAAACGAGAGGATCGTAGCGATCTTAGATATACGTCGGTTCATGATAAGAGAGAATCGTGCCTTTGCTACTACGTTCCATCACGATCATATACGCGTTAGACTGTACTATATCTATAGGAATCGTTTCATTGTACGTTCAGCATGCTCTGTCTTGTAACAGTTATATTCCGTTCTTTTTTACCCGCTTCGTCGTGCTTTGAATCGCTGCATGCTTTTAACCGATTCTTCCCTTTTCTCTGTGTATCATGCTTCCTCGAGACTTCTCGATTTTAACCACCTTCCACCATTTTTGGCCTTTATTATTAGTTATAGTTTATTTTCCATTATAATCTAGAACACGCATTTTTGTAAAAAAAAAAAAAAAGAAAAGAGTTAAATGTTCGATGGAGATTTGGATGATCGCCCGTTGTCAGTAGACAATTTCTTATAGTGATAAGAAACCCAACTCTATAATAGCTATCTTTACAATCAATCAGTCGCTGATCGATTCAATACTCGAACATTCATCTCTGCAAATGCTTTTCGAACGAAACAACAATCGAAATGCTCGAAAACTTTGCTCGATTGACAAGAAGCCGCGCTACCAGAAGATGACTTCGTTCAAGCCCGCTTTCATCGACAAACCACGCTCATTATCAAACGTACGGGCGAGTGATCAGCGAAGAACGAAATTCGAGGGATCTTCAGCTTCGCTTGCCATTTTAATCAATCGAGACCTGGGGACAAATTGCGTGAAGCGCACACGACGTCGGTTAAGGCTCTCGTCACACGGATATTCTACATGATAGAACAATTACAACCCCACGCAAGCAACCATTAAAGCATACTTTGTGTCACTGTACTACGTCGTTAATAAGATATGTCGAATTTCTATATGTAACATGCATCGTCTATGGCAACATCGATGTGTCGTCGTGATACTGTGTACATCTAAGTACTAATCTGTAAAGACTAATCAAAAGAGTGCTTGATTATACACACCAGCCATGCGCCTATTCGTCTTAATTAAAGGCAGAGAATTGTTACGATACCAAGGAGAACCGTTTTATGTTCCATGCACATTGATCACGACCCCGTCACCTGGTCGTCAGTCAGCAATCGTCAGCGTTTGCAGTAGTCGATAACGCGACCAAGCCGCGCTCTGTTCGACCTATTTCCAGTCGAAGATCCCCGACGATCAAACGACACATATCTCCTTTGTGAATGTCTACTCTAGCCGGCTTGTTCGTTCACCCTCGAGCGATTCTTTCCGTTGTCCGAGGAACACTTGGGGGGTTACGTTAAGCTCTGCGCAATAAGAAATGTCAATGTCTCAAGAGAGGATTCCTGGCCGACTATTCCGCGATGGAACTAGGTGAGTTGGACGATGTGCTGCGCGCCACTCGTCAGTTTCTCCGGCAAAGACTTCTCATCTGCCTCTTTCGACGAGCGACCGCTCCTTACAACGTCTGTCTCTTCGTTCCTTGAGCGCGACACGTACGCCAGAAACGCGGCTTTTCACCGGTCGAAGCCGCTGGTTTAAAGAAGACCTCGTAATCGTCACGTTGCAGAGCTAGTTTACAGAAGTAGGTCGCGTGTTACGCTCGATTTCAGAGGAACGAGAGATTCGATGATGCTAGAAGGTGGAGGTTTGAAGGTGTTGAAGATGAGCTTTCCGCGAAGACGATTGGTTCTCGTTGTGGAGACTGAGGATTGGAACAAGGATTCGTCGACGGACTAGATCTGTGACTTTTGAGGTGCTCCAGCTGCACAGTATCTTGGTAATTAGGATGTTTCCATGCAGAAGATGTTTTACCGAGAGATCGTACCAGGATTTTGCCTAATCTGGACCATCAGAATCCTTTGTTTTCCTTGCTACGTGAAAAACAGCATATTATCAGAAATAAATATTTTCTCACGCCTTCCAATTATTTTCATTTCTCTTGCATCGTGCAAGTATTATTTTACATCATCCGCTTGAGTAAAAAATATTGTACCATATTTTACTCGTTTCATTAGAGAAAGTAACGCGATTGCTTGATCGATGAAAATTATACGGGACTTTCGTTGAGGGATTATGAGTAGGGGTCTACGCGTTCCCGCGAGCACCCCACATTACCAAAAATTTAGCGCACAAATACTCACATTAGGAGTACTTACAGGCTTCAGCTTGTGGCCTCATGCCTGGGGGAACCACCTCGTTGATCATGGTATCCCCTACGCCAGGTTAGTATGGTACACGCCGATTACCGGCCCAGTGATTAGCACCAACGATACCATAGTTACTTTCGAGAAATCTTTGAAACCGAAACTCTATCCGTCGGCAATCAGGTGAACTATCTATAATAACTGAATAACGAATAGTTCGATCTAGTTACCAGGCGGCTGAGGAAATTCTCGCGCTTCAATTTGGCGCAATTCAGTTTCCTCTGTTCTTCGTGAAACTTTTACGACGCTGTATGGTGAATATAAAGAATTTGCAACACTTTATTTATTTTCTTGTTTATGTTCTTATTTATCTTATGTTCAGTTTTCTTGTCTTACATCGAGTACAATAGATTCAATGGAATGAAGAATCATTCTTCATCTTTCTTACAGCGATTCAAGGTACGGACCAATCGCAAGACACCAATCATTTTTATTTATTGTTCTCGCATTTGAAATTAATTCTATATTCGTTCAAAGTTGCACAACAATTCCAACAAGATTCACGGTCAATTGAAACTAAAAATTCCATGTTTTTATTGATTCCTTCTCATCCAAGACAATTCCTTTTCTCGCGCAACAGTCGTTTCGTAGACCTTCGATGAAATTTCACAGCGAACAAATATGCATAGGAAATGTATGGCCGCGTTTCACTCAAGAGAAACCGGAGCCAGAGCGTGTAATTCCTGAATCGACGCGTGCAGCCACCCCGTCTACCGGCGAAATTTCCTGCCTAAATCGGGGATATTGTGAGCTTGATTACTTCGATATAGATATTGCGTTACAGTCATGGCTGGGGGCGTGTAATCGAACTACACGGAGTCTCGTAAACTCGATGAACTTGAAAGACGAGCCAACGTCGAAGTCTTGAACTTCTGACGGCGTGCAATGTTAGCACTTTGCCGTCGAGTTTGCGGCCTCGCTCCTCTCGCTTCTTGTCTCTGCCGCCAGGCTACTGTTGCTTCTGATCCGACGATTTCCCCCTGGTAATTGATTTCCCGTGTGTAAACCTGGTCAAAGGTGCTCGATGGTTCAGTGAAGTTTTAACATTTCTTTGACGCGAAGTCAAGAATCCTGCAGAGAAAATGTTTGCTGTACGTTTTTCAAGCAGAGAGTAATTAATACGAACTGGATAAAAAAAATAGTCAAATAGCAAAGTGGCAATTTTACAATTATGTATTTATATTTTTATTTGCCATTGCTTCAGGTTTATTGCGCTTTTTCGCCAAAACAGATTACTAACTAATTAATAATTATTATAACTAATTGAAAAAGAAGCTGAAACGTCTAAGAACCAGACGAATACAACGATATGCTCGAACCATTGAACGTTTGACGGGCACGCGAGAAAAACGGGCCACCCCATTGATAGCCCATTAATTCCCAGTAATGATCCAATTACCACGCCAAAGTCGGTCCTTTAGAACACCTATTCACCACCTTGGAGCGTGTTCGTGCGCATCAGTCACGTTCCACAGCATTGAGCAACATCCAAGTGTACCCAGCCTAACCGAACCGCAACCAGACCACCGTTGCAAATCAACCCCCGCCCTCTCAACAGGTCCAAATATTAATTCAATAGGACTGGTCGTCGTAGTAACGGTAAACAGAGGTTCGCTCTCTTTGACCCGCCAAGGATCGCAGCGTTAAACGTCCATCGTTTCAACGTTTCTAACCTCCAATCGAACGAGATGAGTTTCTTCAAGGTGGAGGAGACGCAATGCGGTCCTCTGAAGCCAAGGAAGTATCCCACGGTTGCAATTGGTAGTCTGAACGCGCCTTGGGGATACAGATTGCGCGAAAGATCGGGTTGCAAAACAGTGAAGATCCCGGAATCGTACGAGGAACATCGACTGCAGAAGGAGAGGGAGTATGAACATTTGACGAAAATTCTGGAGTTCGAGAACCAAACGAACAGCAAAATCAAGAAGAAGAGCGTGTGGCAGCGAGTTCAGCAAGGTACTTGTGAGGGACGTTAGGTTGTTGATCAGCAGGACGCGTATTGAAGTAAGAGGTGCGTGCAGGATTAGCGATGGTGTGCTTGTGGTTGTATGGTGTATGATGAGAAGGATTCGGAATGTGGTGTTTTTAAAATTAGGTGAAATTTTTAGAGGGAAGGGAGGAAGGAAGGAAGTTTAGATCTAGAAGGCTATAAATCATTGAGAAAATTAGAAAAAGAATTCTCTCGGTTGTTCAACATTTAAGCTTTGTTAGATCTTTCTTTCCTACTTCTACAGAAACGTTAATATCGCTGATAAAAATGTTATAACTCATCTCGAATCCTTTTTCTCCAATAAAATTACTGTCAAGAACCGATGATTCTCCAGGATTAGCATCCTTCGAGGACGGCGTGAATGCGCGGCGAGAAAAACTTCGCGAGTTACTGTTGAAAGAAGAGATGGGGCTGATTCACGAGGTGATATACCAGGCTCAGCACGGCGACGACGCGAGGATGGACGACATGCATCGTTCGATAGAAGAAATCCGCAAAGAAGAGGAAGAGAAACGTTTAGCAGTGGTAGCTGCGAAGAGAATGCAACAGTATATAGCCCAATGTCCAGAAATTCGTAACAGCCGCTCGAAGAAATCAGTGATCGATGCAAAACAGGGAAATTTGGCCCAAATGGCGGCTAACGAAGCCAAGAGACAAGCAGATAAAGAATTAGACAATCTTTGGCACCAGTTGATGTTGAAGGAAGTGGAAGCGAAGAAACAGAGAGAGGTCGAGGAAGCGAAAAGACGTTGTCTAACGGAACAAGTGAATATGACCATCCTGGCGAACCAAGTAGCAGGAAAGTTAGCTCTGGAGGAGCAAAAGAAGCAAATACATATGGAAGACAGAGAGCATATGCAACGTCTGATAGAGAAACTTCGCGAAGAAGAACTTGAGAAGCTCGAGAAAGAACGTCAGAAGAGAGAGGAGCTGAAGAAGGATCTACAGGAACAGATTCTGGTAGCCAAGCGGAAGTTAGCCGAGCAGGCACGCCACGAAGCGGAAATGGACCGCTTGAGAGGAATCATCGCTGCGGAGGAATTAGCGAAAGAGCAGTCCGCCATCAAAGAGTCCAGTGCCGCTCTTCGTAGAGAATTACTCGCTTACATCGAATATTTGGAAGATTTACGGAAAGAGGAAGCTAGAAGAAACTTGGAAGTGGATAAAATAATAGAAAAGTCAATGCAGGACACTGCTTGCAAGCGAAATCTTGCAGTACAGAAATTCAAAGAGGCTAGAATAAAGATTCTACAGGATGTTCTTCGAGGTCGTGAGGAACAACTGAGGCTAAAGTCTGAGAATGACAAGAAGGAGATGGAAGCGCGTCAATTGGAAAAGGAAATGCTGGAGAAGCAAATAGAATCGGAGGCCAAGTTGACTGCTTATGCAAGAAAAGAAAAGATGGAGAAAATGTTGTCTTATAGAAAGGATTTGGAAGAACAATGGAAACGGGCCGAGGATGCGAAACGTAGAGAAGCTGAAGAAGATAAGAAGATGTATTTGGAAGAAATTAAGCGGCAAGAAGAGTATCAGAAATTGACAGAGGAGTTGTTGGAAGCTTCTGACAATGTTACTCCGCACCCGTTTAAGATTTTGCTGAAGGAATGCGCGGCTCGTTATGCTGCAGAGAAGGAAGGACAGTGTTACTGTCCACCGCCGTTATCCGAATAGAATTAATAATGCAAATTTTAATAATCGAAGGTATATAATATATATTTTGTCATATTATAAAGTAACGTAATTGACGTCTGAAGCGTGAATTTTTGTTTTCCCGCTCCGGAAGGATCCACGATTCACGTGGTGATCCATTCGAGCTGCGCGCACCATCTATGTCATCGTCAGAGAAACGTTGAACGCGCTTGTCGCTATGGTAGAACTCTGCTTCGCTATCGATCATTCTCCTTTTTTCCGTTTTTCACGGCGCGCAACTTGGTGGCGCGATATTTAAAAATACCGGCAAGGGTTAAAAGTAAAAATCATTCAAAATAAACCTGTCGGCCGACGCAGACTTTCACGCTCGTCGCGTCGCTGAAAATAAACTTGCAAAATAAACTGGCAAGAATCAGTGGGCAGAAAATCTGCAGCTAAAGCAGCCAGTCACACGGAGTAATAATAATCATCGCGATTCGCGGTAAACGAGCGTGTTATAAATTCCATCGAATTATACGAAACGATGAAATAAAACCGGCGTAAAAACCAAGCATCAGCGCGAATCGCGTGTAAATAATTCCATCATCGATGCGAATTATTTTCAGCGACGCCGTGGCCGCAATTCGCATTAAAATAATTACGCGCCCCGGGTTCAAGTATCGTTTTTTTCCCTTTCTTCCGCGGCGAGATTTATACTTCGCTGAAAAACTGATTCGTTCTCGCGCTTCGGGCTCTCAGCGATTTTTTTCTGCCCCATCCTTCGCTCTCCTTTTTTTTTTATCTTTTCTCTCCGTCTTTTTTATCTGTTTTATCTCTCTTTTTTATTTTTTAATACATATTTACAGCGGCACTCGTTGAATCTCCCCGAGTCCCTCCGCAGCTACCTTCGGGCGGTCGCTTTGAAATTCACGACGAACCAGCCTGACGTGCAAATTGACACGCCGATTGGATTAAATAACATAACTTGTCCGGCCAGGACGCGCCGCGCGTAAATTACCAGCCGTTTCGTTCGATTACTGGAAAACACGCGACGTGCTGAAAAGGAGAACGGATTTAATGAGCGTGCGCGCGCGATCAAAAATTAGACACGAATTAATCGCTCCAAGACCCATCCGCTTGACGATGATTTAACGAACTCTTCGAGAAGATGCATCGCACCTTCCTTTCTCTCTCGTGCCTGGTTCTCTTTCAACGCCTGCGTACTGCTTATCGATAATTTAATCGCATCAATTCTTGAAGAATACAATATCGTAGAAATTGAGTATGTGGTTATTAAAAAGAAAGGGGGATATAATTCCTAGAAAGTTCGAATCTTTATTTTACGTTTCAATATTAGGATATCACGAAGGGTTAAAATGTTGCCTCTTTATGACTCGCATAATAATGGTTCTTTTTTTAACATTTCTGAAATAGTACCGAGTTTACGATGTCGTTTACCTAGCCTTCGTACGACCTTGAGCAGCGTAGATCAGATAATATTTTTTTATCTCGCCCGCAGGCGTTTCGTTATATCTTCGAAAGCGACGAAGGTATTCGAGATATTCCTGATAAATGATACAATCTGTATTTCGTATTATGTCTTGAGTAATACCGCGAAGAAGGCTACCCTTGTTCCCTTTACCACGGGAGAAGCTGCTACAATAATGCACTTTCATGTTTCCGCTCGCTGCAAAATTGCTCTTTATGGTCACCCAGCGAAGGTAATTTCCAGCAGGAATTTTAAGATTAAACGACGCAACCTTCAACCCCTCTCAATTTTTCCCTTATCGAGCTACGTAGTATTCCCTTAACAACACACCGCGTGGGTGGTGCTGAACTTGCCGTGCAAGGTATCCAACAAAAGCCGCAAATAGAAACAGTAGTTCCTCGGACAATAAACCACTTAACTTTTAGCTTTCTAACAGACGCAATTCAATTTCCCTTTCTACATTTGCAACCCAGTTTGGCGCAATAAATCCAGCAAGTTCAGTTTGGTTTCTCCGATGGAACCCATAAAAATCCCTTCTGTCCAGCCCTTTAGCGAGCTCGGAGAAGCTTCACGATATAGCTGAAACGCCCAACAGCTAGTCCCATGTATATTAAAACGCATCCCCGTTGCTATATTAAAATATTTCCGTTCGGTCGGCGAGCACGTCCCATAATTCCTGCGGGTGACGTGGTGTAGTTGCGAAAGCGTTCACCAAAGTGGAAAGCCGGAAGTCGCTGGCGTACGGGGGTGGACGCGTTTCCAAGTCGAAGCCGCTTAACGCGGAATTTCAAACACGAATACGGTTTGACGCGGTTACGCTCGCGTGTCTTCGATGTGACGCGACTCCTCCGTTCGTTTCTCGATTATGGTCGTTCGTTTTTACGCAGTTATCTTTATAACGTCGTAGAAACTTCCTCTTCGTCTTGCCTCTCGACTTTCGAGGCCAGCCCCTTTATCGACTCTACCCCTGCTTCCGCTTCTCAGCCAGGCTTTCTTTTTTCTTTTCTTATTATTTCCTCTTTTTTTCTTGGCAGACTTCACCCTTTGCGTGTTTTTTCTCCTTGCACGCGCAAAGACCGTCGGAGCGACTAATTGATTAGCGATAGCGATAACGGTCGAAGGGGTGACTTTAGAGGGAACTAGGCTTGGAACGGTTTTTTTTTAATATTCATTGAAAAATAAATGCACCGAAACGGTGGTATTGTGATTATCGCGTTTCTTGACGTTAAATAAGGATTTATATGCTTTTGGGATTTTTACATTCTCGTGTAATAATTGAATAGTCGTGGAGGAATCGATGGAATAATTAACGGGGGCGCGATAGTCGATAAGCAAGTTTTTTAAAATTTGCAGGGAAGTGGATTAAAAATTTATTAAAACATTTCTCGGAGGAGCCTGATTGGCCCACGTGGCTCTATTTATTACGTGCGCATTAAAATATTCACTCGAACGCTTCTCGCGACAGAGTTACTATCACCGAGGTCCATCGACTGGTTAATCGATTAGTTGGTCTACTTAACCCTTTGTCAGACTCAAAAAACAACTCCATAAAGGAATTTACTTCGCTCCGTGAACGAACCGCTGCAAAACACGGGAATAATTTATCGTTTCTTCACTGCTTCCTTAAAAACAGCGAACTAATTGGCCAAAAATTTACGCCTTTGATGAATTCTCTAGTTTCGTTATTAATCTGAAATTATGCTTGGTGGTTAGCATAAAATGTTTATAGAATCGTTCAATTACGCATAGATCGTGCATATCTATGTAGATTCATATTTTTATGAACAAGATTAAAGAATGGAAATGAAAATGAAAATTTATTACCTTAATTTGAATATTTTGCATGTTCGTTCTGTGCATTTTTCTACCTTTAAATTTCCCGTAAATGCATAAATATCCGCAGTCTGATTACGAGCGTAAAAACGAGATGCCCGTCGTTGTGGCCAAGTAAATACAATCACTTTATCGTCACGATTGTCAAGCAATGTGTAATCAAATATGCTAAACCAGTCCGAAATGACGCGCATTATTTCATAGAGAACGTTCACTGAGACGTACACCTTCGTTCATAAGTAATCCCTTTTCCTTTGCCACTTTACATCGTAAATTCGTATTAATTACGTATAACGAAATTTCTTTGCAAGACTTTTCACCGAAGAATCTACCAAAGAAATGACCATAGACGAATTATAAATTAATGAAAATGTCTGCAATTAGAAACATGCAAAGCTGTTTCAAACTTTTAACCGTTAATGCGCGTTCCACTAAACATGAAAGGGTTAAACGCTTGATTTTTATAAAATACAATAATAATTGCAAACTTTCAACCGAGAGCGTAAATTCTGTCGTTCTACACTTGCTAAATTCATCGTCCACGCGACACGGTGATCATCGTCACCCTCGATCGTGAAACTTTCAGCCCTAACGAGGCGAGGGGTTAAACGAACGAGCGGTGTGTTCGATTCGAGGGCCAGCATGCGGTGACCGCGTGCATCCGTCGACGCATGTGATTGATCGAACAGCGTGCAGGCATTGCGGTTTGTCTCGGGGCCGACGAGGTTCGCCCCTGTAGGTTAGGGATGGCAGTTGCCGCGATCGCTTTGAACCACCCCGCCGGCACACGGCACAGCCTCCAACGGGCCGGACCGCGCCAAGACTTTTTTCCTCTCCGGCGAATCGTCTCGCTCCGTTGCCTCGAAGCGGTTACACCTGCACACGCGTGTACGCTTCTTCTGGGACAGACGCTGGGACAAAGAGAAGATAAAACAGAAGCGGAAGAGGCTAAAGACGGGTCGACGGAAGTAGACTCTTGATAACAGGGGATGAGAGAAAGAAGATTCTTGGAGGAGAGGCTGGAGGAGGAGGGAGATAGCTCGATGAAAGGGGAGTGGATGTTTAACGGAGGATGAGGGCTCGAGGAAAAGGTGCTAGGGCAGAAGAACGAAGGGGTAAATATTGAGAGCTTGGAGAGTGCAAGCTGCTGAGATAAGCAACGGCTAATTGGGGAGATGTTAGCAAGCGGAAATGTGAAGAGGAAGAAGGAAAAGTTGTAAAGCTGAATATTATTCGATGATTTCTATGCTACGTTCTTCGTATTAGACGATCTGTCGTTTGGAAGAGACCTCTGTCACGCGTCAAAGAGAAGCGGAAGTTTAATAGAGAACGAGGGTTGAAAAAAAAGAGGTATCGTGGAAGGCATAGAAAAGGGGTAATATTGTGAGCTTGGTGAATATAAACTAATAAGATAAGCAGGTGCTAATTAGGAAAAAAGAAATGCAAAGAGGAGAGAAATCGTAACGACGGTGAGTTACAAGAGTATTACCGAACTATGTCTTTTATGTTGGATAATCTGTCTCTGGTACAGTGTCATATCCTGTCCGTGCGTGGTCCGCTATACGACAACTTTCCAGACGTCTACTTCTGGAGCCAGACGACTCGAGACTTCTGCTTTCCAAGTCTGCTTAATTTGCTTTGCTCCTTTTCACCTGGAAAAATACAACAAACCCATTGAACATCTATGGATACAAACACACATATAGTTCGTCTACTTGCAAACTTTTCGCCCTCATACAAAGAACAGAGTAAGCGAAACAACACTTGGGAAGAGTCACGAAAAGAACAAGGGAAGTAAACTTATAAGATCGGGGAAGGGAAAACTCTTCATCCGAAGAAGGGGTTAACGAGAGGCCGAGGAAGAGACGGAAAGGAGAGAAACCATGGAGGGAAAGGGCAAAGAGCAGGTCTGGCGAGAACAGGACGAAACAGAAGTGGAAGTAGAGAAAGAAGAGGAAGATGGTGGCCCAGAACGGGGATTGCGGACTCGCAGGAGCGAATGGACCTCGCCTCTGGGGATGTTCTTTTGACAGTCATGTCGCTGTCGTCTCCTAAGGTCCCCCGGCGGCGTTGCATTAATCTTCTTCTTCCGACCCCGCCTTATTGAAAATTCTACAGAGCGCTTCACAGTTTTTGCTACCGGTTCGCCCTTTGTACCCGGCGCACACCCCCTGGGACGTCACCTACGGATTCACCTGCGAAGTAGATCGTCGCGGCTTCCGTTTCGTCTCGTCTCGTTTCGTCTCGTTTCCTTTCGTTCCGCTGGAACGAGTCTTCAGTCTCGACGAATCCTTCCAAATGACGACCGCCAATCGCACGAGTAATTTACTGCCGACGAATTTCAACCGATTCCCCGACTTCGGTAGGTTTCCAAGTATGGGAGGGAGGAATCGAGACGTGCCCGAAGGGTTGCGAGAATTTACCACCACAAACAACATATGTTTGGCAATGTGCAGACTATCTTAGATACAAAGAGGAAGTAGGTGTTACTGCCTCGAGGTACGGAATCGCGAACATCTCTGACCTCATCCGCTGATATCTCAATCAGAAAGCGCGTTAACGTAAAAAATTCTTAAATAAATTTCTTCGAGTTTTACCACCGATACCATGCAAAAAGAAGCAAACGAGCGATATCATGCTACAAGTTTGAAAAAGAAGAACCAATTTTGTACGAACCACCTACGATACCACTGTTACACATTCTTTTCTTCGACTACTTTGCTTCTCGAGAGAATTCAACCTACGATTACTTCCTAATGGTATGTTTCTTCGTGACGTTAATGGTAATGCCTTCTGCTGTCATTATACTACAACATTTGTTGCCACTTACGCAATCTAATTTCATGATATTCAGTTTTTCTTATTCAAGACATTAAGTAGTACTTAAAGAAATTATCAATGGATATGTAACTAAATATCGAATGAAGGGTGAGGCTATATTTCGAATCACTTTCATGTCTCTGTTTTAAGAAATAAACGACAACCAGAATTTCGTTACGACGTACAGTGTAATCTATCTTCCTCGTCCTATTGTCCAATCCAGAAATAAAAAATCAAGAAGCAGCAATCATGTTTCATCAACGAAACGTGGCATTAGCGGCGCGTTCGTTTTAATGTCACCGGAAGTGGCAGACTTCAGGAACAGCGTCGACGCCGCGTAATTGGTCGTCGAAGAGGGAAACCGTATTGCAGCCGAAACCGGAGGCTGGAAACGAAATGAACGATCGAAGTTAGCGGTCGTTGACGCGCGCGCGAGGATCGGAGCCGGCGCGGCGTTTTCACGCGCGTCTACCCTTCGCTTTCTAATTCGATGGGGCAGCAGCGCGTTCCTCGGCGAGGATTCC
>NT_176736.1:2184100-2213967 GCF_000188095.3 Bombus impatiens
CATCGCTTGCGCTCGAATACGAGTGCTGCCATGGCGATTTCACGCCTCCGGAATCATTCCCAGTAGCCGTCCCTTGCGAAGCCCGCGCACTACGCGCTAATGCACCCCCGACTGTGCTTGATTCGCGCGCGAATCGCTCGCCCGGAGCGTGGCTTTACAGCAAGATGTTTTAGAAAGGGGATGGGATGGTCTTTGGAATTCGGTATGGGGTTCGTTGCGTCGATTCACAAGGAGATTGTGTTAAGAGTAGAGGGCGGAAATGGGTGGACAGGACCGAAAATCGTATTTTAGTGGAATTTACGCGAGCATAGAGATAATTGGAATATTTCTGTTTTACGTTGTAAAATATAAATCGGGAAATTGGAATTCGCCGGATATCGAGGATAAAATTTGCGATAAATCGAAATAATAAATCTCGAGTGATATCCAATTTCGAAACTGCAGTTTATTTCGCGCTCGTAAAGACACGCGGAAAGTATTCGAACACTTGTAGATACGTTTTATGAATAAATTATGTGCGTTATCGTTTATATGGAACATTTTGGGATTTTACAAGCTCTGTTACGAAACTCGACTGTCACGATCGTGTTGATAAAGTTTGAAACGAGTCAATGATTGGCTTCAAATTTTGGTAATATAGTTATGACAGTCATCAAGGTGCTAATAAAATTTCAAATTCCTTCACGCAACACGTAAAATACAGACATAAAAGTCTTCGGTGAGCGTTTGTTCAAATACGTTCGCGAGCCACTGCATGTTTTGAATACGAGAAGTTGAAATTTCGAAGAAAAAGCAGCGCGATACTCGCTACCGCGGTGTGTTAATCACGCAATCATCGAAGCGTGCAGCAGAGATTGAAAATTAAATTTGGATCTTGGTAAATGGGTTTGAACCGCGAGACCAGCAAAGTTCACGTTCCTAGGCTACAATGTTTGAACGGGGAAATCAAAGTATGAGAGTTCCCTGGGAAGTTGTGCAACAAACATTCTCATTGTTAACTTTGCGAGCTATTCCACTCATCAAAACGTTACATAAGCGTCACGGGTGAAACGCAAGACTCTACTTTCGGCTCTCTCCCATTACGCGGCACTGGGGCTGAGACGAGCTCGGATTTTCAAGATACCGTGTTTCGGATAAACGAATCGAAAATTCAGCTGGAAAATGGCGCGGTAATTATCCCTGCTGTTAACTTTCTCGAATAAATCCGCTCGTTAAAACGCGACGCCCATCCCCTGTTCTCATTAAAATCAAGAATAATTAAATCGGATATCGAATTCTCAAGACACGATATATATACAAATTTACCATTAACATTTCTTCCATTATCCCGTTCGCGTAAATGATTCCAATCGTCATCGATCCCATATCTATTACATTTATTAAAATATACAGGATATCAGAAAATATATGTAAGATATTTCGGAGACGAGAAAAATTTACCTACAAAAATGAGTCTTATCTTTCAAGTTAGAATTTTATTTTTCGTTAAAAACATGCTGATATCGATCAATGTGTCCCTCGCATATTTTGTTACAAACTTTACCGATGTAATCATGCTGGCCGAGTCTCGTTAATAGCGTCAATGAAATTTCAAAATACTTCGTATACCACATGCCATATATTCGTAAAAGGATGTCGATAAGTGTTCGAACATTTTCGTGAATCTGTACACGATCTACCCCCATGTAACAGAATAATGTAAAGTAATGAAAAGTAATAAAAACGGTAAAACTGATCTCGTGGTTGAATGTAGACACACGAGCGCGAAAGATTGGTCTTTCTGCAGTAGTGGACAAACTAAGATTTAAAATTACTTCTCCATGAATATTAATACCGAACACTTTGTATTTGTACTAAACATTTTCTACAATGTTGCTAACAATCATCTATCCTGGGGTACAATTTCATTTATTCATTGCCCTTGTCAAGTATAATTCCATTTTATAGAATTATGGCACCTCTTTGTACTAATATCTCTTCAACATTCTTTTGTCCACTACTATTATATCCACGGATTCCGATCATCAATTATCTATAATGAAACCAGCGAAAAGAATTCTGAAGAAGAATCATCCTCACACCCGTGGAAACACACACCCTAAACGCCCACTTCGCTGTCGAGGAAATCAGATTGCCGTCCGCCCTTCCGTTCCACGTCGCTCATTAGAATCCACGAGGCAACAGGGAGAGCTGGATCCACGGGGCGCCTGGTAGCCGCGTTATCAATCAGCCTTATCGATAAAGGTCCCCGACCCCTATGGTGGTCTGGTACACAAGACGCGTCCCCCGACTTTGTCGTCGTCTTGCGATGCCCGATAAACGCGTCGCGACGTCGTGACTTGCAGGAAAGACGAACACTATGAATCTGCTCGTGGACCGAGTTAATCCGGCGTTAATGCGCCGGGAAATTGGTAACGTTGCTCGTCGTCGAGGTCCAAGAACCAGCCACTTTCCTTTTTTAACCAGACGACGTTATTCATCATGAAAAAAAGCGGGATGACAACAAGGGATGAGAACGTCGAAGGGTGGCGAACGATTAATTTTAGAGATGGAAGAGCGTTGGCAACTATGGCACGATTTAGATGAAGGAGAATGAGAAAAGTAATGGCGATGGCGTAATTGTTCTTAGCTCAGGACCATTTTAGGAAGCTTTTTTATTCAAAAGAAGGAATAAACAGGTTTTTAGGAAGGTTTGTTCGGTTGTGTTCGATAATCGGCTTAAGTTCTCTTTACATTTTTAAATCTTCCGAGGTGCTTCTCTTAGATTCCTTATGGGACATCGTTGGTAGTGTCTCTAAAAGTTAATTGAAATAATGTAAACATTACGGTATCCGATTGCGGCTTATGAAGTTTCTAATTTTTAATGACTCGTGTTTTACTAAATCTTAAAAATCTTGCGTAGATGAATATTAAAATATTCAAGTTTTAGATGAAACAAAATTTTCTGCTTTAAAATGGTACATGATGATAAATATTCGCAAAGATAAAACTATTTATCGCCAGAAGAAAAGCTTCTCTGCTTATTTTAAATAAAAATTATAAATTTGTCGGACCGAGAATGAAAGGATAAAATGTCTCTTCCTCTTGCTTTCTAACGTAACTTGTCGATGAAGGTCTCTGTCTCGAGGACGAGAAAGAATACCGTCGTAATTATTCTTTCGCGGAAGAAATACAACGTGGCTAAATGTTTTAGTTCCTCCTTACACTCGTTTCCGTTCCCGTGTTTCGTCGTCTTAAACCGTTTCCAGCGCTATTTCAGCATGGCAAGCGTTTTAAACGGCGACCAGAAGTTGAATATCAAATAGTTGTCGCAAGGAAATTGGATATACATATTAACCTTCTCCCATAAACCCTCTATTTTCTCGTATTCCAAACGAACGAACGTGGTATCGATCGAACGTCTGAACTCGAGAAACTTAAAGCAGGCGTCCGGTGGAAAATTCGCGAGGAGAAAGGAAGATAGAAACGAGACTTCTTCATTGATACGTTATCGACGAGACTTTTATCGCGAAAGCAAAAGACGAATGGCGTTGTAATTATTCTTCGCTGAATCGCTCGCGGTCTCGTCGAGTGTTTTAAATCTCCCTCTCCTGTCCTTTCACCCTCTTCCACGATCTCCCAATCGTTCTCAACCCCTCCATCCTCCGTCGTTCGATTTTCTTTTCTTTTTTTTTTTCTTCCGGCTCGTCGGTTTGGTACATCATGTATTTTACATCGACGAGTCTCCGGAGGAGCGAGCGACGAAAAACACGGAACCATCTCATGGAAATAGGATGTATTTACCCTTTTGTGCGTGCTAGAATCAATCAATCTTTCGGCGGGTTACGTTGGCTTGTTTTTCTCCGCGAGTAAGAAAACGCGCCGTCGCTCTATTGATCAAATATTGCGCGAAGAGGCTGGCAAAGTGGAAACGTCGGACGGCGAGAGAGAGCCGAGAAAATCGCGGATTTTTCGCTGCTTCATTCTGTAAATCGTCCATCGGATTTTTATCGCGGCGGTTTATTCGCGAATCGTTTTACATGACCACTTTTTTCCCCTTTCTCGCCTTTCTTTTTATTTCTTCTCTCTTCCTTTTTTTTCTCCCCCGCCCCCTTCTTTTTTGTTGAATCCTGTGAACGATTCATTTCATTCGATAACAGGACATTTATTACACGAAAGGATATTGAATAGAGAGGAATCGGTGATGTAACGCTCGTAACGATCGTTACATGGTTAATTAGCGATCAGCGTGGCACACGTGTTATCTCTCGAACAAAGACCAGCCACGCGTTTTCATGACATTAACGGATCTACCGTGACTCTTCGTGTCTAATTATATGTCTTACCGCGCCTCCTCGACCATTGTCCGATCCAATCGGACATTTCTTGCGCGCTTTTAGCGTGTCGACTGCCAATCAAAGTGATCCATTATCCCGAACGATCGACGTCCCGGTCCTGTCACGTACCCGTACGAATCTTGACGATTCGGACGGCTGATTCCACCGAAAAAATGAAACACTACATCCCGTGAGACGTACTATGTCATCGATGTTGGTAGAAGGTATTTCGTTAATTTTCTTATGTTGCCTTTGGTAGACATTACCTACAGTCTCTATTTTATATATTTATCTTATGTATTTAAATTTCGCTTCAATTTACAAGTATATATTATCGAATTATTTCGAAAGTGAAACAGCGTTATTATCAGGAAGATGAAGATGAGACAAAATACATAGAAATCGAGCTCGATTACTATCACATTTTTAAAACTGTACTATAATACTAGAACAATCGACTTGTGCGCGTTTTTAAGTATATCATTGTTTTAACCAATTGAATTGCAACGTCATTTATAATTCTACAGTAGAACTGTAGAACATTGTCAACTACGAGAATCTCCTTCTGTACGAGTAACCATAATTAAAACGAAACTCAACGTTGATTTTGTCACAAGTTTCCATTAACTGCAAAGAAAGTTGACAGTGTTAATTTTTCAGAAGAATTTTACATTTTCTAATTTTTCATATTCTATCAGCCTCCTTTTGATTTGTCTTCCGATCGATGAATTTTCGTCGCGATTGATTAGGGGACGTACGCTTTCGACTAATCCTCTTCGATCCTAATCAAGATTTATTCTCGAAGGTGTCAGATCGTCGTAACAAGGCGGGTCCTTGTCGCGAGTCTTACGAGTTCCCCGATTGTCGCGTTAATTCCGGCATCATCCAGGGTATCGAGATTAAGGCGATTCGAAGCCGCGCTTAATTTGAGAACCCTCGTTTGCTGTCACGTGTAAACACACGGCCCCTCCGGCCAGATTTCCCATTAGATTAGAGAAATCAAAGGCTTATGCGTCTTGCCAGCACTCCGCCTCCTCCAAAAGCACTCCCTCAAGTATGCAGAATATACCCCCTCCCTCTCCATCATGGAATTTTCTCTTTAACGCCACTATTCTGGTTCTCGTCGCCTGAAATTTGCGAACACGCCCTCGTCGGATCCGAGGAATCAAGCAATTCTAATAAAATAATAGCCTCTATGTTTCTATTCTCCGTCTCTGCTTAGTTTCTTGGATTCCTTTCTTTCTTTTTTTTTTTTTTTTTTTTTTTTTTTTTTTTTTTTTTTGTTTCTGTTCTTTCACCTTTGCTCTTATAAAAATACGATATCTGGTTTCATTTTCAAAGATAGTAGACCACGATCATTGATTCAATCTTCGCATAGAAAATTTATTCAACGACACTAAGTGTTTTTTTTAAAATGATCGCATCTGACAATTCCTAGTCGAATCTGCTGTATGAAACAGTTCTATCAATTTCAATATTTCTCTCATCCATCTTTGTTTCCTTTTTCAATCGCTGGAAATCTAGATATTTGTTTCTATTCTTACGATCCAATAGTTTATCGAATGTTTCCAATTATTTGTGAAATGCGATATCGATCAGATGGCCACCACAAGCTGCTGATTTCATAGGAATTTCTATAACCCTTCGCTTATACTCGCGCTGAACCACAATCTGCCCACGACAACACGTCATCTTTATTAATCTATCTTTGCCGACAAAATTGGTTCACGATCATTAATCCATTCTTTAGACGGAAAATTTGTTCAAAAACGCTAAACGATCGCCTCTGATGCATTAAAATAGCATTTCCTCCGACGTACCGCTGAAAAATAGCCGGCTATCGATTCGACGCGGCGTTTGTTAATCGTCGACAGAAAGCAATACGTTCACGGGGATGAAATCGAGCGTCGCACTTATCGCGGCCGATCTTTTCACCGCTCCACCCTGGTCTTTCCTTTTTTCAATCCCTTGGTTGATCCTCGAACGCGTATCCCAAGATTCACGTCCCGTTATGATTAATAACGTTTTCCAAAAAAGGAACAGTCAGCCGTATGACAGTCGAAACATGTTCGCTGCGAGTTCTCTGCGAGTGAGAGAGAGAGAAAGAGAGCATGGATCGCTTCAACCTCGCTTCAACCTCGCTTTAACCTCGTCCCTGTCAGTCCTACAACTTGGCAGATTTTGCGCCCCAATGACTACCTCCGCTTCACACGCACCTTTTTTCCTGCTTACGTCGCGGCGATCCCTCGTTTGATGCGCGGGGTTTGGAGCTTTGAATTGTCTTTCTCGTGAAAGAGGGTTTATCGAGCGAATGTAGAGAGGTTAAGCTTTGAGTACGAGTATCGAGTTTTGGGGGTTGGTTTCTGTTTCTGCAAGCTTTCATGCTTGTTACTATGTATGTTGGAGTTGCAATATTCTCTTTTAGATGTATTTTTAGTGCAGTTAGCAGAGTCGGATTAAAGTTTTTGAGGACTGCCACTATTTACCAGTGGAAGCACCATTCATAGAAAAATGGGCGACCAGGGTAATGTTAAATGAAATAAATGTACGTAGAATAATATGAAACAAAATTTATTTTATAATAAGATATATCTAACATTTTTTAAAAGGCAATTCTTTTTTAATTTTTTTAAAATGGACGAGTGAATATACTCGTTGTAATCGTAACATAGAATAAATTTTTCTTGAATTATAGCCCCGATTCGCGCATGATCGATAAGCTTGTACAAAATACGTTAAAATTTCAACGAACAGAGGGTGCTGAATCTATTCTTTGGAACACGTGAGGGATGATTGAGAGAAAAATCGCGCGAGATCTCATTACTTTGGAGGCGAACTCGTGTTCGCTTCGGGAATTTCCATAGAAAACGAGAAAACATTCAGCTAGGATACACCGTCGAAACATTAATCCACGTCGGCGGCTACGTGATGACGCCTCCACCCCGCCATTGCTGCCGTTCCCACGACTCTTCGGCGTGGAGGGAAAAAAAGGCCTCGTTATGAACGTAAACAGGTACGTGGAAATACGTTTGACCCCGGCAACACTCGCGAAACTTCCCAGATTTCTTTTTATACGCCGTAACACGGTTGTGATTTCAGTGATGTGGGCGTAGGACTCGACGACGGACCAAAGTTTCGTGTAAATATTAATTTTCGGAGGATAAAGCCGGTACTCGAGGAACCAAGCCATACATAGTGTGTTGCTAGTGCATAATACCGCGCTAAACTGTGACTTTTCAGGTCGTCAAAGCGCTCCATTGTTAGCCTTACTCACGTATGAGGGACTACTTGAAAGGAATCTTAGCCGCTGGGTTTCCGAAGGAAGCCGGAAGTGTACTTTGAATTTCGCGGATGCCGTGTGGTCAACTACCTCGACGATTATTTAAAGCACCGTTCTACCAAGACTTCGCTCGGTATATCGATCGATCGATGAACAACGAGCAACTTTCTCATCCGTTGTTTCGATTTTGTCTGGTATTTTCCTTGCCTGTCTGAAATAATGAAACGAGCCTGAACAACAATGACGATACCAACGATGACGCTCGAATTACGAGTAAGAATAAAACAATTATTCGACGCGAGGCTCGTCAATCGGAGCATCGCCACAGTCGCCAGGAATCGCGGCAGCTCGATAATGTTATCGATTCGCGATTCGGCCGTGGAACGCGCTTGCGTGCGCCGGGGTGCGTGCATGCGGAAGTGCACGCATCGCTGCACAATTCGTGATTGCACGCATATGCCGACGACTTGATGGCTCGAGCCGTCGTCGAACAAGGAAAATGGTAATTCGTGGTTTCGCGGTCTGTCGCGACGCAACGCGGTGGATAGGAATTCGATTAGAGAAAAAATAGGATAAAAAAGATATAGGGGTTGGTTGGTCAGGTCGAAGGCGGGAGGACGATTCGAGGCACTCGAATTTTCTCTCTCTCTTTGCAGAGAGGAAAAAAATCAAAGAAGCCGCGCGTTCCACCTCCCCAAGGCAGAGCGTGCAACAATAAAAGCCAGGGGGTTGTTCCTGGAGAGAGGGTCGAAACGCCACCCCACGGTGTTTAATGTTTTATGCCCGTATATATCCGCGTCCAACTTCAGACGGAGAGAACTCCATCCAGTCGCTGTTATATTTATCACTCTGTTCGCCCGCTACTTCCACCCTGTTATCGGTTAAATGGTTATTAAATGAATCGCTTTGAAACGAGCGCGCGCGCTTTCGCCGCACCCCTTTTTTCTGCCCTCTTCTTCTTCCCATCGGTTCATCTATCTGTGACTTTTCGACGTTCTTTAGGGTTCGCTTGCTTATGGATTATTTTGTTTGTCTCCCTCCAATTACTTATGTGGTATTTTTGAAATTGTTTTTCATCGCATTACGATAGAGCTTGAGGTTTCGAATAATGGAATCCACCTTTCTGCTGATTCATCTGTCTGTGACTGTTCGATGTTCTTTAGAGTTCGATCGCTTATGGATTATTCTGTTCGTTTCTTTCTAATTATTTATTCGATATCTGTCAAATTGTTTTCTATTGAAGAATAATGAAATTTGAGGTTTTGGTTCGAATAAACGGATCTGTATTTGAATAAGCATTATATGAAACGTAATATAGACTGCGGGTATTTTATGCATTTACGGGAAATGTAAAGGTGCGATAGTGTACAGAATATACACGATATACAAGTAGGTTCATTATATCCAAAGTAAAGTACTTGTCACAATATCTAGAGAATGAAACAAATGTCCATTTAGGTTACGTTTCTTTAATTATATACATAGAAACGTGAAAGTGCATAGATATTGACAGTACAAGAACATTTAATGATATATTTGCTCGTATTACGCGTTCACTGTCCGCCGCAGCGACCGGAAGGAGAATAAGACAGCAAGCGTCAGCCGTTGTGCCGTAACAAACACAAGAGCGCATGATTAGTCGATTCTACTGAAAATCAAAATCATTAAGGCTATAGTTACGATGAATGGCGTTCTGGCACACTGTTGTTTTGAAGAGTACGTCGGAATAATCAAACTGTGTAATAAGTATACATACATACATTTCAGTTTTCAGATGTTTCATTCGTTGGAATCTAGTTACGCATCCGTTGTGACGATAGCCCAGCAGATTGCATCGTAGAAATTGTAAATTCTTGTTGAAACGGAAGAGATATTTCCCGTAATGAAAATTTTTGATAAGAAAAGTCGTTCGAAGGTGTTCGGCAATTTGCAAGACCGCGTCTGAAAGCGATTCGGGACATTAAGTTTGAGGTGTGCTGTAAGTCAAGTACGAAGAGGCCTGGAATTTGCATGCATATCATGGTCGAAGGAGGATGCTTTGATCAGCCATCAAGAAATAAAGGGGAAATTCGAGCGGACCCTAAGTCGAAATTGATTTTACCATTTTGCCGCGTTCTCATTACCGCGCAGCGGTGGAGCCTCCAGCAAATCGCCGATCCACCCTTGTCCTTAATGCAAAACCGATTACCGAAAGTGGCCTGGGAGGAAGAAACGTAATTCCTGTACTATCGAAACACTGGATTATCACTGTGGAATCGTGGTCTTTTTAGACACCAGATAGAAACACGTAGTTTCTGACGCCTTCACACTCGATAGGAGGAAAGTTAAAGGCTTTTCTCATAAAATACTTTAAATTTCACATTTTCATCCCGGAATCATGGCACGAATTCGCATATTTTTATTCATTTTCCTCAATACCTATGTTATAGTGGCGTAGACCGACAGAGAAACATGACGACGAGCACTTATCTTCCCCTATCCTTTACGGCCACTAAAAAGTCGCGAAGAATTTCATCTATATTACACATAACATCGACCTCAACCCCTGAAGAATTATGGCTCGCATCTTTTAACTATCCAACCTCATAGACGTTCGTAATGAAATTTCCAACGTTATCTCGACCTGACATCCCGTTCGTCGTAAAACTGAAACGCGAGACAGAGAGTGAAACAGAATAAGGTTTGCTCAGCATCGATTCGAAGTATTCTCTGAAATCGAAACGAATCGTTGGCATCGTCGATAATTATGGCGATGTCGCGTCGTCAGAATTATCGCGACACTTGAAGAAGAACGAATCGATTCTACAGGATGGCGACTGAAGTTCGAAATAAATTCGCGGTTAACATTTTGTGCCGTTGTCTCGATCGAGGGTTGCCACCCCTGCCAACAGACAACCGGGCATGCTGTTCGTTGGCTCGACATTCTATTTACTCTGGAGACGCCGATATTATGCAATCGATGGCGGCCTCGTGTCTTGTCGAGAGCATCGTCGTTCGACCACCGCCCCGTCCTGTTTTTCCATGTTTATTTATTCGTTCTGTTTAACCCTTCCGTTCGATTTCCACCTCGTGTTTTTTCAGGCGGATCTACGGTCATTGGTTAATGATTACCCATCGAATTTCTGTTGGCAACCTTCCGTGTTTATCATTTTTTAAATTGTCGCAAATACAGCAAACACCGAGGAGGAAATTTCGTTGTTTTATATATTTTTCATATTTCATATATTTTTTATATCTCATATAATTTGCATTTTTAGCATCTTTCATGTTTTATATATTTTCGTATATTATGTATCATTCTGTACATCCCTTTACAGCCATAAATTTCCCACAAACGCATAAACATTCGCGGTCCATTCGCAAGCGAACAACGGTAAAAACAATTTTTCGAAGCTTCTATAGAAAAAAAACACGAGTTTCATTCCGTGCCCTTTTACAGCCATAAATTTCCCACAAACGCATAAACATTCGCGGTCTATTCGCAACTCAAGAGCAGTGGAAACAATTTTTCGAGATTTCCATTAAAAAAAACACGAGCGTCGAAAACCACGATTTCCATCCTATTGCATCGTGTCCGTCAGCATACGAATAGGAGCTTGTCCATCTTCCTCCGTTTCGCAGCTAACCGCTCATCAATCAAAGCAACATACATCTAAACGCGGTTTCCGCCGCTATGAAGCAATCATTATCCTTCTCGATGCATGATCCTCCCCCTCCACCATAAAATGAAAACAGCTCAACCAACCCAGGCGCTGACTTCACTCTGCCATATATTCGTTTTTACAGTTCGACGAAACGTGCGATCGAAGGATCGAAGTTTCCGATTTCTGCCTGCATGGTAACGTGACGACGAATCGTCAAACGCGAAAAGAAGCGACTCTCTACGAGGATGGTCCCATCGACCTCGCGAACTTCCATCGTAGGAACAGGCAAAACGATCTCTGCTCCCTCCTTTCTTTCAGCCGTGTGAGTTATAGGAACGGTTTGCGGTATCGTTCCAACTCGCCGTTGCATAGACGTTGCCCATATATTCGGCTGGTATTGCGCCGATATTGCACCCTGTCTCGTCGCTTCTGACCCGTCTCCATCCTCTATGCGACCTTGCGTATCTGAGTAGCCTTCTTTTGTTCCAGTATGATCACTTCTCATCGACTATTTCATTATTCCACTTCTGTGGATTTTCGTCAGAATTGGAAAGAATTTTTGGCAGTCACGTGTGTTTTGAGAACACTGTTCTCTCGCATTAAAAATGGATTTATAGATTCGAGGATTAAGATAATTAGGATTAAATAAGATTATTTAGAATTAGATTAAGATTCTTTCTTACATAGCTGCAGTTTCGTATCTTCACCAGTACTTAAAATTACCATCACATTATATCGCATATCGTTGACGAAGCATTCGATTATAGTATAGTATAGAATAATGATTGCTAATCTGCATTAGCTTTGAAAATTTACAGAGGAATTTGGTATATACACATATATTATATAGTATTGTTCGCATTTCTGCACTTAATACTTTTTAAGATCCAACTCATTGAGGGCTCAAGGAAGGAATTCTCGGAATAATACCATTCCAGGCAGCTGCAGCGATAATGTTCCTTGCAGACGCTGTATTCGAAAATTATTCGACGCTATAATGCTCTAAAAGTGTCTCATCTTGACATAATCTGAGCATTCTACGTGTCTTACTTTAACTATACGGTATACGGAATATCCCATAGATGCAATCTTGCATGGAATTATCTCGCAAAGTATTGGTCATTCGAAAAAAGATTTCAAGTAGAAGTTATCCTATCTTAAGAGAGACATTTTATGACGGGCACAAATTTCACCTGGAATGAAAGAGTGCAATATTCTACAATCTTCTGTGGTACAATAGAATCTTTTTCTATATCTTATCTGCAAAGAATTCCTTAAAAACCTCCAACTTTCAATCCGCTGAATCAAACTTAATCCTATCCGCAAAAAGGTACTTTGTTAAACTATTCCACTGCGTTCTTCGTACCACAGAGCTCACCCCTAATCCAGCCAACTGAGATCTATCGGAATACTCGGTAATACCGTTACATCTCTCGGAGAACTAGCTTCCAAACGGGAAATCGATCGTAACCTGCTCGAAAATTCGTCGAGATCCACGCGCCACCTTCTCTTCTCTCTTCTTGCCGTTTCTTGCCGCTTCTTAAGCATTCCATCGGGCCGGGCGAAAACGCATAACGATAATTACCCCGATTAAGTCTTTAATTAAGCCCGGAACGCATTCCAGAAGTTCCATCTTTCCATCCGCCTCGGGGTGGATTCCACGGTGCAACGTTGGACCTCGAACCGAACGACGTCGATTAAGATATCTTTCCTACCGTGGATCCACGCTAGTAAAGAACTTTGTTGATCCTCGTTTCGGAGTACGCCGGATTTCTCACTTCCTTTACAACATATCATACTTTTTCACCAATAGAATCCGAGAATACTAGTATTAAAGCACGGATATCATTATTTTCGAAGTTTTGCCTATATCGAGTTCCGTAGAGTCGCCATGAGGGCGATCTCTCTTGCGCACTTTTAGTCTTTCGTAGCCCACCAATTTGTTTCTATCAGAGTGAATTAACAACTAACGGTAAACAGGTACTCTATCTAAGGCGTCTACCGCTAAAATTTGGAATAAATTAGCATATTATTTTCTTTACATTACCTTTACAAGTTTTTAAAGTCAGGTCCGCACCTTTACTGCAACATCAAAGGTGTTTCTACGACCACGCACCACCTCCTTACGTCGGTCGAAGATGTGATAATCGAACGCCATATTCGATGCGCCACGAAACAATGTTCAAGAAGGAACTTTGTTCTTCGATTTTGTCGTTCGCACGCCGCGCACCTTCCACCTTGATCCAAGACGCAACGCGTACAAGAAAACATTCTCCCTCACCCAAAGAGGACACCTTAATTACGGTTCAGGTCGAGAATTCGGGCTTATCTTATCCGGGTCGAGTCGGTATCGGGGCCGATGTTCTCCTCGCCGACGTTATTAGCATAACATAAGGCTGAGCTGCGTGGGCGGCTCGAGAACCCTCGCGACGACAAGCGCAGAACTCGAGAGCTTGGCAACGCTGCTATGGATCGGACAAGGTCCTTCGCTGACGTTTACTTCTGATTGCGACTAGGTACTGCGACAATCGTTTCGTAGGATGGTCTGCTTTGGGAATTTCGACGCAAGAGATTGTTCTCGGTAAGATCGTGGTCGATATTCCGGACACGTTTCGGGGCTTAGGATATTAAAGATTTAAAGCTCGTCGTGTCTCGATGTTATCCGAGGAACTAGGATGCGAATGGATCAAGCGATTTGAGAATCGTATCGGTGGAAAAATAGACTGTACTTGAGGCAGCAAAATCTCATGAACATTTTTAATCTTGTTTTACTGATCGTCATATTGTGGCGAATATTGTATTAATAGAAAAATTAATTCTGATTTCTCGGACATCTGCAGTGAACATCTGCATTTATCATCTTGATGATGAATGACGTGACCTCAATAATCCCTCGTGATCTGATCTTTAAATGGATATTACTTCAATAGTCCTAGCTTCACAATCTCAATGACCTATGATGTTGTACACTAGTCACAAGATCTCTGTCTCCTTCTATGAGCTTCAAATAATTTTGATTTCCAATCACACAACTACAACGATCTACAAGTAATCTTGAATGTAAGATTAATTTCTGAATTGATAGTTTTGAATAGATTTCTATGGCAGTATGTTTATTAATAGAGTATTTCTATAGTAATATCTTTGGCGAAAGTTTTTTCAGAAAGAAGAGTCGAGTAAAGTTAAAGTAGATTAATTTCCACTTCTGATTACCCTCTGCCAATTTTAGTACTATTATACTGCTATCTGTTAGTTACTATATTCTTTTTGAAGTTGTCCTGTTTATTGCAAGGTACTGTACCATAGAGAATATTCTTACCACACGATAGAAGAATTTTCTTACACCTGCTTATTCATCACAAAACATAACACGGTTGGTTAGGCAGAAACATCTTCGGGCCCTTTCTGCGAGCTCGTCATCCCCCGAACGTAATTGACAATATTGTGTATTCTTGGCTATTCGTATTCTGCACCGTTTGCGTTCCGCGCTTATCGCCGTCCACAGGATCGAATCGATTCTCTTTCTTATCTTCTCGACGGCGCAAACACGAACCAAGGAAACTGACGAACTGACTCTCCCCAGTCTCTTTCTCTTTTCCACCGTCACGACTCTCTTATCGGGGGTTGAGCCTTAACTCGTTCGCGGTCCAAGTCGCAGTTTCGTGGTCGTTGATGCTCGACGAGATCAAAGATTTCGGTATCTATCTTCGCTCGGAGATACGCTCGCTCCGCTTGGAAAATTATTGTGTCCCCTTCTTTCTCATGGCACGGGACGCTATTGTTCCCTAAGACCAGCGGAAAGGATTGACCCACTGTTCGTCGACTGTCCTGGTCGTTTGCGGATATCTGTTCTTCTTTGAAAGGAAAGAGACTTGTTTGCCTGGGCGAGTTTAAAAAGAGGATGGATATTTCATGTTTTCCTTGTTCCTCTTAAGGAGAAACACACGACTCGAGCCTGGTTTCCAACATCTCTCTCAAGTTTCTTAACTTTCAACTTCTAACTCTTCGTTACTCTTAGTAAGTTTGTCGACGTACAAATATTAATTACCATAGTGCCATTTGGAAGAGAACGCCAAGCTTCCAGCATTTGGAACGGTTTGCCATCGTGGGATTGCAGAACACGAATTTTGTGACATTAGGTACATAATAAAAAGAGATGAAGCGAAATGAGAGAAGAAGGAATTAAGAGGAAACTACGAAAGATTTCCTTCCTTCTGAGAAGTTTTTACGAACACATGTGTTCACACCTACCATTACACACACCTACACCTATAAAGAGTCTAATTTTATAATAAATCGCTCAGATTCTTTAATCTTATAATTTACTGTACGCAAATTATCCAAGAAACAGAGAGCAAAGAATTGGCTGGTCAAAAGCCTGAAACTTCACACATATCAAGACTTACGATGATTCTAATTTCTAATAACCGATTCAGCAGATCGTTCCGTAAGTCCATAAAAGTAACTTTGTACAAATTAAGGAAGAAACAGAGAGAGCGAAGAATCAAAGAAACGTTTGATAGCCTCGATCTTCGTACGTATCAAGACGTATAACGACTTTAATTTTATAATTCATTTTGCTGAAGTCGTTTTTAGGAAGTCTTCGTAACTTACTTCATAGAAATTGCGGAAGGCACACAGAGCAAGGAATCCGAGAAACGATCAACAGTCTGAAACTTGTATGGTACCCTAACGATTCCTTCAATAACGATCTCCTATACTCAGAAACGATGGAAGTGGTCCGAAAAGCCGCGCGACAACGGTTACAGTTGGACGGCGTGGCAGGACACGGGACCCATATACGCTCGTCGTTACCGGTCGCTTGAATAATGCATGCCGCATATATTGAAGCCGAGTCAAGATTAAAACGACATCGTGGACCTGGGGCCCCGGTTCCACTCGGGAATCGTATCGAAACACGGGGCTTACGATATCGCTCGTAAGGCCCCGGGCGCACACGGCTTGAAAAGAAGCAAAGTGAAAGAGAAAGAGCGAGAGAGAAAGAGAGAGAGGTGTTCGAGTGCCGTGGCCCTGGCTTTGGAACTCGTTTTATCGGGGCGAGGCTCTCCGCCAAAGGACTCGAAAGGTTGATTTTATTAAAAGAATATATGGCTCTATTGTTCTTGCTGAGCGAATAAGAGCAGCGGGAACGGCGTTTTAATTAAGCCAGATAGCGGTGAACAGGAACAAGCTGCATGGGAACAGCCAGCCAAGGGGTTGAACACCGGGGATAAAATTGTTTTTTCGTACAGTGGAATTCGGCGGGGGAGTCGCTTGGACGCGGGGATGTCGTTGATAAGTGGTTTTCGGGAATTGAATGTTGCATTGTTGGCGGTCGACTTGGTAAACGTTCGTCTAAACGTTTTTTAGTATCGTAAGACTCGAGTATGGACAATTTTGACAACATGTAAATTAACAAGGATTTGGCGGTACGTTCTTCAATTAATAATATAAATAGAGTAGTGGAGTATTTTTAGTTGAACAAACTATTATTTTCCATCGCGATTTCCTCGTTTCCATATTTTCCTCCAGGCCACAGGACAAATTTTATTTACCATTTCTATTGCCACAAAAATTTTATTTTCTCTCCCCGGAGCGATTGTTTTTTATCAAAAATATTTTTGCTCCTAATATTGCTCAAATTCAATAGACCAATTTTGCGGATTTTTACGTGTTTATATTAAAAATAGATTCTTCTATCAGAACATAATTCTGCCTACAATTCCCTCGAATCAAATATATTTTCACTTATACCTTTTTTAATCTATCAGTGCCATTGCCATGATATTTACAAAGCAGATTATAATTTTTTCAACGAAAAATTTTCGGACCCTAGTCTATCCAAATTGACTATGCGTAACAGACCTGGAACATATGTCCAAGACGTATAAATCACCTATTATAAACGATCTGTGATGCGGTACCGAAAGTAATGCTCGATCAAGTGGAAAAATGGGGAACCTTCGATGACGATTGTCGCGCTCGTTCATGGAAAATCGAGGATTGAAACGTTGCCGGGCCGTCGAATCGCGAGCGTAATCAAGCCTGCCAGCTCTAGCAAATGAATTGGAAAATTGCCATCTCATGGGCCACGCAGAACCCGAGTCGAGAGGAGAGCTTGAATTTAACTACACGAAAACGATACACTGGAAGTTGCGTTCGGGCACGTCCCGCTTCGCGGCCATTTCCCAAATGAAACCAAGGGACCGTCGTTTTATTAACGTCTAACGTTCCAACCTAAAATGAAACGTTGCAGCTCTAATATCGCTTCTGACTCACGTCCTTTAGTTCTTCTCGTTCCGTTTCTACTCAATCGTTCGATTTTCTCATGAGAAATAATCGTAGATATATTATACGATTTGTGGAAACGCAACTGGTGGTTAGAGACGCGTGAACAATTGACGCTTTATAAATCCACGCAATCTTCGATATTTAGAACAATGATTTTCAAGCTTCTTTCATTTAACAACCGCAGGATATATTTTTATTGATTTTCTGGCTTTAATTTTGGATTTGGGATTAAACAGGGGGCTCTAAATGGGAGAAAAATAACTGAGAAGTTGATCAAGTTTTATGGAAATTAAAGATATAATTATTAACTCTCGTTTCGTGAATGACTCAAGCCCATTTTAAATAAGTTATTTAACGTTAGAATTTAAAATTGCATCTCTGTAAAAAAATCGGAATACCTTATTTCGCCTTTGTAGTCATTCGGTTTTACGTATCGTTTGACCAAATATCATACAACGTCGGTCTTCCTAGCAGCCAGACAAAAGTTTACAATTTGTCAGTTTGAAAAAAAGTCGAAGCTCTCGAAAATGGAATTTCGTTCCGGGTACTCGACGCGTTCTATCGAAATTTTCAAGCGTTTGATGCCTCTAACCGCGCGTGAACCTGCCCTCGGTACAAAAGTGACAAAAAAGACGCGAGCAACCGCGAACGAATTGGAAAACGATGATCGTGTTCGTTTCCAGTTCCGTCGTGGCGACCTTTTCATGCAAAGAATCCCGTTTCGAGGCTAATGCCAGTTTACATAACGTTGCTTTCGCCCGAAATCGTTCGATCGCTCGTTTTGCAAATTTTCTACGCGGCGGAAAATTACAGTGTTCGACCCGACGACCTCGTCCGTCGACTCGATGACCCAAATGCGGTGGTGGAAATTAAAATATCAAAGGCACGGCCAGTACGTAAACAGCGCTGGTCGAAAAATGGCCGAACAGCCCGAGAATCTTGCACCAGCGGCCTGCAAACGAGTCCCGATTGTGGAATAAATTTTTACTGTGCGGTATCCTCGTCTTTGGCCTGTTTTTTGCCGGCCGAGAACGACTTTGAAATTCAAGCTCGTGAATACTTGAACAAAGTCGGATTCGACGTAGACCGTGTCGCCACCGTTCTTTATTGTCCGAGCTTTATAAACGCCTTGCTTCCATCGAAATTGGCTTATTAATCAACGACTCTGTAAATTGAGATTCTTTGAAAAGTCTCGCAGCACTTTGTTTTTAGAGACTTCTTTGGATGCGTTGCTGCAGTATTGCAGCATTGTTTCAGCACAGTGTGGAATTTTGAAATTGGAGAGAAATATATAACGACAAGTACAGCAGAGTGTGCTGGGAGGAACTAATTAGTTCTCTAGAACCTTACTTGGTTTAATATATACTAAAATGCACACGTGTATATGGGTCTAGGACACTAGAGTATAGAGCAAAGTTACAAAGACAATGACTTGGGGAAGCTTTAATACAAAATGGAAAATAAGTGGGCAATATATATGCGCAATTTATTTATTGCGTCCGTGTGTAAGTTAAATAGTTTCCTTCGCACTACTTTGCGAGCTTATGGTTAAAAGTATACATCAAAATTGTCACTGTTGAAGAACAAATAATTGAACTAAATTACCAAGCAATTTTGCAAGCAATAATGCAGATGTCCATCGATAATTCAGTAATTTTGATCAGTTAAATCTCTTTAAAAAATTATTAACAAATTCGTATCGTCAGTAAGTGTTTAGTTTATCGGTATAGTAATATCGTTCGGCATGTAACGTAGCATCCACATTTATTGTCATATATCAAATTCACGCAATCAGAAATATTTAGCGTCTCAAAGAAACGAATCTTAAAGTTTAGAAAAACACATATCCTCGAAAGTGCGACAGTTCGCGATTACTTTTCCATCCACCACATATGAATCAGCCATAGTCGCGTCAAATAATTCTACGTGAAACACGCGATCGATCAAAAGTTTAACACAGCTGCACGAAAGTCTGGATACAGAGAAACTTCGAATCGACGTCGATCCTTTAAGTCCAGCGTGGTTATCCGAGGGAAAGAAGGAATAAAGTGGACGAAGCTTATCACGTAACGACAGAGCGACATTCGCGAGGAGGAGGGAGGAGAAAACGAAGAGGTCGAACGACGTGGTTGCAGCGGTGTCTTGTACAGAACCGATGATAACATCCGACAACTTCCGCCGGCTCAGCGGAACGTCGCGTTAATTTTATTCGAGATAAGCCGGGTGGAAAGAACACCACGAGCCCACGGAGCCAAAATTTATTTACCGCCATCCGTCTCGCGGTGAACGGCCGATCTCTCAACTGATGTCGTGTCAACTTCACCGATCATTATGATCCATCACGCGGCCGGAAGACGCGACCGAACGAAGAAACGAAAAAATCGATCAACAAGCAAAAAGATACTACTATTACTTTTGGCCCGGGTTAATTATCTCGATAATACTCGATGGAAGATACGACCATGTATATCGCGTCCAATTCGTTCACAATTATCATCCGTCAAACAAGCAAAAGGGAGACAAGATGGAAAAATATACGAAATTCAACGAGCAAAGAAGCGTTTCTACAATATTTGGTTCAGTTTATTAATTCTCTAGATAATATTTGATGGAAGACATTCCAGGTTGATCTGCTGCAAAGTTGTAGATTCGTCCGGTTGAGAATTAGGCGATACGGCGTGACTTACTAATTGTAAGCTCCGTTCTTTGATCGGCAAGATGATCGGAAAATGATGGTTGTTGGAAGGTGATGAATAAGTGCTGAAAAGAGCGTCGTTGCTCTCTGAGACGAATACTACTTATGTATTTACGAATCCTATTACATAAAAGCATAAGTAAGTTCATTCTCTCGGAGACTCGTCGCATACTCGTCCCATTAGCGAGGCAAATGATCAAAACTCGAGAAATCGATACTAAACTTATGAAAAATCGTGACCATCTCGCTAGTTTAACAAACTCGGTTCTCTCGCGTGTTTCAACGTTCTCCGGCCGGTATATTAGAGCCTCGTCCTCGCGACTTTTACGATCGCTCATTCTTCCTCCGCAAATGTAGCGATACTAACTGCTCTCTCGTCATTCCTTTTTCCCCTCTTCTCCCTACCCCTCGGCTGTTCCCTGACTTTTATGCCGGAGTTTAAATATATGGCTCGATTATTCTTCGCTGTGGCGCGGAAACTTTTTCGAAAAGGAGATCCCATTAAAGTGCCGGCCGCCGCGCGTACCTCGAACATTATATCGACCGAAACGTTTCGATCTATCAGCCCTTATCATCCGCGTGACTATAGAGATTCGCGAACATTCAGGGGAACGTATAGGTACGAGGTTGGATCGGTATAAATTCGGCCAACTATGGGGGTAAACGCCCTCGAGTAGGCCGAGACTCGTGCAGCCCCTGTTTAAAACTTCCAACCGCACGCAGCAACGTTCCGAGCACGCGAACTTTCGGTCGTTTCCAACTTCTTCTATCGATTCTTGTTAAAAGGATTCTCCGCGAGATTCGAGGGAAAAACGAAGTGGTTTTTCCCTCTACTTGCTACTCTGTTGAAACAGATGCGTTTACGATCTTCTATGATAATGAGATCTTACGAGGCTGTTATTGCGGGACAAAAATGAGTTTTGTCCGAGTATGACGAGTATATTCTCGGCTGGACTGTTACCAAATGATTGTTGTATCTATTCTTCGATTGTTAGAAACGTTTTTATTCGTCGGCTTGGACAGCCGGAATAATACATTGATAATAAATAATAAGATATGAATTTAATTAATACGCTAAATCAAAATCCTCTCGTCCTCAAACAGACGAGAAACTTCAAGCGTATCTATTATCTCATCTGAATTTTATTTTCATCGTTTCTGCTTACTTTTTATTTCCAATAACATATTCTTTAAATGATGTATAGAATAATAATTGATTGATCATTTGTACACTTCCAACTTAATGCAGGTCCCCGGAACGTCTGTTGCCGTTCCATTATTAAATCAATATTCTTGCTATCGTCAAATAGACCGATCATCTTCTTTTTTCTACTTCATCACCTCGGAGTCCTCGATATTCTACAATGTGATCGTAACGATATTTACGTTTTGATGCGACGAGCTAATTTTTTCGTCACGCTGCTGATATCGAAGCAATCGAGCCTTCGTTCTCGACGTCGTAATGAGAGAAACCATGGGTATCCGAGGTAAAACGAACGTGTTGTTACGCGAAATATTAAAATCCCTACTGTTGGAATAGGAGGTAGGGACGGTTGCATACTATGCGTTATTATTAGCGAAATTAGACGTGTATTATTCATTCTTACCGGACGCGTACAATTATACGCGGAATACGACGCCCGCCCTATACCGGTCGGCCGTATCTCGCGTTTTTTAAATGAGAATTTCTGCCAACAAACAACCGTATGCACCGCGTTAAGCTACATTAATTATACGCAAACGCATTGCACGAGAGAGAGAGAGAGAGAGAGGCTAGTTTCACTCTCTCTCCCTTTCTCCTTTCTCCCTTTCTCGAAGGGTAAACAGGGAAAACGGGACCGTGAAAATAATTTTCGTATTACGCCTGAACTGCAACCTATTGCATCAGGCTATTACATAAGCGCAAATTATACTTTCGCCTGAATAATCACCAGATTTGATTTAATATGTAAGAAATTTATTTAATATATATTTGCTGGTGGAGCTGTGATAGCTTTCTGGTTGCTGTACATAAGCCATGCGCTGTAGCTCAAAAACGAAACAAGCCATTTTTGTGAACGTCACTGTTAGATAAACATATATTTTTCATTACGATTCTGCAATGGTACAGTTGTAGTACCAAGATCTGTAAGAATTTTCTGCAAATAAATTTCTTTAACTTATGGGAAAGTTATATAAGATGGAAATTAGAGGACCAGGAACCTGCAAACCGCAAGTCTCAGTTAAAATCACATTATCCTTCGTGTAAGATTTAAAGCGCTGAACAGTCTGGAAAGATAAAGGTTTTCGTAATTTCGTTTACAGGCTCATAAAAATATTTGCACGCTCGTACCCATCTTTTATGAATATATTATATATTCATAGTTTTATGTATATATAGAAAGAAACATGTTACATATATCGAATCGGTGATACCATTATAATTTCGATCAGAGTCCGATTTAACGGAAGTGAAACGATTCGCTGCACAGAACCAAAGCGAAGAACTTGGTTTCGTCTCTAAATAACTCAATTAGGTTTTCGTCAGGTATTTCCTGGTACCTTTCATACGTCGACGGATTACGACGAGAGCTAACTGATCGTCAAGTTCCCCGATCGATTTTGAGGTTTCCTTGGCGGTGGTAGAGCACCGTGAACTTCTGGGTCCAACGCGACGCGTTTCGAAAGTTCGTATCCCGTCCCATCGACGATTTCAAGTACATCAAATAGAGAGAATCGAATGTAGAAACTACGATTTCTGCGGATTCTTTTATTTACCTCGCGGAGTAACTTCGTCGCTGCGTTTGTTCCCTACCTCCACGCGAAATGGAGATTGACGTTATGGGATCCTGGGATTTGAGTTTCACCGACTGTCATCGGTTTCCTTTCAAATAGATGTTACCGAAGAGTCTACTTCAAGAATAGGTGTTTTAGCGTTCTTCTCGCTGAAATAACGCACACATACACGCACGCAGACATGCTACGTGTACATTTACGTTATATAGAACTCGTTGATTTCCACTTTCCTGCTGTGTATATTGTTTAAAACAGAATTATCCTGGGAGGAAAAAAATTGGTTTCTCGTTTTAACTCGTAACAGCAATTTGTCAGAAACGACGTCCCTGGGAGAAAATGACTTTCGAATGAAATTATCCTCGCGTTTCATTCGGTCCATGAAGTCGTTTAACCTTTATTTTAACCTCTCCCTCTCCAACGTTTCCCCGATAGAACATCCGTTAAGTACCATTTCACCTGTTAAAGCAGCGAGCTCGGGATTTGACCTGATTCGAGGCAATTTGTCTTGTCCTTAGTCAATTTACGTTTTTATCGCGGACTTTGAAAACGCTCCCTATCAACTTTTCCCTCGTAATCTTTCTCCGTCTCTTCTTTATTCCTCGTAATGTGTTTTATGAGTATCAAAATCTCGTCCTAGCTATCTTCCGGCCTCGCTACCAGATGCGGCGGTCTTTTTGTGCTCGTTTCGCGGCCAATTTCGCTTTCGTCTTTATTTTACGCGTTACAAATAAAACGGCGGCTCGAATTCTTCGTTTCATGTGCTTTGTGTAATACCGTCGTGTATTATTATCGAGCGTCATCCAGACTCTATTAACCCCTTAACCTATAATTACAGGCATAGCCCGTAGTACGATGATCGAACCAAATATAATACAGGGTGGTTGGTAACTGGTGGTACAAGCGAAAAGGGGGTGATTCTACGCGAAAAAAGAAGTCGAAAATATAGAATAAAAATTTTTCGTTTGAGGCTTTGTTTTCGAGGAAATCGACTTTGAATTTTCGCTCGGTACGCGTGCAGTTTGTTACGTCTCGTTATAACGGATCTCACTGTATATCGTTGTTTCGATGGAAAAATAAAAAAAAATAAAAAAAAAATATTTTTATTCTATATTTTCGACTTCTTTTTTCGCGTAGAATCACCCCCTTTTCGCTTGTACCACCAGTTACCAACCACCCTGTATTATATTTGGTTCGATCATCGTACTACGGGCTATGCCTGTAATTATAGGTTAAGGGGTTAATAGAGTCTGGATGACGCTCGATACGAATGGAAAACAGGAAATATTTATTTCACATCTTTTTACTTTTTAACTTGGATTTAAAAGTCAAATCTAATATTCTTTTCCTACTAATTTTAATTCCAACGTGACTGGCTGCTTAAGGATAGTACTACCTATCAAACAATCCAGTTACTCTTTGTCAAAGATGACGAACTCAGTAATCTTTAGCTCTAATTCAAAAAACAGTATCCTTGTTGCCTTATTCTTCATTCTAACGTATATTTCTTAACACGACTCGATGGACAACGAGGATATTCAACCTCGAAAGAATCTATGTATGTTTCATGGAAGTAAATGTATAAAGTAATTGTTCTCTAACTTGAACACCAAACCTATGTTGCTCCATTCTTTATTCTAACACGTATTTTCGAACACGTTTGTATGATCAAGGATGGTATTCAGCCAAAAGAATCCATCAACCATTCGTCAAAGACGGTACACCACATTCGCAATCACCCTTATCAGCGGAACATTCCAACTATTCTGAGCCGTCTCTACTCGTTTCCTTATTCCTTCACACGACTGCCGGGTCTGCTAACGGATAAGACGACTTAAGCCCGCAAATTCTGTCCGCGTCCCCGTGAAACCCGAAACTTCCCGTGTGCAGCGGCGCTTTTCCCCCGGCGCGTTTCCTCGTTCTTCGAATTCGAGTTGGCCGAACTCTGTCGCGGTGCGGGACACGGGAAAGCCGAGCAAAAGGAACCTAGAAAAAGGAAAGGAACGCCAGGAAAGGAGTCGAATAGGATGGAAAAGGACGGGAAATGCGACGTTGACTGCGTCGTCCAAGCGTCTTTTTTCCTTTTTCTCTTCTTTTTGCTCGGCAGAGAAAGTGAAGGCGTGCCTTCGTATATACAGTGCTCGTGGCCGCACACGTATGTACACGCGTACGTATGAACACGCGTGCGAACCAGGCGTTCACTTAGCCGACGAGAGCACACACGGAGGCGCACGTACGCGCTTCACGATGGCAAATGCATAATACATGATCGCGGCGCGCTGCAGGCGGTCATGTTTAAGGATGTGTACGGAATATAACGTCCGGGGCTTCCTTTTTCAGGAAAATGAGATTAGAGATTGGCGTACGCGAGTGAGAGAGAGAGAGAGAGAGAGAGAGAGAGAGAGAGAGAGAAAGCGAGAAGGTGCGAGCGTGCGAGCATACGCTAGCACGTGTGAGCATGTTGTGTATTCGCGCGATCCTGCGCGCGGCTCCTCGGCAATTTTCCTGACGAGAATGTCCTTTCCTAAGGATCAACCTCCCTCGTGTCCTTCCGCAGGTCTACGCGCTTTCACCACGTTTGCCACCGGCGTAGATTTTATTGGAGAGTCATCGTGCTTGCAGCATGACGTCTCGTGCAAAGGGCAAAGAATGATTTAGAGCATGTCCTGAGAGAGAATGTGCGGCATAGTTCAGGTAAAGGAAGATTAGTTCCGGTCGCCTTAGGTCTTTGGTTGAGATTTAAGAAAGGTACATTTTTTAGGGACGAGGATTTGGATCTGTTTGATGAGATTATGATTAGGCGTGATACGAGCCATTTGGAGGGAAAATTGATCATTTTTTAAAAGGTTTTTTATTCTGGTGCCAATATATTCTGGTTATCGATGTTTCGTTTTTTCAAAATCAAAGAAACAAGCTTGATGTGACGGACGAAAGAAAGTTTAGAAATAGAAATGGAAATTACATTTTGACATTTTCCCGGCATCGTGGCTATTTACTTCAAGGTTGTCGGGCCTTGGCAAATTTTTATCAACCGAGCTGGAATTTGACCGGAACGTGATAGAGTTCGAGTGGAAGTTTTAATTAGATGGAAGTTTGCGCAGCGCTTTGATAAATATTTGTTAACGCATTCGTTGCTACTGAGATATGTTTTTCTTAGAAATCGTATAGATTTTTCTTCTGGGAGAAATAATTGTATTTTTTTAAATATTCCAAAAATTTCGATGATGTGCACTTTAGAGCTACCTGAGAAGAATTCAAACTTCAATTTTTTCCATCGTTTATCACGGGCTAGTTTTCCATCACGACGCGCGAAGGATTTCAAGTTAAAAGTTGCATCGACGATCCAGTAACCCAATTTCGTGTCCTTGCCGCGCTTTTCTTATATTTATCGAGCAACCAGTTTTTCACGCAGCCTTCCGGATCCCTTTCAGGGACTTAAAGTTCCTGATGTCGTTCGTCCTCCCCGACCCAATTCGCTTTTTCCTGTTCCCAATGTTTCGCGTCTATGGCGCATCTTATTTTCACGCCGCTTCCACGCGATTCTTCCAGCATTCTCGCTCGCAAATAGATTTTCTGTTCGAATTTCCTCCTCGTGAATAGTATTTCCCTGGAGCATACCGCGACTACGTTATTTAGAAACTTGAGATCCTCCAAAGTGCGTCTGTTTAGAAAGTGACTAAATGAAGATTGAGAGAACAGTGGTTGACATAGAACGAAGCAGAAACGTCAATAAGAATCGCAAGCATGTTACCTTCAATTACGTGTATTAACACAAAATGAAATTCGTTTTTCCCAATCATAATGATTCGGTATTTCATCGAGAAAAGACCCTTTTTTCCAAATCATATGATCTAAAATGACGCTACAGCAACGAACAGTGAACTTTCATCCAAATATCACTATTAGTCCAGTGTACATATTTCACAGCCAACTAATTGCAATTCAAACCGCAGTAAGGAACTTCTAACGAGCAATCTATTCATTTCGAGCGTAATTCTAACCCACGGACAGTTACGCCGTTGCAGGATAATTACCTGGCACGCTACTCTAGTAATATGTTTATCGTCTCGGTCTCTCGAGTCCACCACGATGAATAATTTAAAAGGCCGCGATGGCCGCGCGTCGGAAGAAGAGCCTCGCGACCAAGTAGCCGTTCGAGAGAACTCCAAAGACAGAGATTACGTTTCCCGAGCTCTGCCAGACCAGTTGAATTGCAAATATCCGGTCATGTACTCGCCGCGGTATTAATACAGTCTCTGGCAACGCAACGATGCATGGTAATTCCGGCCACCCTGAAACGTTCACGGTGAAATTAACCCACTACTCCATATCGATGGGCCCACACGCGAGAACTATATCTGCGATATCTTTCCGTCGAACCTCTTGAGAGATTGGTACGACGCGATTCGACCCGAGTCGACGATAAGTTGACCGTTTAATAGTCGCGTCGTAACTCTCGGGTGGATTATGTCGGTAGTCTGACGGTTTTTATCACTGGATTTGGTAGGTGAGTTGGTTGACCAGGTTTTAGAAGATCAATTGGGTTTTTTGGTTTAGGTAGTTGTTTCATTTCGGACGAATTATTATTCTTATGTAGTGACTTTTATTTCATTTTAATTTTGTTCGGCGATTTCTGTGTTGGAAGAAAGTTCACGTCGCCCGATATATATTTGAAATAATGGTTATTTTTCTGACAGCTACGTAACAGTATTTGGAGATTTAATTGATACATGCAACCTAGATTCTTCGGGAAAGAAAACTCACGTTATTATAAAAAGTATTGTGAAGATATTCGATACGTCTAACCATTGAACTTCCTAATGAGATAACCGAGCGAGGAACGTTTCATTAACTTACGAATTTCCGAATAAAGTCAATGTTCCGAGTAATTGGGAAACGAGGATCAAACAATATAAAAGGACATAGAAAATATAAATTTGGGAAAATGTGGTAATCCTCAATTTCCTTAATAAATTCGATTAACATCGAATAACAGGATTAAAAAATCTCCAGACGGCACAACGAAATTATTAACCATCATAATCACCCATAGCAACCTCAAATTCCAATTTCGGCGGAAAAAGGAGCTCATCGTGAAAGAAGGTTTCACAATGTAGAGAGGGGGAGAAAATTGAACCGCAAAGCGTAGCCATTACGTGCATCCCAAAGTCCCCGAAGAACCGCGGCGAGACATTGTCGAAAATAGTTACGCAATAACTGCAGCCGGATCGCACCGCAAAAGGGTTAACGGCAGCTGGCAGTCGGGTTGGGTCCCCGAAGAACCGCAACGGAGGGTTGGACGTGGCCGCGTCTCCGTTCGATCCCGCGACATTCTCATTTCCTCCGGCTCGCAGACGTCGTTCCGGCGGCGCGGCTCTCGCTTCCAAGGACAGGATGCGTCGTGTTCCCGCGGGGCGCCGGCTACGCTTCCGTGTCGCGTAATAAATCCATCCTCTGTCCTACAGCTGTTCTGCGACTTCGTCGATACAACGCGAATTTCGGACGAATTGCCGTGAATCGTTTAACTCGATAGCGGTCGTGATGAATCTGTATTTTATTATATTTTATTTTATTTCATTCTATTTCATTTTATTTTGTTTCATATTATTTCTTGTATTTCATTTTATTTATTATATATTGTGACGGGAAAAGTCATTAATAATACAAAAGGAGAAACGTACGCATGTAACTGAGTAATCAATTGATAATTATAATTACTAGAACCTTAATAGTTAAGGCTAATTGTGGGTAATTCGTAATTAACAAAATATAACTAATTGTAAGTACCTAAATAGAACCTGGAAGTACAATTTTTAAAATGCTAATTTCCAAAGGATCAAGCGTATTATAAAACACAGTTATTTACCGTAAATAGGAAGTATTTTTGCTCCACGATGGATCGAACGAATCGAAAGAAATACGAATTCTAGAAACCCGATCGGCCAATTTTATTACAATCACAATCACTCATCCAACAACGAGCGTCGAATCAAATCGTCCTCTCTAACTCGCAAGACCCTCGAAACCATTTACGAGTGGAAAAAATTCAGGGAGATCCAACTGTCTCGTGAGACTGGACGTCTTCTGAAAGGGCGAGACGTCCGATGGTAAAAAACGCTGGGGGTTCGGGGCGCGTGGCACGACTCGGCCCAGTCAGCAGCCCTCGACGCAGTCGAGAGCACCCTGGGGTGCACATCAAAAGTTCCGAGCGAAAAGTACAAATGCGCTTAAGGAACTTTCTCCTCTCCTCTCGTCCTTTCGTAAAGGTCCCTCCACCCTTGTCCGCGAGACGTTCCCGGACGGAATCCTAAGAATCTCGTTACGATATTCCCGGCCTTTTGTCGTCGAACGTGTTAATCCACTCGCGAATCCGAGTTACGTGGCATGGCTCACCGACGGAGGCCAGCGTTAATTAAATTTCTTCAGGACGTCAGGCGTCTTACGACGACGCTCGTCGCTTTCTCGTTCGGGAGTCTCTGTTTGACGTGGCCCGGCATTTTTGGGTAAATACCGGCAAGGGGTTAATTCCGTTCGCTAATGTCTGCTTGGTCTTCCGTTGTCTCGTCGCCTTTAGGCTCTGTACGATGAGCGAATAGCGACGTTCTTTCTTTTGACAATTTTTTCCATTCAATGGACAAGGATAGGATTATTATGCAATCGTTTTCATGGAAAGTCGAAAGATTTGAAGATGAAAGATACAACAACGATAATAAGTACCCGTTGTATTTGTTATAGCATTTCCTTACCGATTAGTTAGATTCGAGCAAAATCGCGTAATATTTTTGTACGATTTAAAAAATTTTACGCTATGGAAATGAAATATATGGGACTTGATAAAAAAAAAAAAAAAAAAAAAAGGGGCATTGGAA
>NT_176736.1:2214028-2231070 GCF_000188095.3 Bombus impatiens
AAAAAAAAAAAAAAAAAAAAATGTGGCATTGGAAAACTGTATATATGTAAATTCGATTACTATTACATTTCCATATTTATATTCGGTTTTCGCAATTTGCAAAATTCCTATCACACGTTGTACGAGTTTACAACATGTTTTTGCTCGTTACATATACGTTCACCTCTTAATCTCAGAAATTTCTACAATTACGAAATTAAAGATTGAAAAGGTTAATAAAGACAGAATAAATTCGATCCTTGCAAATATAAATATGATGTAATTTACGTTTTTACAGAAATGAAACGACTCGGAAAATATAAAAATAACTTAATTTACTTTTAACAGAAATGGAACATTTTACATATTTCATATTATTGTGAAAGAGAATTACATTATATTTATCATGCTATAATTTATTCTTAATAAAAATAAATAGACACGGGAAAGACAGAGGATTTCTAAATGAAAATATTATTACGTCCAACAAATTGACAATGTAAATGATGAATTAAACGTTCACGAATGTTTTGTTTCTATTATTACCACTGACTACGATTCCAGTAAATGAATTATAAAAGCTAAAAAGATATTCAACGTTTAAGGAGCAAAATCGATCATCAACCCCCCGACAATTCAATCACAAACTCTGATCGCGATCCGCCAGACACCCTTCCGGTTTTTTAATCGGCCAAAAACACCAACGAAAATAATGTAGCGGGGTGCCGAGGCGAACGTGCCACCCCATCAATCGCTATAGTTTACCGACTCGCCCCCATCCCTCATTATCCGGGTCTCGGTCGACGAAATTCGTGGCGGTAAATCATCCTCGCGTGCTGCCTTTTTAATAACTCGATTCCATAACGAACCCGTTGCTCTATTTATAAACTGGCGGGAGTGTTTTAAATTAAATTCGATCTCGCGCACGCGGTTCGCACGCTGTACACGTGGCAACACGGTGACTCTTCGTTCAGAAGGAGAGGCGAACACGAAGAAAATCAAACAACGAGAAGTAGAGAAGGAGAAAAAGCGAGAAAGAAATACAGTGAAATAAAGAGACGAACAGAGACGAACGTGGACCTTTACCGAACGGATTATTCCACCCTAAATCGTGTTTTCGGCTGGAACATTGGCATTCGTTGCCGTAAGCCGACGCAGACACACAGGGGGACACCTGCGTGGGCAGAGGGCTTCGGTCCCCCCCGCCTTTTGTTGCTCGATATTTGTTTTTTCCCTAATGTTCCCGGAGGCTATGCCGTGGCAAAGAGACGCTATTCGACATCGACTGGAAAACGTTGAAAACTTTTCTCTTTTACTCGAGGCACCAGGGATCCGGCGCCGAGCCTGTATTCCTTCTCTTTCTTCCGCTAATGAGTTTCGTAATTTTGCTCTTGTTAACGAGTTTTTAATTTTCTCCCTTAAATCTATGAGCACGGACTGGCCCCACCACTGCGGCATCTCACGGCCCGGAAAGGATCCACCCTCGATACTAATATATTTTTCAGCCGAGTCCGGGCTTTTTCCTCCGGTTAATTACAAATTTCTCCTCTAGCTGCCTGTTCCCTTTCTCCCCCGCTCTCACGTTAAGGTGCTTGTTTTATCTCTTTGAAGTTTCTCGTTCTTTTAGAGTTGCAAGACTCCTCTAAAGTTTCCTTTGTTTCGTTAAATATTTACTTCACGCGAAAGTACGGCTACGCGACGTGTAACTATGGGTGAACAGGAAGAAAGATCGCAAAAAACCGGATACTTGAGGCCGGGTGGTTAAATTGGCTCGAGCAGGCAGCAATTTGCCGGAAATTTGAATTTTTCAGAACGCACGGCCGCCGGTTGTCGAATATTCCGACCGGTGTATCCGGCCGTGACTTCAAACGAATTAATAGCCACGTCGAACGAGGTTACGAAAAGCGATTCCGATTTTTGTGTTTTTACACGTTTGACGGGTGACGAATGAATTCCGTGAAGAGTAAATAAAACTCCGATTCGGCCGCCTGTGTACGAACGTTTCGAACACGCCATGCGAGATGTACCAGAAAAATCTTTTCTCTTCGATTTGTTTTTTCTCTCTGTCCCTCCGGCGTGCGAAACATCGATTCGAAATCGATTTTCCGATCTGAACAACGACTGGTCGTTGAATATTTCTTTTCTGTCCATTCGTAACGGTGTCAATGGAAATAAAAAAAAATGGCAGGGCGAGAGAGAGAATATAAGTTCCTTTAGATTAAATCGATCCTACACGATGAACGAGACTTTTTAGAAACATTTATTGAACACCTTCCTCGATGTATCGAACGACACGACGATCCTCTCCGGTAGATCGACACGTTCCCTCTACATCGAATCGTTCTCGCGAACGTTCCAACACGATGGTATAAATCCGTGAATGGATCGTAAACTCGTCCCAGCCGCAAATTCCGATTTTCAAAGCGTTCGAGCGGACGCTGACCGGATCGTAAAAGTCCAAGGGCTTCTTTCCAAATTTCTTAAGTTATCTCGCCTCACCTCGGAGATGTAATGGAGATCGGTCGGTTGATAATTGGCTACAGGTTTAGTACGTAATTCTCCGATATATAGCCATGGGCTCGGATCCTGTCCGATAATCTCGAATAAATTGATTCGCAGCGGCACGATCGCTGGACGTGTAAGAGCGTGTAAAATCGCGGCCCTTTAACGATCGTGTAAAAATCGATATAGCATGTTTCATAGCTACGAGATGAATTGGTAAAATTGAAGAGGATTCTAAAATTAGAATTTTTCATATCTGGTTCGCTTATTTTCTCGAGATATATGGAGGATTTATTCATTCGGCATCCGTTAAATTCTTGGCGTCAAACGACGTATCTGGCACATCATGAATTATCTATACGAAAACACGTGATAACGTGCCAAAAATATCGACCAAGGATTTAACGATAGGACTATTAAACTTTAACTGTACCTGAATGCATTATACGTAAATATATAATATGTATATACGATCGATATACGTGCAATTTGTCGCTCTTACTCACAATCAAAGGTTCGATTTCTTTCCCTTCTTTTATAAGAATAACAAAAAAGTTGTTGTACAGTCGCGTTATCGAATGCACACTCTTCCATATAAACGAATGCCCTTTTCGTAAGCGATAACAATATTGTGCAGCAAATTGTCTATCTAATAATTAAAAAAAAAAAAAAATAAATAAATATATGAAACTCCTGATTTCTATGAGTTTAATGCTTCTAGTAATTTTTATTACTATGGTTTAAATGTGTATTTTATTTTTAATATACTATATATGTTCTATTCGTTCTGGCCATTGTAGATATATATGTATATGGAAATTCGAAATGAAAATTCAAACACAAGAAGATCGTAGGTACTCGCGTTTCTTTTAAAATATCTATGAACATAATCATACGTAAAAAGATTAATTTTACTAAATTTACCGTCTTCAAAATACCGTACGTTCGTTAACCAAGTCTTTCGTTCCCGGAAGTCGCAAGATATCTCGTTCCAGATTTACCATTGTACTCGAAGTACACGCTTTTTTACACAAAATCTATCCCCGTTTCGGGTATTGTAGAGGCGATTCGTCGCGTGGGACGTTTGAACGAGTGTGTTTGAAATTATTGGTGGCGTCGAGACATGCATAACGAACGCATTCATCGCAATGGGCGTCGAATTTCCATCAAGCACCGACTAAACGCGTCACCTAGTTGCTAAACTTCGTCGGCTGGCCTCTCGTTAATAATTTGCGGATCCTCCGCCACCCACTCGATCGTCCGTTTCTCACGATACCGAGCGGTGGCGTGGCAGTTTCGCCAGCGAAGCGCGAACTTCCTAAAAAGCCACTCGACGCGAGCGCAAAAAGCGCCAACTTCCACCGGTGTGCCATCTCCCTCACGTTCAACTTTTAATAACCGGGCCGGAAATCACGCGTGAAACGACGACCCGTTTACCACCTCCGCGTTACATGCTCCCAACAAATTGACCGAGTTCCTTTCGAGCGTCCTCAACGATCTCTCGAACGGCCACCTTCTTTTTGTCTTGGATGACAATTTTTTTTACTGCACCTGCTTTGTATTCTGTCCTCCCTTTTAAAAGCCCTGTTTACATCTTCCTTTGTGGGAGATCGTGCATAATAAACGAGGATCGTAGTTCAGAAACTTTGAGCATGTTACGTGCAAGGATATTTAATAATAGCATAGAAGACTGAAGAAACTTACAAGAAATTATTCTGGTTATTTGTCTCGATAATGAATGCCAATTGTATAACTTGACTTCGAAGATTTGCACAAAAAAACAAGCGTACTTAACGACGCTTATCATCGCATCAATCCTTAACTGGAGTCCTGGAACATAGGTACTTCAAATTAATTTTACTGTCGAGTTACAAAATTAGAATAAATGTCTTTAATTAAATTAGCAGGAGCCTTATTTTTTACAGCCTATATTTTACAAATTCATATATCTCAAGTTTCTATTAAATATTATTTTAGATACTCGTCAGAAAGCTAAGATAATATGCACAACACCAATTGAGGATTAAAATTGCTTCTACTTAATAAAGAAGATAATACATCATTCTTAACGTAACGATATTTAGAATAACTCCTCATGCGGACAGGCAATTTTTCATTACAAAATTACTCTTCCAATAAACCGCTTATAATACCCTCCAACCTCTTATCGAATATCCAATCATGTCACGAACCTCATCACCCTGTCTTACTCAAGTATCATCTATGAACAAGAAGTCAACCGCTATCTAACCCTTCTATATCTATTTTGCATCAAAAATCGAGGCTAATCGCGACGATCGAAGGGGCAAACCACCCCTTATGAGACTTTGCGGTTTTTCCTCGATCAGCCAGAAAACTTTCAGCCGCCATTGTGGGGGTGATAATTTATGGACAAGACAGTATCCACGGACTTTGTGGATCGAAGAGGCTCGAGAATAACAGAGAACACGAAGGATAGAGGAGCGGGAGGTGGTGTACGACGAAGGAGGTGGACGTAAGTGGATCGAGAAGGTAGGTAACGTTGCTCCGCAGCACGTATCGTAAACTGCTAGAACTTCGCCGAGACTTTGGAAGTAGCGCGCAGATATTATTGAAGCCCTTCAAGATTCCGGATAGACGTGTTCCACCGCTGAATATTGTGCTTTATATGTACAGGGTGTTCCCCAAGTTCGGCCCGGCTGGCTTGGTGTTTCATTTCGCGGCAAGAATGACGGCTGCTGTCACGCGATAAATCACAGCCTCCGCTCGACGGCCTGGGAAATTAGCGGGCTTCCTTCGCGACCTTATTCCACACACCCGCACCTCCGTTTTCCCATTATCTGGAATACGAAATTGATATTTAACCCCTTGTCGAACTTCCAACGAGTTATTAAACGTATCAGTCGAAGGTAACCTAGGCTGATCCTGGGCAAATCTTTCTGAGTGGAGATGTTTCGGAACAAGTTTCAGGGATAACTTCGTCTCGATTACTCGATAGACTAATATGCTAATATTAATTCTAATTTAAAAATAGGTACTTTCATTTCTTTCTCACGTTCTCCGCATCTTTGTAATAATTGCGGGGTTAACACTAGAGCTAGCAGAATAGTCAAAATAACGAATTGATAATCTTTGAACAGCAAGACTTACAACGATATACTTTTGGAGATTTAAAAGTTCCTTTCCTTGCATTAAATCTGTATTTTTACAGATATTTCGTACTTCAATTTCCTTGGTGAAGGTTTTCTGCACTTCGATCATCCATATTTCCAATATTAACAGAAGGTAGAAAAACGACGCTTTTTATAGATCTTTCAAAAAGGAAGCACGTTAAAGAGTACAACTTCTAAAGGTGAAAAATTATTCCAGAATTCCTGTCCCTTCCATTTTATTCAAAATTTTAGACGGCGCCCCTGCAGCCATGCGACCCTCCGGGGAATCAACGATTATTGTGCCGGTAATACGGAACTGCCTGCTAATAATAAGCAGCGTTTTCAACCCCTCGCGCAAGCAGACGATGTCCACAGGGGGAAACAGACTTTTAGAGCACACTGTGTATGGCTGGTGTAACGTGGCCGCTGCACGGCGCCTAATTAATTTTCTTTGCAACTAACTACGCGCCGCCACGAAAACGACGAAAATTATGCAACGGCCCATCGAAACTTTCTACACTTTCTCATCATTACTTTGGACGCGTTTCTGCTTCCGAAACTCATCCTTCCCTTTCTTTTTTTCTTTTCGCCTCTTTCTGTCTTCCTTCACCTTTGAATTTCCACTTTCCTCTCGACTCCGTTCGCCCGCGGAAACAGCAAAGTTCGCGCGAGTCTTACGCGTGTTCCTCGCGACGATGTCGTCGAACGAAACTTTCACAAGATTAGCATTAGAGTTTCTGCCTGCACTGCTGGCTTTGCATTAGACAACACGACACCTTTTTCGAAGTAGTATTCCAGGGGACCGTGTTCTTTGTATGGTTGAATCGCGTTACGCTTCGGAATTACGTTTGCAAGTTTTAACGATTCTATATGCAGTTAACAATGGTGATTGGAAAAGTCTATGCAACATTTGAGTAAGATAGTTTTGGGGATATGAGAGGATCGTGAAGTTGGGCGTGAAAGTTTACACGTTCCAAAGTCTCGAGCGAATCGACAGGAATTTGGGGAGATAAGGGCTATAAATCTGAGTGATGGTTACAGGGAATACATTTTAGCTTCGGTTAGGTCCCTATAGAAAAACGGGAAATGCTGCACAGTGGTGTCACTGTATAAGTGAATGTCGCTATTTAATGTACTTTGTGGATATTAACCTAGAGCAACGTACAAAGGTCTTAAATTATGTGGCAAGAGAAAATGGCTATCTTTTGTAAATGGATTTAGGGATATTTGGCATTATTCGCTTCAGGAATTATTTAGTTTTTTTCCAAGAAAATGTTCAAGTTTCCTCTTTTGTATTTTCGAGAGAGAGGCCACTTGGCAAATTTTTAATAAACTCATTTGATATTTTCAGCTGTTTTACCTTCAATATTTCAAAAAGCTTTTTTTCTTCAAAAATTCCTTTTCTTCGCCCGTTTCAAATAAATTCATATGTATTCCATACGTAATTGAAGAATTTGCTTATTGTAGATTTTTGCAAGAACCTGCAACGATCTACATCTGCAATTTCATTTTCATAATCTCATTGGAAGGCGCCTAGCAAAGATATGTTTGAGTATAAGCTTCTCTTTCTTTTGCTGAACACGGTAATTGAAAGAATCCCAACAACCACTTCATCTAGCAGGACAGAATTCCAAAGATATCGACTTACAACGAAACCCAACCGTCGTAACACCTGTAAAAACCGGTCGAAAAAGAAAGATCGCCGTATGTATTCGCACTGGAGGCGGTTCACAGATAATTTCGAGAGCCGGTTATCCAACAACGTAGCTTTTCTTCCCTGCGATCGCGGCCACCTTTCGCTCCGACAGCGAGCAGCTGCGCGCTATCTGCGCTGAAAAACAGTATTTCCCGTGACTAACGACGTTTTTTTGTACGAAAGCAGGGGCCTGGTTCCCCCAAAGGAACGTGTTTTCCAAAATAGTTGGAAAGTGGGACGTGTTCACAGATCCGTATCTCTCGCGCCAATTAATTCTCCAGTGTATCCCTACGCCCATTTCCTCTCAGTCATCCCTCCGAAACCTTCGTTACGACTCCTTCGGCTGATGCCGAATATCGTACAACAAGAGAGCACGCGTTCTCGCGGCTGGCATACACATTTTTGTTTATCCCGATAGAAACGAGCTCGATTTATCGAGCTGGAAATACGAGCTAGTCACCGCTAACGACCGATTCTCTTTGACAAAACGACCGACGAATATCTATTAGACCCGGGACAATGCTCTGCCGCTAATTACCAGCAGCTGCTGACGCCACGATCAATTTTCGAGCGGCTCTTAGTAGTACGCTATTCTTTTAGCTAATAAGCCTACTCAAAGCCGGCCCGAGCTATGTTTCGAGGAAAAATTCGTTTCCTTCCCTTCGAAGACGGCCGACCGAATGTCGGCCCATGTGTCGGCCAAATCCTCGTTTTCCACCATATCCCGACTGACCCATTTAATTACCAGGATGGCGACAGATATCCTGAGTCGAGGAATATTTTACGAGACTCTGTTTCTTGGAAGAAAGCACAGGAGAATTCGTTTTCCTGCGAGACGTGTCCCTCCCGCGCACGCGCGTTCTCACAATCGAAAGAAAAGACCCAGTTTTCATCGTATCCTGTCCTCTTTACGTGGTACCAATCCTCGATCGAGGATAATTCATTCCACGGGCAGTTAGCGAGGAGAATAACCGAGGAACTCGTTAACGAACGGCTGATGCTCGGTTTACGGAAGGGCCGGTTCACGCAACGATGAAAACGATGGCTTTGTTCCCAAATAGAGGCATTAAATAAAACACGAGTTATTCGTTGTTGCGCTTGCTCCGCAATTTATCGATGCCGGTGACCTGACAATAAAGCTTTTTATAATTTAGATCACGAGTAATAATGTTGCACGAATCAACGCGAGCATACGTAATTATTAACGTTTCTGGGGCATTCCCAGCGTGTTTTTATGAAATTGCATTGGTCTTTTTAGTTTGTAGAATTCCCCACAGCCGCAACCCCCTCGTGCCCATTAGTATGGATATTAAAGTTTACCAATGCGATCGTTATTAAACGCGTGAGTTCACAGGGCAGCTTATACTTTCCCCGGTACGTCGTACGTTTTATTTATTGCTAACTTTATGACAGAGAAACGACAGATTATTTCAATATTTTAGGATACTTAACCTAAGCAGGAGAACCAATTTGTACGAAACTTTTACCCATTCGATTATTTCATATTTAGAATTTGATAACGTGAATGCTACATGTTTCTTATAGAATTTATCCGTCAAAATCGTATGATTTTTAATCCATCCACGAACCTCGAATTTTCATATCTCAATTTTACTCTTATTGCAATGATCCAAACGTCTTTTAATGCTTTGAGAAAAAGAATCATTAAATTGCGTACGATTGAAACACGATGCCGTGCGTGTCAACAACGATTCTATTCGAAAGAATCGTCTGACAATGGGAATATATGGTAGGAAAATGTACAAAAACACGTATCGATGCAGATCATAGCGAATACATGGTGGGAGTGATTCTATAGAGAATTGAGACACTCGTTTCAAGATTAAACATCATTGCAGTCTCAATTTTCCAAATTTGAAAACCAGACTGGGTGTTAAAGCAGAAAAATCAATACTTGCAGACATTAAGCATACTTCATCCGTCCACGCTTTACATTCTCACGGTCTTTTCAAAAACACACCGATGCAGAATTAAAAAAAAAAAAGAAAAAAAAGAAAAAATGTAAAAATGGAACAAGAGCGTGTTTCACTACGATCCGGTTAAAATCTGTTAAACCAAACAGCGTACCGGTTGCAGCTATCTAAAATGGTAGGTTGAACTCTAGTTGGAAATCATGGTATTAATCGCGACACACGCGAGTCGTTATTGCCACGAGAGTTATCGCTAATCGAGCAATAAATTCCGCGGGACGGCCAGTGAAAAACGGATTTCCCAGCACTATTACGTCGGAAATTCAATAAACCGTCGGTGGCGGACGCAGAAAGAAATCCCACCACGCGATCGTCGAGAAGCTTGAGGTCGGCCAAGCAAACCCCATACCTGCCCGTTCTTCTGTACACGGGCCGGCTCGACGTCTAATTAATTTTCTTTGTAACTCGATTCTCCCCGCAATCGTCAAGGTGGCGCAAAGGTGTTCTAGCCACTGAGAACACTTTCGTTCCGCGAGGACGCGAGCAGAAAGGGCGAACGAGAGACAGAACCGTAGAAAAAGTAAAGAGGAAAGAGAAGCGAAGAGAAACGAAGAGAACTTTCGCCACTGTCGTATTGCGGATTTAATAAAGAGCCGCTCGGCGAAGTTCCGTCTCCTCTCCGAAAAACCGACAGAAAGTAACCGGCCAGGATTGGAACGGGAAGAAAAGAATTTCCTTTTTCGAAGTAATCAGCACCGCTTCTCTGTCGCCAACTTCCTCCGAGCAGTTGCCGTTCGAACGCGCCGAAACGGAGAAGGATTCCGTTGGTTAACCGGGAATGGAACGAGAGAGCCGCGATGGGAAGAGTAACAAGAGTATAGCTAGTGTTGATACTTCGCCTTTCTTTACGCCAGATTACCAGAAACAGGGAAGGTTCTTTTTGTCGTAAGTTCGCACGCCGGTTGATTCGGTTTGACGTTTTAAGTTTCACCCTATTACGAATATAAAGAGATTTCTTTTTCAAAGGTCTCGTTCGAACAATTCTTTCGTTTTAAACCATCGATTGGAGAATTGGAGAAATGGGAGGAAATTTTCTCTGAATGTGCAAGAACAAAGAGAGAACAAGAGGGTGCAAGATAGGAGAGATCGCGTGAACCGATGGTAGGATACGAGCGGCAGCTGCAACAGAGCGCCAATAGGAGGCCGTGCAGCATTTTGGAACAATGTCACTCTGAACTAGAGACCTCGCCCCAGGAAATCGTGCGATCGTTCCATGTCCCTTTCTAGCTTGCTTCTCCGTCTTCCTCGAATCTGTCACTTTCCTGATGTGTCGTGCACGCCCTGCTGATACCCCATGCCACCCCGCTGGCCCGGTCTAATGAAATGTGCATCGGTGGGCGTTGCTCGGTCAGGGGTTCTTAAAGACCGCGTTTTACGTTCCTGGGATTCCCCCAGAGAGACAGGCCTTCTTGATAAATTTCAATTCCGTGCTGTCATTTAAGATTTTCTTGCTCCTCTTCGAACCCAAACAACAACATTTACTTTCGTAGCGAGTTATTGGAATATGTTTCATGTTATTCATAAGAATTTCTTATTTTCATGTGTTTCTAGGGGCGTGTTCTTAATAAAACATCATGGATCGATAGAGAAATATCAGTAACTTTATTTGTTAAATCATTTGTGCTGTAAAAGTTGGTCCAATGTAATTATTTCATTGAATAATATTTACTTGTTTGTTAAGATTGTGTGAACGTGGAAGTATTCGAAGATTAAGGATCTTAATATTTTCTAGATCGTAGAAATGAAATAAACGTTCTTGCTTCTCTTAACGCGGGGTAGTCTGTAGTTAAAAGCTAAGAAGGTTAAGGGTTGACTGACACTCGAATTTTATATATTTACAGAGTACCGTTATATTGTCATATAGATATATAGGGTGGTTGGTAAAAAGAAATTAATTAATTAATTAAATGGGTGGTTAAAAAAAAATTTTTTATTCTATATTTTCAACTTCTTTTTTCGCGTAGAGTCACCCCCTTTCCGCGTGTACCACCTGTTACCAACCACCCTGTATAATAATTTATAATAATAATTGAAGTATATAATATTTTAAACGCCACGTGGCGGTGCTCACATAATAATAATATGTGATAATACGTATAAGTTCTATAATTTAAGTTGTGCAATTAATTCCGATTATCAACGAACTTAATGCCAGTCAACGTGTTAATTAGTAGAAGCACTCCCGAACTTAGCGGTACAATGGCATGTGGTGTGACAAAATAGTCACCTTTGCCAGAGAAATCCCCTAAAACAACGATGGTTCTCCATAAAGCAGCGACACGGTTCAAGTACACAACAATGTTCCTTTCCCCTCGCCAAAAACAAAGCAACAACTCCGATAGTATGTTTCTCAAGCCACCTCCAAGCGACTGCGGTCGAGCCAGTCGAACCAGAGAACCAACCTGTCCCGTAGAATGGTTTTTCCGAATCTAATGGAGTTCCTTCGCTCGCCGTCATAACGTAACGAACTTTCAGTCGCTCGAGAATTGTCTCCATGAACAAGGGGCTCGACGAGAGAAAGAAACGCCCCTAATCAATTTCAATTCACGAAAACCTTCCACTCTCGCCGAGAGACCCTTGATCAATTGGCTTAATTCGGTGGCTGGCAATTAATTGGCCGATGTTTGCGAAATTCGCGTAGCCACCGACGCCCTGGAATTCTTAATAGGATCTTTGCAAATTTTTTACGAGCTCACTGGTAAATCCACCTCGGATTAGTTACCCAATGGGGTGCTGGATTCCGAACGGTGAAGTTCAGCGCAACATTTACGAATCTTAAGAAGAATCTTATCTCGTGGCTATTGCATGTTTTAGAACAAAAATCTCACGTTTTGTACTTAAAATCGATATGCGAGACGCTGTGAAATCACACTGATCTATTCTAGAAACGGAAAAGTAGAGGAAAGTGATTAGATACGTTGCAAACATTTTTATGATGTAAAGTGAAATTCAAAGCTCCTCGTAGGATGTCGTAACATAAATAGCTAAATTTATGAAAGTAATTAATTTGTTGAAAAGTTCGATAATATACTCGGCTGAAAGTGATTTATCGTGGTCTGACATCTACAGTTATAATTGTGTCGCATGATACCATAGCAAACTAGTGCGAATTATCCAACAACCAGAACTTTTTATCGCGCACATTCTTTCGCGAAAGAAGACCATCAATCATTCAATTTCTTTGAATCGCCGTTCCAGTCCGAGAAACCTCAATACCTATCATTGCGTGCTCTTAAATACGATAAATTTTTAAATAACGCACAGAAGACACATATGCTCTATTTAATGAGATTAGTATCGTTTGCCACGTAATATGACATTAAGCATACAGTATCGCGTTTTTAATAAATGGTTAAGGGTGTCGCGACTACTGTCGAGAATTAAATTGATGACGCAACGATCAAAACAACCGGGCAGATCGTGTTCCCGGATAATTTAGTAGAATGGGGGACTGCTACATAGGGGTTAGGAACAGGAAGAAATATTATTAAACTATAATTTCTTCTTGGAACTCTTCCACTATAGTGATATAATCGAAAGTGGAGCAATCGAAAAATCGAACGACTGCATGAAGTTTCAAAGAAATTTGTTTGCGAGGTTTATCGCTTTTCGCGACTATCAGCGCGGATATATTCCTCACTCGCCTTTGCAAGCGACTTCCACGTGTTCTGGATTCCCGGGCTGCCTGTACCGATAAATCTTCATAAATTCCGATTCACGAGGTACGCGGGACCGGCTCACGCCATTGTATTCGCCCCTCAAAGCCACTCTGTGTTTAAAATAAGGGCTCGACGGAGTCGATCCTCGACTTAAGCCGCCGTTCGGGACGCGAGTTTACATCGAAGTCGCGTAAGCTTTTCCTAAGAGCGACCCTAGCCACCGATCCCCCTTTAAACGTGCTTTCGTTTCTTCCTATCCCGGAAGAAGGGGAGGAAGGAAAGAGGCCGGGACTGTGCCGTATAGTATAGAAAGTATATAGCAAGAGAAAGAAACGAACGACACGATGGAACGAGGCAACCACAATGTAACACCTGATCGAGATTTACTTTGGCTTTAAGATATATTTATCGTCGGCTTACTTTAATTGCAATTGGGATGAATGCCATTTGCATTTGGATTCGGTTTGGGTTATTTTAGATCGATTGTGGTGTAGGATGTTATTTGTATAGATATACATGTGAGATGATTTTAATTGAGACGCGTGCCATTTAATATGATATCATGATGTTATGTTATGATACGAGCCACGTAGAGGCCAAAATACAGTTGGTTTTGGAAAAATCGTACATTAATTGTATTCGATATAAATCGTAAAACAAAGAATATACTTCGGAAAGTGAAGCGATTAGTTTCATTTCCGTGTAGTTGTAAGCGTAATTCAATTTAATTTAACGCGTCTTAGTTGTAGTAACGATAATTTGACCAATTCTAAATCAAACTTACTCTGAATTCCCATGTGTAATTAATTAAAACTTACGAGTATATTTAATTTATACGCGAATGATGTAATCACAATGTAATCACTAATCTAAGCATGAACACATTTAATTGATATTTACGTGGCGTACGATTTGTATAGCTACAATACAAAATGTATTTTAAATGAAATTCACCTAATTTTAAACTATGTTAAATCAACCATAAGGCTAATTTCCCCCAGGCAATATCTAAATCAACATTATGCTTCGTTTCTAATTTACTCTCGACCTAGAATTCAATTAAGAAGTAGTTCAAAGCCAACCCCAATCTACAATATCGTCGAACCTAAGCTAAACTTCAACCTTCCTCAAATTTACTCGATACTTAATCTAAACCTAACAATGTAGCACAGATAGACCCATCCAAATTCGATCCACCTTTGACCCGAAACTACTCTAACTTTAAAACAATTCAATGCAATCTTCTGCGTGCCTAGTCTATCACAATCTACGTTTAAATCAACGTAACCTGAATAAGCCTAGATTTTCGATTGTTCCATCAGCCTCTAGCTTCGCCAAGCTCCACCAGAGTTTTCCTTTTTTCGTTTCTGACGTTCGCGAAACGGCTGTCACCTAAGCATCTCGCGGCGACTTCTCTTTCGAAACTTCCTTCTCGGTTGGTTTTTGTTCACCGTCTCGGCGAAAACGAGCGACACTGCTCCGCCTTAAAAGAAGGCTTTTCGTAGCTGCGGGATTCTCGCGACGTGTACCGATAAATCTTCATAAAATCCAATCCACGCAGCCGGCTGGTCGAGTGTCATTGCACTCCTCTCGGGTAAAGAGCTTAATGAGAGCTCGCGGCGAGCCTGACGGATAATTTGATGCCGGAAAAACCGGCAGCCTGCACGGTCTCCCCGCCTGGCTCCTTTGCTCTCCCACTTTTTCTACTTCGTCGCGAAATTCCTCGCTGGAATTATTAATAAAAGCCTGCTTTCTCGCGGCAATTATGTGAACATAAACAAGCACGATTATTAAAGGAAACATTGATAATAAATTCAGTTGAGACTATTAAAAAATTTACGATAATATAAGGCTCTTTTGCTGCTTTATTCTCGACAGGCAGGTCTCTAACTACAAGACAATCGCCAGCAATTCATGTCGTTTCGAAGTCTTGATGGCTTTGGCCGAGGATTGCTCGTTTTTCCCTTTATTTTATCTAACTTTGTTAATCACTTTTTAATTTCACACTATTCTCTGCAACAGGATTTCTACTATTTTCTTACAGTGACTGCAAAGGATAACGACGTGTCAGTACTCTTTATCTATTTATTCATCTAAATTATCTTTGTTAAAACATTTACGTATTAATTCATGCAACTATATTTCTCATACAATTTAGTGGTACTCTTATGTGACTACAAAAATTCACCATGCGAAAATACAACCGCGAGACTGGAATGTAGAACCGGATAAAAAGACGCTTCGTTAGAAAATAAAGGAACCAGCGAATATTTTTTATCTCTTCAACTGTGTTTCCAACACTATCTGATAGAGATAACACGAATTCCTTCACGTAACGCACGAAGTGTACAAAGGCTACATAACACGCACATTGCATCGCCGGTATCGAATTGATAGGATGTGCAAGAAAGAAAACAGAAGAACAAGACGAAGAAGTTCTCGTAGGTTTGTGAGTTTGTCCTAATGATTCGCGATTTACTTTTTCACGGAGGGAAGAATGAAGGGAAAGTTTAATCGTGTCGGTACAGTTTGCTCGACACAATTCGCGGTCGTTGCAATTCGTTTCGTAGCCAGAGTCAAGGCGTAGCCAGTATTCGTAGCCGCGGTTCTCGATGTCGTCTTAAGAAACGTTCGAGAAGGGGAGAGAGTGTCCAGGGACTCGGAAGATAAATCTTCATGATCTCCAGCAGTTCGTGGCTGTGGTTTCCCTGTACCTTCCTCTGGTCTTTGTTTTCGCATAGGAATATCCGGCCAGGGAATACGATTCCATCGACGATCGTTTCAAGGAAAATATCGGACTCGACAAAGCAAACGACCGTAGCTGAGTTATTGGGCGTGAATTTTTTTCGGATACTTGCAGATTCCAGCGAATATTAATATTCGATTGAACTGACACAAAAGAATTCCAACGGCTGGTTGCGACTAATAATTGCCATTACACGAATGATTCGCGTGCCGCGCGTACCTTCCTCTTCGAACACAATCGCAGATTCTCGTTGTTTTATCTCTGCAACGTATGACGCTTCGAACTGGATTCCGGTTTTCCTACAGCCCGATAAATACTGATATATCGTTTTTTCTGCCGCGTCCCCGCGTCTCCGCGCGTTTATTACGCAATCATGAGCGAGCGCGAATTTATACGGGCTAATGGAGGCGAGAGCTGCTGCGTGCGGACACCGATAGCCCAACGCAAATGAATGAACCGATGCGCATCCACGAATATCGAGATACACGAGCCTGTGTTACCGCCTACCTTTACAACGAACCTCGCACATCCCGGCTCTATATTTCTCCAATATTTGGTCCAGCCTCTGGACCATCCTCTACAAACGAACTAATATTATTAGCGAAATTTTACCAGTCACAAGATACGAGTTATCAGAATCCAATAAATGTATTTGAACAATAGTTACATGACAATGCTTTTGCACATTAATTGACCAACTAGTAATAGTAGTAAATTAACAAGATATATTATGGATTGTAGGTTGTAATATGCACTTTGTCTCTGTAAATAATTTGTAAAATGTACTTGTAAAATAGTTATTTCTCTTCGTTATCACATCTATTGCTGTTAGACAAGTATATTTGCTGCACAAGTACCTTGTAATTCGTCACGCTAACACGCTCGAAATTTTCAATTTTACACATACTAAACTTTCGCAATAAAATATAGGTCGAGTGTTCGTGGCGATCAACTCGTGTTCCTTTTCTAATTTTCCATCCATTTTTCCCGTTCTTTCGTTGTTATATTGAAGATCGATGTTATCTCGCAATATACGGCAATTTTAAAGATTCTGTACAGAGTTGAAGATTTAAATTCTATAATTTGGAAACTTGGACGACTCGAATAATCTTATCCTATTATACGATTGGTATCTGATCCAGGTAGAAGAAGGACTCGGTCAAATTGGATACGATTCCGGCGAAACAATTTCACGTTTCCTCGCGGCCCGATTAGAGTGATCGACGACGTGTCGCGTCCACCGTCATCCGGCCCCGTAAAATGCATTTTTCATGAATCCAGAGTGGTGGCCAGTCACACGTTACACCCGTGTGTTTGCTTACTATTATTATACAGTTT
>NT_176736.1:2231415-2243818 GCF_000188095.3 Bombus impatiens
AGAAGCTGACATAACATTCACGAAACTGTGTCCTCCTTTGTGCACGTCTAAAACAACATTGTAGGGACATCGGCTGAGCGGATCTTTGCCTCTCCACCTCTTCTTTCACGTCTCATTTCTCTTCTCTCGGCGGCGACGCGGTCCTCTCTCACGTGCAGAGCACATACGAGCGTGTGCATAGGTTACCCGAGGCGGCCAGGAAGGCGACTCTAATCCCTAACACGATGGAAATTAACGACATCAACAACTTTGTGCCACCGGGCTGCTGTTTATGCGCCGCTGTGTGGCCGACGTTATTGAATTTCAAGCCGTGCGAACGAACCGGGACGGACGCAAGTTTCGAGCTGTTGTCTTTCGGTCTGCTGGGAAATTTCCACGATTCGTTTATTTTTTTCCAGCAATTAAAATTTATAAGGTTGTTATGCAAATTGTAAAATGCAGTGTCGTCACTTGTGATAAGAAATGTTAATCTGTTAATTGTGGTAGACGAATCGAATCTCAGGATCGACGATCTATTGGATCTACTAGTTTCTTCGATTCGGGATTTTCCATTTTATACAGCGATTTCTTCGTTTAAAAATCCTTTCATTGATGTACTTCTACTTCTGCTGAAAAGATAGCTTAATATTACGAATGGGTTATGGAGAAAGTATAAAGTACATGTTAGTATTTATTAGTAGACGAAAAGCATAAAAAGCATAATAGAAATTTACATGTGTAAGTATTAAAATCAACCCAACTTTCGTCAATGAAAGTTTATGACAGATGAATGACTCGGTTAAGAAGCTAAAGATACCTGCGAGGATCAAGACGATTTAATAAACGACTTTCATTTCAAAGAAATTCTGGAAAAAGATTTATACAGATTTATAAGTTTCCCTTCTGACAAGCACGAAATTCGCGGCAAAGCGCGCGTCAGCCCCTAATGAAGTCGTTCCTCGCGGTCCTGCTGTCGTGTCGAGCGCGTACACGTTGAACGAAAAGTCGCAGGCGAAACGCGTGATTAATATACACGTAAGTTTCACGGTTCATTAGGAGACGCGTGGCTCGCAACGTTGATAAACACTTACTGCTGTCGGGAATAATTTATTTAATAGCCGGCCGTACGTGAGTACGAACTTCGCGTAACAAAGTCCGTGTCTACTCGCTCGCGTGTACGCTTCATCCCTCATCCTTCTTTCTATCTTTTTTCTCATGGCGAATCAGCGGTTAGGCTGCCTTTGAATCTCAAGCAGAAAAATAACCTAACGATCGTGGGCGAAAAAGTTCGTTAATTAGTCGTGAATTCGGGGAAACGAACGATAACGAGGATGTTTTCTTACGTGGCGACCGCGAGATGCGCTGGCACTTTTATATTTTTCTGATAGGAACTTCCCTCGTGCTATCAACTTTTTTACCTTTCGCCGCTCGCCAACTCTTTCTCCGGAATATAAAGCCGGTTCTTCCTCAGTTTCGTTCGTGGCTGGAAACAAAAAGAAAAGAGGACCAGCCGCCGATACTGCCTTTAAATACAATTTTCCACGACGTGACGCCACTGGCGTCGACCGGAGGATATTGCCGATGGTGGTAGTAGCAGTGGTGCAATCAACGATAAGGTATTCGTACGTGTGCGGAATACACAACTTGTCCCAATTTCGCCGCGCCGCTCCATTTGTGGAAAAATTCGAGCGTTCAGGGACCGTCTTAATAACGACAGCCCGGATTGAAACGTTTCTCGCCGCGCCAAATCTTCTCTGGGGGATATCATCGGCCAGAAATTTATACCGCGCACGTGTGCCTCCTTTGCGTGTCCCTTTTTCTACCGTTTCTTTAAATGGACCAGCTAATTACCGTACGACCGAGCCAGCACCCGTAATATCTACCTTTCATAATTATTCAAACGACACGCTCTTTATACTTTATATGTACTTTGCTCTCTACTATAAGAACCAAGTAAATGCTCCCGACTATTATTTACATAGAAATCCTTCTTATCTGAAACTTAACTCTTGTACGATACTTGAATCTTTATATTTCAACTTTATTCTCATTGCAGGTAAGCAACGAAGGATCTTGATATTCTAAGTTGGCACAGATTTGAAACGAGAAGTCGTACCAATTACTTCGTATTTTAAACAAACTCGGGTTTTTCTTTAAATTATATTTTATGAAAGTACCATTGGCTCGAAAATGATAGAAACTATGCGAAATTATCCAGGCAATGCCTATCGACTTTTAAAGTTGGTCAAATAATTATAAACCATAGCTGAATAAGCTAGAAAATGAAATGTATTATCTAGAGCATACACATAGCGACATTCATTAATTAATGCAATAAAAATTTTATACCGAGGAGAGCGGCAGAAGGATCGGATCGACCAGGACTACCATAAAGTTGATTAACGAAAGCGACTCTTCTAGTTCCGATAATTATTCAGTCTCGCGTTTTGATAATGATCTCTCCAAGGACAGGGCCGGTAGTCATTAGCCGCGTAACGCCTGCCGTGCAGGTATTATCGTTTCAATGAACAGTAGAATGCACGGGTTATTAACTCGCGTACGTAAGAGCTCGCGAATTAACAAGGTAATTTGATCACCATTACAGCAGCCTAATTACAGCCATTCTCTTCTCTTTCGTTTCTCTCCCTTTCCATCTTCTGTTGCAAAGTATTCCGTGATGAGAATCTCCTTTCTCGGTGGATGTTCGTTTCATCCTTCGAAAGTACACTGAAGACGTCTTCTTCGCTCTTCTCTTCGACGTAGCTACATTGGAAGTTTCGGTTGTAGCGAATTTACGATTGGCTGCTTGCGAATCGAATTTGAAAAATATTTTAACGAAAGAGGGCTTATGGCTAAAATTTGTAACAGCACCGTTATAAATGTTAGTTTCTCTCGAAAGAAAAGAAACACTGATATTTCTACAAGAAGACGTATCATTCGTTGGATTATAATAGGTTCTTCGCGGCACACAATTAGTTGTATATCATAGATCGACTTTTATAATTCTCCAAGAGGTTGATTTATTTGAAAAACTTGAGCAATTGTAACGATTCATTAAAATTCCGCGTGTTATCTTTTATAGAAAATTTATGGAGCAGGAACTGATATTAAACTGTGAATTTATTTATATTGCGTTTTGTAATTTTACACGGCTATTACCGCTTGATACAAAATTGCACGACGGAGCATCAGCTCGCCATTGTAGCTGTTTCTGTTCTAAAGCGATTGAATGGTGAATTTTAATTCATGCAATTCGTAGGTTGGCTGCAGGCTTTGTTGGCAAAATAGCCACGGCCAGACGATGAATTTTTTCGCGAAGGGCCGTCGCACGTTTCGCGGCAGACAGTAAAATTGCGGTCGGGGCGGAACGTTGACGTGTGCAGACCGCAGTTTCTAACCGAGCGGAACGAAAATATCGGCGCGCCGTCGAAGTGCACGGCCAATTAAATATGGTGGACACGCGGCGTTCTGCTCCGTGTTTTGCGTTTTCGTTTCTGCTAACGGGAGGAAAAAAAATATTTTAATAAGTGCGACATAGCGCGAAACCCAACCCACCCTCGCCGCCATTTCCTCCCTTCAAAGCACCGAGTTGTAAATGTCCTTCACTCTTTTAGTTCAATATACCCTTTCCCTTCCGAGTAATTATTATCGATTCGTATATTGTTTTTACAACGTTGTTTCTTGTTTGTGCGCCCTGTTTTCTGGTATCTTTCTGCTTTGTTTTTTTATTACCAAAAAATAATCCTCGTTTCCGCTTTTCTATTTGCTTGCATTATTTCTTTTTTTTTTTTTTGTGTCGGTATACAATTTTTTTTCTTGAAGTGGTAGAGTTGGTTTTTTGCAATTGTGAGGATATTCTTTTTTTTATTGCTTTTAGGCAAAATTTTTATTGCCAGAATTGTTGCTTCCGTTATTAGTATCTTTCGTATTGTGTTCTTTATCGCTGGAGCTTCGCTGTCTGGTTTTCGTTGCTGCAATCCTCTTTTGTGAACTTGCTTTGTTCTCTTTCATATCGATATCCTTATCGTTCTATTCTTTTTATCATCTGCTACTGTTTTCCAATGATATCTTTCTGTAGTTGCAGCTTCCTATTTAGTCTCCTCCTTATAAATATTCTTTTAATGCTAGTAACTCTCTCTTGACTTCCCTGTCTCTTCTTCTATTGCTGGTATTTTTTCTATCTTAAGGAAGCTAGTAGCTGTACTCCCACTGGAAATATCCTCTCCGAATGTGGAAATTTTTCAAAGCCCCAAAACTTCATCGCGTTGGAGTTGTATCCTAAGAACATATTGCCGACGAAAAGAAACCCGTGGGTGTACTAGATTATTTCCCGCCAACTGATCCAAGCTGTACCTTATTCACGGAAATAATGGTCGAAACTGGAAATGATAGACTTTCGAAAACGTCAAGGTATAATTTTAAAAAAATGTTTACCATTGGTGAAAAACGTTTGCCAACTACAATAGGTATCAGTGTCACGGAGGCAGCTATGAATTCACGAAAGGCAGTCAACTGTTCGTGAAACGAAAATGTGGCCAGTCGACGGGCGTATAATTAGCGGCGTGGAAAGAAGATTTCTGCGATTCCGTAGTTGTAATTGTTTGCAGCACGCGAGGTCGTCGTGACATCGACTATAATTCATTTTATTCGAGCCACGCTAAGCCCCGTGTATCGAGCAATCGTGTTTGTAGCAATGTAGAAATTGTTCAACTGCTGGAATCTTAGCGGAAGAATTATACCTCTGGAGGAGGCCGCGTGTAATCGCGAATCGTTGGCAAATGATTAATATTTTCTTGGAACACATCGTTCCTGAATCTCTCGAGTCAGAGGTTGGTCGAAAAATATTGCCTTGTATCGTCTATAATTAAAATAAATAGATTCTACGTCTATATCTATTCCATGAGTTTACTTAGTAACTTCGAATGATGTTATTATTTACTTTAAGTTCTCTTCTTCGTGGCGATATAGCACGCGCGAAACCACTACCAATGGAATGATTTTAACCCAGATATGTAACACGGGTACTCTAATTTGGAGAACAACTGCGCACTCAAACGGTACTTAACCATATCGGAACGTCACGATTTTCAAAGTAAGCACGCTCGAAATCAATTGCATGTTACACACAACCGGTTATCATTTTCATTCAGAGGGGAAATCGGTGCAATGGAAAGTCAAGCGCCTGTTTGATCTGTAAATGCAACAAAATTTACAATCGATCGCTCCTCTCCCTTTCCTACTGGTCGAGAATTCTCTTAATTCGTTCGTTCTAATAATAGCGACGCGTGTTACGCGTCCTGGCCCACTCCAATAATATGCCGTAGAAATTCAATTAAACTTCGCCAACTTCATAATTGCGTCGCGTTTTCTTCGTCTCCCTTTTATCATTGTTTCAGCCGCGGAACTTTTCGGCGACAGCTACCGAATTGAAACAGTTTCCACCGCTGTGACTATATCGACATCGCAGTTATTTTTCTTTATGTCGCGTCTCTTTCACTCGTTCGTTTCATCACACTATATCTTCATTTTTAATTGTGTCATATGAAAATTCTTCTGTTTAATCAGAGAGTATCTTTAAAATCAGTAAATCAGCAAGAATATATTTTCGAAGGTAGATCGTTTATTCAAATTTGCCTTGTCAGTGGCGTATCAAAGCTAAACATACGATTCGCCAATGTTAATTGGTTTTAAATACTAGACTTAATACTAATTGCTAGAATCAATTAATCAGGATAATTACTCTATAAATCTGGAAGAACCTGCAGTAAACATATTAAGACCAAAAAAGTTACAAATTTGCTTTTTTAAATAAAAAAGATAATTCATATTTTCTGAAATTTTCGAATTCTGGCTTCGTTGTTTGAAGAGGACAAGTCACACAGGGAAACTCGAAGGTACATCGAAGGAGCTGCCGATAAAACGCGCCGCCGGCGATATCCCAGGAAGCCGAGCGAAAGGGGTTGTGAAACGAGGCGGATAAAAACGACGATAAGTACTTTGGATAAGGTACACGGCGCGCTCGTTACCTCGTAATTGAACATTATGTCTAAAATATTCCAACACAAATTATATTGAATGGTTCCTTTTCAAACCTAACCGTACAACAAGGAACCAAGGACCTACTATACAACCCTATACAATAGAAGATACACCGACTATTTCAACGCAGTCTACGTAAACCAAAATCAGCACAGTCTAGGAATTCCAAATGCAGGGAATTTTTTACGAAACTTTGTTCCATTCTCGGGGAAACCAACCCCCGTGGTTCTCAATGAAACAAAGATCGCAAACTGTCGATGAATAATTACGGTCGACGAATTCCAGGGATTGCTCGCGGATGCACGTGGGACATGTCAAAGGAAACCGTGGCCAAGATCGTTTTCCGCTGCGTGTAGAGGCCAACGAACCGGCGGTTGCGTCGCAAGGTGTACAAAACACGCGGCGCGCATGGCTGGCTGAATCTGGATAAAGATTTCCCTTTTCACCCTCGTCACGGTGAACGCGACCACGTATACGGACACGGAATACTCGTACACGGATAGGAAACGCGAACACGGAAACGGGGTGAAAAGAAAGAAACCAGGAAAAAGGGAGTGAAACGAAACGTTTTAACGTCCGTTCAAGCGGACTCCGTTTCACGATGCAACGCCGCTTCGTGGGAATCAGAGAGATGGAAGAAAAAGAGAGAGAGAGAGAGAGAGAGAGAGAGATGCATTCCCCTCGAATGCAAATATCCTGGGGTCTCGAGGGGATTGTTTTTAATTATTGTTTATTATCGAGACGATGTTACAGGGCGGCCGTGCTTTGCCCCGTATTGTTCCCCCGAGGGAGAACCAGGCAAAGGGTTAATACACCGAGTGCGTGCCTCGACACGACGAAAAACCCAAAGATAACCGTCTGCTTCCCGTTAAGCTATTGTTTTTTAAGAGGGTCGCAGAGCGCGATTCTTTTCGCCTGTAGACTTTATACGTTGTTTCGACCGCTAAGCCAGCGACTTTGATATTAAACGAAGGAATTTAGTGGTCTAATCTCGGTTTGGATCGTGGTCACCCCTGCCCCCTTTACTTTCGCGAAAATGAGGGTGTAGATGAGAAGATACAGCGCAAGCATGAAATTAACAAATGGGGAAAATATCGTTGGAAGGTTTCGGATGCTTTGGCAACGTTTGTGTTTGGAATTGTTAGGAAGCTTTGAGTTTGGAAGTTTTACCTTGCTGTAAGTGTTGGCTTAAGAATTTTTCTATCCAGAAGATTTTGATTTGGAAATGTTGCTACGCGAAAAGATTGCTACGAAAATATCGTTGTCCGAAAAGTTTGAATTTGGAAATTTTTCTCGTCGAAAACTCTTCATCCGAATATTTTAGTTCTTGAAGAATTTAAGTGTGAGAATTTTGCTATTTGAAATATTTAGTTTCGGGAATTTTCCTCTTAGACAGGATTTCGTTGCATGTGTGTGAATTCTTCTATTAGATAGATTTTATTATTTTCATTGAAATACGATTTAAATGCTGCAAGCCATTTTTATTCCAAACTCTTTAATTTTGTTGCTAGAAATAGGCTAAGAAGAGTGTTAAAAATTACAAGATTACCGTCTTATCTGCGCAAGTTTTTGATCCTTTATGCAAGTGAGAGTAAGATAAAGTAATCTTATCGAAAACTCGATAAAATCGGTTTCTGATCACTCACTTACCACCCTCTATTCCCTTCTCGTTGTATAACCGTACCGTAAAAGCGAAATGCCTCGCGTTAAATCTTTATTATTGCTCGAAAGTGTTATTACCGTTAGTGAGCGCGATGTGTGGGGTCGTATGCGTGGCCCTGACACGTGCACACCCGCCTAGCCGTACATTACCTATACGAATATTACGCTTTTTACGAGAACTTCAATTTCCCACGGAATTAACGCGTATTTTCGAAACGCCCACGATACGTGCACGGGCAACTATGAAGAATATTAGAGGGCGCGAGGATGAAAATAAAACCGGTGAAAAAATTACCCAAGAAGATCAACAATATTGTATCTTTAACAATTAATCTCTATTAGACTTCCCTGTGAAACATTTTTCAATTTAAAATAAAAAACGAGAGGTAGAGATAAAAATAGGTAAAAAAAAACTATCGAGGATCAGAGATGGACTTTTAAAAAAAATTAGGCTATATTAAACTTCCTCGTGGGAGGTTTTTAACTTAATGTTCTGATGGGACACCAGGGTAAAAATAAAAATAACGGGGAAATTATTTAAAATGGAACAGAATGGGTGTGTTTCTCTGGAAATTAGACTACGTTAAGGTTCCCTATGGGACGTGTTCCACTGAAAATAAACCGAAGTGGATCCGATACTTGGCCCCGATTTAATGCCTCTCGAGTCTACTTCACTTTGAGTCTACTTTCGTATTTATTTTCAATTCAAAGCACGATAGAGTCTGTCAATAAAGAAAAAAAATAGAGGGATGTAGATACGGAGGTACGCTGGAACGTTCAAGGACGCTCGATACTACGTCATTCATCGGCGACCTAGACCGCTTTTAGCAAATTTTTTCACCCCTTTGAGAACGTTCATTCACTTTGTCCCAAACACCCCTTTCCAAGTTAATCGCTTTAAAAAAAAACACACTTTTTACAGGATGTATGATCCTTTGGTAAAAAAACTGATGGTTCAACGATGCTTCGAATAAATTTCTAAAATTTCCAAACACCTTGCAAAGGTGCACATAATAAATATAATAACCGGCATCCCTTTTGAAGACGACGTTCGATAGCGAGAAGCAAGAAAATCGTTTCGCGTTTATAGGAAACTGCAGTGTGGTGGAGGGCTCGAGCCTTTGGATTGTTTTGACGGTGAATCAAAGAGGGTTTTTCCTGCTGCGGAGAAGGGGACCCGCGTGTTTTGTTCCGTCTCGCGATATTTTATCGGCGACAGTCGGATCGTCTCGCTGTCATTCGCGCCGCTTCTCAACGACACCGTTCATCCCTTGGTCGTTTCCTGTTCGTGGCTTGACAACTTTTTCTCGACGGAATTGCACGTTTCACAAGTGCTACCGTCCTCTCTATATAGATCGCTATCATCTAGTATTCTCTTCTCCAACTATCTTGCCCATTCAATTCGCTTGCACGTAATTGCGCATAATACGAAAGTTTCATCCCCCAGATCGGATATCTGTTTCAAAGATATTGTAATTTACTTTAAACAGTCGGGCCGGCACCGTTAGAAGAGAAGACTCGTTGCAACGAGGAATGCGCAGGGTCTGGTCCGCAAAGAAGCAACGTTCGTTACGTTAGGAAGGGAGACGCGGGCAGCTCGGTTTTATAAGGTGTACCGGGAATTCCGGGAAGCCCGCCAGACGAAAAACAATTTACGAGAGTGGAAATATTGCAAAAGTAATCGAAAGGCGCCGGGAAAATTAAAGCCACTTCTTGCCGCTGGAGTCTCGCAACGCCGAGTATTTTTCGCTTGTTTACGCGACCCCGCGGCGAAGTCAGAAATTTGTTGGTTGCCACGAAAGCCGCGTTCTAAAGCTACTTGGCTATAACTCGTCCACGATAATAGTCGTTTGACTGGAACACTTGGCAAAAAGGACAACGTGTAGATTCTACAGGGAGATGGAATAAAGGGAAGAATAAGACGAAGACGAGGAAGAAGAGAGATGGAAGAAAAGTCTTTGCCTTCATTATTATTAAAGTCGGCTAGATGAAAATGAACCACGAAATTGGCCCCTGAATGGCAGTAGTCAGGGGGTGGCCAATAACTGTACAGGGGCCAATAACTATATAACTTCCCCCTACCCACTCGCTTGATAACGACACCTAGATCGATATGAAACTAGCTACTCCGACCTCCTTCGCGTTACAGCCACCCTTCTTCTCGCTGCCTTTTCGAATCGACTCGCCCTCCCTACCCTTTCCTCTAACCCCGACCGGTTGAAAGTAGAGGAGACGCTCGGCACCGATTCCTCCACTTTCGTCTTTTAGATGGAAGCGTATCGTTGGATAATTTCGCGTTGCTTGACGTGGCAAGGCGTTACTCTTTTCATTCGAAATACCGTACAGCAGGATGAAATACAAAATAAGGAAAAGAAGAATTATTGGAAAGGAAGTGAAAGAAAAGAAGAAAGTTGCGCTCTTTGACCCTTGAAAAGGAGTACCAAGTCCGATTCAGGGTGGATCCGCAAGTATTTTTAATTACGAGCGAAAAGAAACGACCGAGGCAAGTTTGAGGGCCGCGCGAGACCCCTCGCGGTTTCTTTATTAGAAGAAGCGCGTCTTCGTTACGTCGAATGATTTGTTTAATGGAACTTGTCCGGCCCAAGTTGCTGGAGAACGCAGCGTATACTGTCAATGGAGAGCCTCCTTTCTTTTCACGTTTCTCGCGATTACGCGCCCAGTCTGATTGAAATCAGATTGAAAATGAACCTATTTTTCCTTCTCGTCTACTTCCACTCTCATCCTTAGTTTTCTCTTTCTCTCGTTTCTACTCCTTTTCTTCCTTTTTCTAGAGATTTTTTAAGATGGAGTTGCGTCGGTGAACGACGTTGCTCGAAGGGAAGGAGTTACATTCGAAGCTACGAGATTTCTATTGGAGGATTCGTCTGATTACGGTTCGCCTCTTCAGAAACGACGCTTTTTGTCCTCCTCTTTCAGGATCGAGTGTAGATCTAGTTGCCAGGTTCTTTGAACGAACCTTCCCTACGATAGACTGAAACCCATTTCGCATCGTTCTCACGATATTGATAAATACAGGATATTTTTTTCAGGATTTATCTTGCCTATCGGAACAAACGGGAAGTGTTCGTTAATCCCATAAGCCGATTTCCCGGTTAAGCATTGAAATATCGCCTCCGTCAACAAGATATTCCTATAAAGTAGAATCAATCGAAACGCGTTTGTCTTGACATCTTAAACGATGTTTCGCAGAATCCCATTTGTTTCTCAGGTTTAAAGAAAGATGCCTCGACGGTGCTGTTTTAAATCCCTAGATCCTCGTAATTCCCAAAACACGACAATACGAAATCCTGTATTACACGTAACAATCTGATTGTTTGGGAAGAATTCACTTTACGACAAAGCAACCTTATCCTTCGTGCCGCTGGCCATATTTCTCCGACAATTAGAAACTTCCGAGTCACGGAATCGCGACGATCAATCTGGGAACCGTGCTCTCCCCAAGAACTTGAATTCCATGTGGCACGCAACGTCGAACAAAGTAGCATAATTCACGGACGAGATAGGAATACACATGGTTCTCGACGAAAATTAACGGCTAGAGAGTGATTCGATTTTCATAAACGCGGTCTGACGTGATCCCAATTCTCGGTCATTCTAGACCCCGACACGCATCCGTACCGCGGAAGAATCGATTCTGTGCCATTATTAAGCGAGGTCAGTTGGTTGTTGGTTTATCCAAGTTGAATCTTTCGGGGAAGATTAATAGATGGGTTTGTTGTTCTCGGATGATGGATGGAGAAAGTCTAACAAACGGGATATTACAGTTAATTATGTATACTCGTGAGGTAGCTTCGTTGGGTGGATATTTTTTTGAAATACCTCGAAGATAATACCTTTTTTCTTTTCTAATCGATAAAGAAAGCTGCAGGTTCCAATGGAAGAATGTTTGCGCTGCCAGTATCAATATTATGTTACGTGCCGGTGTCACGGAGTACGGCTGAGAGATATCGCAGGGTCAAGAAGCGTCAATAGGGGGATGAAAGAGATAAAATGAGAAACTGGACGACTTGAAGTGATACGATACTTCTGATTGACATTTGAAAACACAATAATACATTCTATCCTTTTTAGTATATTATTTCGAAGGATGCTACATAAATTATTTAAAGAAAGGCGAACATACATGTATCTGAATGTTCTGTTGTGTAAATTAGAATTTACTATTAGATTATGAACATTTATACAGTTTCGTATGAACTTGAACAGAGGTATGTTTTGTATTCTAATTAGTATGAAATATAATTTATATCCGTGTCCATTCTTGCATATCTTAATGACACTTGCCACAAATACATAAATTTATTATCAAACCCAATATTTATTCTTGATTCAAAACTTACAGAAAAATCTCCAAGATTTCACCCTCAAAATTTAATTTATTTAATTTCGATGCAAGTTAGAGACGACTAAAAATTCGAAAAGCAAACGAATAAACAGCCGGAAGGAAATAGTTGTAGGGAGCAATTCGCAACGTCTCCATTCTTCTTCGTCGTGAACGTCCCGCCAGTCGCTCGAGCTGCGTGGTGTTTCCAGAGTTCCTATTCGAATTGCTGTTGCAAGGAGAGGCATGCACATGCAGACACACGGAGACGGGCCATGCCGTTATGTCGCGGACGGTGTAAAGTTCGATTCTCGCGTTGCCTGCGGTTTCTCGAACTTTGCCTGATCTGTCACGTCCAGATCGCAAACTCCGCTCGGCCGG
>NT_176736.1:2244281-2257620 GCF_000188095.3 Bombus impatiens
CTCCGCTCGGCCGGATCCGGGCCGAGGGTTAAATCGACCGTTCTCTGCGGAATGGAAACGTTTTATGTACTGCGCGCGAGGCCATCGAACTTCCAAAGCTCTGCATCACCCCTCCGCCACGCTAATATGCGACGCCCGTGAATTGAAACTTCGACTACGTTTCGATAATTTCGATCGTCCGCCCATTTCCCCGACGAGGGTTTAATCGGTTGAAAGAAGTTCCACGATCCTTCGATCGACACTGCTTGATGTATGATGGTTTCGGGGTCGCGAAGACGTGATTTTTCGAAGTTGCGAATTGCCAACGATCGATCACGTTTCTTTGTGTCACGTTCTCTCTGTTTAGAAAGTTGCGAGTACTAAAATCAACGCTGATACAACTGTACCAGTACCAGTGTTCGTTTTAATTGAATCTTTCTTTTCATTTCTGATTGAACAGCTTTTTTAAGAAAGCTGATTTTAGTTTCTTTAATTTTTGTTAAAAATACTATGACCACGAACATCCACCTTTTTCCGTATTCACTACAAGCTTCGAGAATATATTGTACCGATGTTGGAAATACCTAAACGTTAAATTTCGTAAAATCGTAGAATCTAAGCAGGAGAATTCCTTTTTGCAGCCACTATCCGTTACAAAAAGGAATTCGATGATATAAATTGGTTAAAAAAGATTGTTTCAACGCAACGTTGATTCTTAATGGGTTAGATGGACATTTTATCAAAAGTGATTAAAGGGCCGGATGCTTCTGAATGATAGTGCGAGTACAGAGGATCAGACAACGGTGTGATTCCTTTCACGAGGGGCAACAAACAACGTTGTTCGACGCGGATGTTGAGGCGAGGAAACAGCCGGGATCGCAACGCGGCCCCGAAATTCGTCATCGTATACAGTGAACGTGCGCGTCTTCTATCACATTTCACGTGTCTGGGGAGAACACACCGTTTGACCATGTCAATTATGTCCCTGGTCAATCCCCTGGCCGTCAGCCCGTGCATCTGCCGAGTTTCACGAGCCACTATCCCCCCTGTATATGCCAAGCAAACGCGAACGTTGCCTCCTGGCTTGGCATCGTTGCCGATGTACAATCAGTTCACTGTTCATAGGTCTGCAGCCACGATCTCCGACAATTATCGCGAGAGAAACAGGGGACGGAGGGGTTGCTTCTGTCGTGTTTCAGCGAAAAGCACCCAACTAAGCGCTAAATTAAATTCCTCTTCCGAGAAACTTTTAACGAACAACCGACCTTTCTCGTCTCTTTCCCACCAACTTGTTTTTAATAGCTGCCCCATTGAAACGAACAGGAATTAGACAACAAATGATACAGAGGAATTAAACGATACATCAAGATATTAAAGCTACGCTTTAATTTCGTAATGCGCTTCATGACGAAATTGAAGGATCGTTCTTTTTTTTTTAGTTGCAAAACTGTCAATCCTTGTGTATGTATATGTCTGTGTAGTACACATACTTAGATACCAGAATCACGTACTAAACGCATGCAATACTGTTACGATGCCGTTTATAGGGAATCTTAGGTTATTATAACGCTAGTGGCATGCTTTTTATTCAGAGTGCGATGAAACGGCGAGAAAGATTCGTACGTCAACTTTTAGTGAGTCGTTGTAAAGGGGAGATTCCCGTCTTAAAATTCGCTGTAAAAAGAATCACAAACAAAATTTATTAAACTTGGCAGAGTCGATTGAATTTATTAAATTTTGGGCAGAGAATACGATTTTTACGTTCTTTCCCGCGTCAGGATATAAAAATGTCTTCCAGGAAATTCAATTTGCGGATGAGAAAGTGGAGGCTGTGCTCTTTCAAGCGAACTCACATGGGTGGTTGTACAATTTTTTTCCAGGAAGTTGCAGCGATTCAAAGATCGACAATCTTGTCTCAAGAAACTACCGATCCTGTAATTTCGCTGCAAAATGGATTGTATAATTCTTGTGATATGTCGTAATTATATAAAATTATATTGTAATTATAAAAAGGAATACGTTGTGACCTATGTCGCGTGATACTTGTAATATGTTAGCAGTAAATATTTTATACAACTGCAGAATGAATAGACAACCAGGATCGTGTCCTTCCATAGTCAATGGAAGAGATATGGCGAAGTCGTAAATCGAATGAGGCGTTGAAGGGTTACTCGTACACAGCTGGACAAATCAAAAGCCGGAAGAACGGGCCCACAAACAAGCTTGTCTTTATATCATCCGACATCGGCTGCTCGTCATTCTCGACGTATTCTTCGCAGATAAATTGACGCCAGGGATCTATGACACCGTGCACGGTGATCTATCACCGTCCTAAATTTATTGTTCTGTTCAAAGAAACCTTTAAATCTGTCAGATCTTACGAAACCCTAAACTCTAGCTGTCAGATTCATCAGAAAAAATTATTAATTAAATCGCATAATCATTTGGCGCACGTTTTCTTAAATTTGCTGCGACTCTCGAATTTCCATATCTCAATCTTTATATCTTCCATATCTTCAATCTGCTCTCACTTTAACAAACAAAATCATGCGTCACAATAAGATTCACATTTTGTTCAAACTGATGATACTTTTTTAACGTTGGAAAAATGTACGTAATTAGATGAAAAAACAACTGGAAAAACGTAACAGAGTTGAAAGAACACATAAAATATTAGTGATCGATGTTATAGCATTAACATCCTTCGACCAGGAAACTGGAAACGATCCAAGAACGTTCGTATTGCTCTAAATCACGGAAGAGGCTAATTACAAACATCGGCAGGAGCTAACAGGATTATAAATCCCAGGATGATGCGTAACAGTAGTTTCGACGGTCCAGATCGGCGAGGTTCCTCGAGTTTACGATACCGCGATATTAGCTCTCTGGATAATTCGCTGTAAGATTGTCCGTGGTCTAACCACGCCCCTGCAATCACTTTCGCCCATCCATGGGATCTCTTGCTAAGTAATCGTTACGGTTTCGAGGCTGATTACGAGCAACGGGAAGCGTAGAAGCGCGCTAAACCAGGCGACGAAGCTTCTGGGACAAGCTATAAAAAAATATTGCCTCTTCCCTCGAAACTGCTTATACGGTGCCTCGTTAAACGGCGGGTCCCCGTGGGTGCCATAGACTACCGACACGTCGTACATTCCGTAGGCAAATTTAGGAGAGGCGTGAAATCGGGGAAAATTTCGTAGCATCTGCGTAACTTTAAATCGATCGAGCATACGACGCAGTATCATTTGAACATGTAGTTCCGTAGGAAACAGGACGTGCAAATTACAAGTTAGCAAACGGGTTACGAAACGAAACTTTTTCGCGACGATTGTTTCGAAATTTCGAGTTTAAGTACAATTACGAAGTAAATTTTAATTGTGCTCATAGCGCTCTGTTGGTGAATTTAACTGTTCGTTTGTTACGGCCAGTTGCATGAATATTTAAAGTATAGTTCGTTAACGAGTGCATCTCTGATGTATGATTATTGCACGTGTGGTCTGTGCGTATGCGATAAATAATCGCACGCGTCTTGGGTTGTCTATGAATGTTTTAGCGGGTTCAAATCGTCGTCATAGATTCTACAAATTATGCGATCCATCCTCCAACTTGATAATTCATGCCTTGTGCGTATTTTAAACTTTAGTACTTTAAACTTTGCTTTTCTATATTTATTACTTACTCATAATACATAGCCCTGGCCTATCGGAATTTTAATAACTCGTAGTTAGAAACTACTTATTAATACAAATTTATATTTTTATTTCCATCGATGAAACAGAAATTAATCATCTACAACTTAGCTACTGCAGCTACTAACTTTAGTTTTATATAATTTTCCTCTAAGTCTTCGAAATGGACACTTCAACTCCTGCTTCAACATGTTACGATAATTACCCAATACCCAAAAAGCGTGAAGAGAAGTGATCATTAAAATATCTGGATGTACGTGCAGGCGGATGAGCGGGTTTTTCCGTGAACGCCGTTGCAAATCACAAACGCGTTGTTACTTTACAGGAATGCTGCTAGAGCGGTTCGCGTAACGGCATAATTTCCGCAGTGAGAGATTTGTAGATGGGAACGCGGACAACCCATGGGTGGGCCAGGTATTTTTCGATCGCAAAGTGAATCCGCGAAACAAAATGGACGCTGATGTAGCGGACGTTAATGCTCGGCGGACCGGTATAATTCGGCCGCGAAATTCCAGACGCGAGCTAGCTCGCTCGCCTAGCTAGCGTTGCGGTGTAACGCGTTACCCGTACCGGACCAGATCTAAATTACGCGTACGTTACTGTATTAAATTCCAGGGCTGGGACATACGAGCAGACATTCGGATCGTTACGAACACGTGGCACATTAAATTCCCCCGGGGAACTTCTCCTGACGTGGCGGTATTCGATCGGCCGCCCGTTTGTCTCGATTCCCCCGCTCGGATGGCCAGCCCCCGATTGTCACCTGTTTCTTCCTTCCTACTGGTTGATAATGAAATTCGGGTGACGTAGGTGCAGGTTGAACGGCCTAAGGGAAACTCGGGTTGTCGTTGATGAGAAAAGTGGCAAATCTTTTAGGGTGAGATTTCTCGGGCTCCGAAGGCTGGTTTTATGGATGAAGTTTTGTAACTGGTGTTAACTCCGCAATGTACATACTTATACAGGATTCTGTTGAAGTTACAAGCAATTGTACTTATTAATTAGAAACTGTATACCATATGAATAAATGGAAGCTACATCGATTAACTGTATTAGTTAGAAAGCAGTGACAAGTTAGAAATATTATTTTCCTGAATTTATCAAATCCTATTATACGTAATTTATTAGAATCTACTATTATGCACGCCGTCTTCTCGCCAATGTCACTGAAATAAGTCATTTGTTTTTTAAGAATCGAAATCCAATCCTGTATCTACGTAATAAAATCGAAATATCGATGGTGTTAGTCAGTTTGATTTCCGAGAGACTCGATGCTACGCCATTTTCGTAGTATGTCAATCGATTCAAATTATTATAATTTAGACTTGCAATACCGAGTTACTCGCAGAGAGCTAAAGCCTGTTACAAAAGAGCAAAAGGAAAACGAATGGGGAGCGCGGTATATCACTACAACAGGGTTAAATATAAAAAGTGTGATTAGACAAATTGACGGATGTTCGCATTTTTGATACTTGCCGTTGGCTTCGACGTGTATATTTTTTACGCCATTCGTACTATATATGACGACAACAAAATGGTAGTGGGATTTTAAGAGCAAAAACAGAGGATAAGCGCTCGGTTAACGCAGACCCGCAAATCTAGCCCGTTACGGTAGAGAAAATTTATTTGCGGGGGCCAATCGTACGTAAACTGCGACACATGGCGATGTGTTGATTTACAATGGCAAATACAACGTGACAAAAAAATAGCTGTACATAATACATCGAGGATTTTCGCAGGATATACGCGCTGCGTATTCCATTCTACTCTCTAATCCACCATGGAAAAATGAAAATAATCTAAATCTCGAACGGGTATTGATCCTCATAACAGCATCGATGTCAATAAACCTTTCGGCATACACATCGTACGATACAACGTTCGGATAAAACGTAACGCAACTCGCACGACGATGCCGAGAAAATGAGTAGAAACTAGGAAAGGGCTGACGTAGTCAGGAAATTCGTCGCTGGTCCACCGGGCGTTAATTCGTAACTCGCCTAACGACGCCCGCTTTCCGCCGAAGACTCCTCAGTCAGCGTTTCGGCGCGCAACAGAGGAAACACGAGGAATTCGTGGGTCGACGAGCTACGAGAAACTTTCCCGACGTACGTTCTGCGTTCTCAAGTTTTCCGCCGCTTCGGTCGAAACTCGAGGAAAAAAGAGGCGACGAAGGAGAAAAACCCGACCTCGATCCCTAATTTCTTCGTCGTTTCGAACATTTCGGAACCACGTTGCTAGAATTTCGGATCTCATCCACAGAATTACCAGATATAGAATGGCGTAGCAAGAATAACTAGGAGAAGAGACAACTCCGTTCTCCGCGGAACAGCCACGTAATCCGTGAAATGAAATTCTCGAGATAAACTTGAACGCGGAAGATGGATCGCGCAACGTGCCTCCATTTTCCGCGCTCTCTGCCCCTTCGAGAGAGCGCACTGTGTTAGACGTCGCTATGTCGCGCACGATTCCCTTCCATTGCATAAGAATATTGTTCGGAGAGAGTGTGCCTGCAATCACGATCGCGAAAACCAGTTCAGACGGATCAACACGCGCGCACGAAAGGCTCGTCGGTGTAAGGGATCACGTCCACGACGGACCACGCCTAAACGTTGCGACATCTTCGTCTCTCTGGCCAACGATCGAGGGTTTCGACTTGATTGTACAGGATAATCGCAGCGCAACGAGAGAGAGATTTTTTTTCGAACGTAAAGCAATCCGAAGACCGTGCATTCGATTACGTTATCCAGCCACTTGCAATTGGTTAGTTGTCTTGGAACAATCGTTTTTTATTCACTATGACGCTTACTCGTGAGAAGAGAATCAAAGTCGCGCAGACTCGGACGATCAGAGACTCGCTTGGTTCTCTTGAGAAGAAATTCACGGAACGTTCTATTTTAGAAAAAAAATTCGATCGATTTCAATGAATCCTACAATCGTAATATTTTCTATATTGACTGTGAGATTCAAAGAATGATAGCTGTATTTCCGCTGTAGATTAAAGATATTATATGATAGCGTACATTAATCGATCGTTGCGCGGGCGATAAAAACTAATACGTCTTAATCGTAGTAAACAGGAGTTGAGCCTAAGTGTTAGAACGAAGTATATACTTAGGGATTAATAGTACGGTCGTTTCGAGAACGACGGGACAAAACGTAATAACGAAAATTGATTCGATAATTCTATTAATCCCGAAACAATCATACAGGAGACACGTCCTGGTGGCAAGAAATCCGCCGATTCGCGGAACCCGGAACGCAGCTCGTAACGAATTTCTAACGCGCGTTTAATTATTACCGATCATTATATCGAGATCAACGGCAGATTAGAGCGATATTAGAGAGAGAGAATCCGCTCGTTGTGGGCATCGGACTGACGGTCGGCTATCGGAAAACGATTACAACATAATTCACAGTATCGATAAAATTTAATTGCACTTTATATAATGTAACGTGCCACCGGAGCCTCGAAACACTCTCCCCGCTTCAATTTATACGGTGTCACTTCCGTGAGTCCAGCTTTCGAAATATTCCAGCGCAACAAGGCGATTTCCGAGGCGAGTAATATAATTCGTTATCGTTCTGCCACCCGTTTTATCATTACCGCGAATCAACCTACGTTTTCTATCTTGCCGACGCGCCACGAAGCCTGACGTTTTCCCGATAACCGCCGCATAAATCCGCCGACGATATCGCGGCACCAACCTACCCGGTGCCGCTGGACGCCGATCTTTGCCGGAGAAATTCACAAATACGATCTCCGTGCTGAACTTCCGATCGCAGTCGAAAACGCGGTAAATTTGAATAGTCGCTATCTGTCGATCGATTGCTGTGATGGTTCGTGGTAATTTTACTGGGAGAATTTGATTGCGTTCTCGCGAAAGAAATTGGAAATACGAACCTCAATTACATGAAATGAAACGTTATACGAACTTCTCAATTTCATTGGTCATTAGCCATTGGTCATTGATCATTGGTACGTTGATGGATAGAAGACTAACGCAAGGAAAGCGGGTTCGATTAGTTATTTCGTATAGATCCAACACGATCATAAAGGTAAGCGCGTATTGGTCGAAAGTGTCACATACGCAAACAAAATGATACAGCAACACGTGACAGTGAACGATACAGAGCAATCCTTCCATCGTTCCTGTGCCATCCCACTAATCTTCTCTTCAGCAACGCAATTAATATCGAATATCTCAAAGGCCGAAGGACGTATTTAATGAATTTACTTATTATAAAAGTAGTATAAATAGTAAGAAATGACAATGTGAATTTTAAAAAGCAGCTTCTAAAATCATCACTTCCCTCTGCATTTTCATCTACAGAATTGATGAACACGGCTTCTGAGTGTCTTATATATGATACCACTAAGTGAGAGAAACACGGGAAGAAAGTTTTTAAACCCAATGCAAAGATCTCGAAAGGCTGACTCGAGCCTTTGAAAAAATTGAAAAATTTGGAAATCTATTAATATTATTCGCTGGGGGAACAAACACGTGCGTCTTAGATTTCGATATGTGGTTAATATTTTAACGTTCGATGTAGGTTTTTAGCGTAAACTTTAATTAAGAGTAGACTCAAGAAAGATGGCATTATTCAATTTATCGGATACGCGTAGCCCGACACTCGTAAATCTGATGGGTTGCTCATTTTTTGTAGAGAAACGATCGATTCCGCCGCGAACAATGCTTCATCCAGCCACCATTATGACGCGGAGAGAGAGAGAGAGAGAGAGAGAGAGAGAGAGAGAAAGACCCAGTTTCGACCTGGTACTCCGCGTGAAACCCGCGGAACGGTTAACGAGGCCGTTTGCAACAAAGCACGGCGCCCGAGGCGAGAGCATAGGTCGCGTACGAATTAAATTTTATCGATTCGCGAAACGCCAGCGGGAAGACGGTAACGAGATACGGGGACAACGAGGACTACGACGACTGCAACGACCGGGACGCGAATCCACGAGAGTCAGGCGTTACTGATAGCGCTGAATTGCTGTAGAGCATCTTCAGTATCCCGCAGATGCAGCCGGAGAATGCGCGCATAACAATTCGAGTGGTTTATGCCGGCGGGAGAGGCTAACTGAATCCAGCGAAAAGATACCGATACGCGGAGAGACATAAGCTAGGTTTCCCGCTCGTATCAGATATTTCTCATCCCTAGCAGTCGCATTTTTCTTCAGCCAGCTCCAGGGAGGAACGTGGAAACGTTTTCTGAATGCCTTAGAGCTGGATGCCGCGCCACTCGGCAACCACCTTGCTTCATGCAGTTGTTCTTTTCCGACGCTTGATAAACGATCCTGTTCCCCGGCCGAACGATAGATCTGGCTTAGGTGGCCCAGTTAGATTTTTCGAACGTGATATTCGTAGCTAGCTCGAGTTAAGGTAAAATTGAGTTACGCTAGATCGTAGATGGATTAGGTGTGTGCTGGATAAACCTAGCATTACAATGGAAACCATGTGTGTCAACCGTAATGAACATTCGCGCAACATTGGATTCTACGGAATCAAATACGATTTAGCTACGAGCTACTAACAGCATATTAAAATTATGGTATCAAATGATTTGTTTCAATATTTTTCATTAAATTTGTTTCCATATTTCTCTTCTCGGAGCATTCGTATTTACGAACGTAAAGCTGCATTCAACTTTCACTGAATCTAAACCGTTGCTTAATCGTACTATACTCTGTGCCCACATTTAAGGAACGTTTTAAGCTTAAGAGGATAAGCCGGATCCCTGAATCTGTATTTTCGTGGTGGAATCGGCGATTTTTGCATGTCGAGGAGGAGACAGGGCGAAGTTTCTCTGGCGCGGCGTCTAGGCGACGTTCTCAACGTGAAACAGGAGTAAGCGTATTCCACCGAGGATTTTCTCGTACGTCCACGCAGATCTCGTCCCAGCGCACCGTATCCCATATCTACGAAAGTAACTTCGGTTTTCTACGGCGACGATATCGAATACACTGCTAGCGAGCGAAAATTTTTATTCCACGGCGGAACTGTCTGTCTTCGACTATCGGTTTCTACTTAAATTAAATCGAACGCACTGGAGAAGCTCCCACAGAGATATCTGTATAATTCCATGGGTTACGCTAACGATATTAAACCAATTAAAGTTAGCGGTCATTTGCACATTCAATATTCCACCTACGATCAATTATCTTCTTTACGAGAGAGTACAGAAGTGAATAAACGATGAATATTTCTAGCAGAGGAATTTCAAATGAAATATTTCTCGACTAAAAATTTCAAATAAAATATTCAGATAAATGTGAGATTCTCTGTTAATAATTTATTCGACCGTATCATAAAAATAATTTATTCTGCCAGTAATACTATCTTTCGTACAGCACTATGACGATTTTCTCAATTTATGGAACTTCTTTCTGTACTCCTAATTTTTGGAAGACGTCTGCAATGCAAAGAAGCTTACAAAGCAAAAGTTTACATATCTTCTACGCGTTAATTCATTGTTTAATCCGTGATAGATTAACCAATCTCGAAGGAATAAAAAATAACAGTGGAGGAATTTACGTCAAATCGTTCTAAGCAGGCAATAAAGGACTAACAAAGCGAAGGTATAGTCCACTTTAGGGTAATATAAGGCGACGCTGTCGAACTCTTTCACGACCGATAACGCGTGGAAGCATCCAAGAATCAGCGCGATAGCGTGGCGACGCGACGGCAAGGAAAACGCTCAAGATAACTGGAAATTGCCAGCCAGGGATCCCAAGTATTCCGGCAAGACATTCGGCGCATACTTCGCCGCAGCAGCCGCGTCTACGTAAAGCTTCCTCACGAAGGGAAGCTGCAGCGGTAGACATAATACCGTGAAAATGTAGAACGGCTTTAAGAGCACTTCTGGGGCCTGCGAGGCCGCCGCCACTTCCGTTCCCCGACAAATTGACAAACTTTCCGCGTTCCGCGGTCGCTTCCCTTAATATCGCGAGCATTTTTCGCCAACATTCACGGACTTTCGACTTTCTTAACGAATAGATTACCTCGCCGTGCATCTGCCTTTTCGCTTCCTCTTTTTCATTTCCCCCACCCCTTGTTTCTTCTAGTATTCCCTTCGTTTTTCCCTCCGTTTCTTCGTTTCGAAGAAAGAGAAGCACGGAGATTTCTCTCCCCCAGAGAGGAAAGTTTCTCCGTTTGCTTCCTTTTTTAATCAGCTTCGCGCTAGAGTTGCGCGACGAGAACGTTGCAGATAACGCGAAACTAGCTGGGGAGACCGTTGAAGAAGATGCGCGCCGCGCTGAAATTCGAGTGGCGCGCGCCGCGGCGTGAATAGGCGAATACGTTCGTGAGACTCTCGACGTGGCGTAGTTGACGAGAAATTTGAAAAAGATAGAGAGAGAGAGAGAGAGAGAGAGAGAGAGAGAGAGAGAAGAGAAGAGAAAACACACAGCTGTGAAAGGAAATTCCGCACGCTAGAGGCTCCTCTATCTCCATCTGATGCGGAAGACACGCTCGCGAGGAATGTTTATTTCGAGACACGTAGCTAGTTTTTACACGCTACTCTCGCTTCCCTCGCTCTGATAACCGAGCTAGAACTCTGAAAATCGTATCACAGTGAAGAAATTCTCCGCCAGGAATGGAAAATCTGCTATTACATATATCATGTGGAGAATTCCCGATTGCTGCTGGTTACAGTTCGGATAGCTTCGTTAATAGTAAGTTCGTAATGGATCTCAATATTAATGAACTTCGATATTAACGGGAAATTCGCAGAGTATCGTTTCCTACTATTTACACGCGCACCTGATAGCGAAATGGAATTTTTACGTGGAATTTTTTCGCAAAGCTGTGCGTAGCATTAGGCAAACGAACCGAGGGACAAATTTGAAAAACGACGAAGGAAAATTTTCGAAGATTCAGCTTACATCGAGGTTGTGAAGGGAACATGGCGGAAGCAACTCTAGTCTGATAGCAGGTATTTTTCTTCGCAGAACGAACTAACAAACTTTCGGAATTCCGGTCCTGGCTCGTAATACTCGGTGCACTCGGGAGCAAAACGTTGCTCCCTCACCCCGTTCGTCGCTTTTTCTTCGACGCGGAACGCCTTTATGGCGGCTACGGCAGCACGATGCCGAGTGTAACAAACTGGAAGAGCGAGGCCGTTCGGCTCAATTATTTTCGACATTTTTCAGCACGCCCCTCTGCACCATTCGCCTTACGTGTTGCTCGCGTGCACCTTTTTCTACCAGCCACCTTTCCGCGAAATGATTGCGAGTCGCTCGAAAAACCGTTCCTCGACTCTGCCAACCGCGCGATCATCTCGATCATAATGGGCTACCAGATGATAACGAGTCGTTTGTGAGATGGATGCGCTGTTGATCGACTTGCTCGAGATCGAGGATGCTCGATTGTTTTCTAACGGGACTATTTTTCTCTTGTTGTTAATAAAATGTTGTATACCTAGCTGTATGAGAAATGGAGAAGTTAGCTTTTAGGAATTCTCTTGGAAGATATTTTAGGATATTGATAAATGGCAGAAATATTGTAACTGCGATGAAAGATGCCACGAGTACTTCGAATTAAGGCTATCTTCGTGTCGTCGGTAATGGAATATTTTATATATGTATGGCGAAGTTCTGGTTTTGGGGATGTCAACTTTTGAGAACTTGAATATTTATAAATGCTAAAAATATTAGAATGTCGTAATAACGATAAGAATATTGCAATGAAAAATGAACGATTGTTTTGCAATGAGACTATTTTTGAGTCATTCTGGATAAGATATTACATATATGAAGAACTTCCGTACTAGTGGAAGTTAATTTATATTGTGGGGATTTTCTTGGATTACCTTTCATTATGTCGATAAATCCTAAGGATATTACAATTGATATAATATGGATGGAAATTTCTCACGGAAAATTTGATTCCTGCTTGCATTTCCGTCAAGACCGATAGATCGCATTGAAGATTCAATTAATCGGTATGCAAGAAATTGAAACTTTCTGAAACATTCTTTCCACCGGTGGACGGAATTCGTCGACTAAATATTACCGCAAAATTTCAGCAGTCAATTTCCACCCCGGCTACGCGGAAAGAAATTGTTCAAGTTTGAGCGTTCGCGAGGCGACGACGTTCAAAGTTCGCCAATCTTTCTGCTCTTTTTTTCTTTCTTCATAGGACTCGAGTGAAAGTTGCCGAGTGAAATTCCACGGTAACACTTAACCACGCTTCCATTTACAAATTCTGAACATTTCCTAGTCGGCTGTAAACTTTCTTCTCTGCTACCAAAGTGACATACGAGCTAGTTGTCACCTTCATTAAAATCTGGCAACTATTCCTAACGGAAGAGTAATGGCTGCGTTTCGAATCAATTTTCAGTCTCTCGATTAAAATTTCCATTCCCTTCGAGTCATTGTCCGCTCCCACTCGCCTCTATCCCCGTTACCCGTTAAAATATCGCGGTAATATCGCTTGAAATTTCCTGATTCGCTCGTTACAGAATGAAAAAAGCCGGACGAGATCGATAGAGTAGCGGCTGGAAATAGCCGCGATCTCCGATATAAAACCGACGCCGTTCGAACGCGAGCTCGACCAGACGCAATTACTTTAATTAATACAGAAAATAAGCCAGTTACTCACGCGGCAAATAAGGTCCCAAGCAGCAGCTTTTTCCGCGATACCGGCAGCCGCTTGTTTCCAGCGGCGACA
>NT_176736.1:2258375-2294026 GCF_000188095.3 Bombus impatiens
CTCGAGTGTCACGCGAGGCCAGACAGGCTTGGTCGAGCGAAGAACCGAAGCTATTGGCCGAACGAAACGACGTAGGGCCCCAGGCTCGACGTCGAATATCGCACTCGTTAACTTGTCGTGCGACACACGCGCACGAATGTACACGCTTGATGAAAAACAACGCGTTTCGCCGCGTAACCCGTTTGATTTTCGGCCAACATTTTTGCGAAACGAACGCGACGGCACAGGAAACCAACGTATGTAGACTGACGGGACGAACGAAAATTTTGACCTTACGTTAAGATGGATATTGGAAATTGTTTGGAACGGGCACGGTGTTCAAAGGTTTATATTCTTGGAGGAATATCTAATTTACGTGGAATATATGATTATCTTGTTGGTACGAATTACTTCTATTTTGCATCATGTTTTATTAATTCACTCAAGACTGATTAATGAAGTAAAACGTATATATGTAAAACGTATTTTCTGTCATAATAAAACACACATTACAATAACAGAAACTTTACAGAAGTCTGCTATAAAAATCGTAAAAATATAGAAAAGATCCTTCTCGTTCGAAAAGCAAATATTAGTTTAGTAGAATATTATAAATACACCAATTCCTTGAAATTTCATAAAATCGCAGGATCTCGATGGCAGAAATAAATGTTTGGATGAAAAAGATTATATAACACCCTGGTATCTCGTACAGCGTGAATCAAACAACAATGGCGAATATGGACCCTTAAATCTGTATTCGATCCCCTAACGAACAACCCTCGTCGAATCAACCCTTGCTATGGACCCACTACGTCATCGAAGATAGCAAGGTAGCACGTCATTAGCGACCAGTAACAGGAGTATATCATTCGGTGTAGCAAGGCCGGACGAGCAAAATAAATCAAGATTCGTGGCCGCGTCTCGAAAATAAGAAAAAATGACTACCTTGTTATCCGTATCGAGCATAGAGATGGCTCAGAAGCGAATAGACTGGCCAGACCTTGACGATGAAGGGAAAGAGAACAAGCCAGAGAAGGGAGAGATACATAGAGCTTTCGCGCAGTCCATTCGCAACGACGCGTACACCTACGTATAGGACAAATAACCGTATAAATTTCGCCGCGCGACACGTCCTCTTATATTACATGGAAATGCGCCAGGGGGGTGAATGCTCGCGGAACGACCGACCGTGCTGATTCCTTGCTGCTCGCGTCGATCCTTTCATTGCCACGGGGTTTCCTATCGATTGAAGTGTTCCTTTCTTCGAGGAGCTATTCCGTTATTCAGTTGGTTCTGAGATTTCTTCGGCTGCGAAAGCTAACAAGAGATGGGAAAGGGTGGATCTGTTTTGAAACGATTTTTACATTTCATTTTCATGATATCAAATTTTGTTCGTAGTGTCAAGTAAATCCAAATTTGTGACCTGCGCATTCGAACTTAGTCGATTAGTATGTAGATAACAATAAATAGTAATAAATAAAATGGTTAATATTTTCTGTAGTTACCGTAGCTATTTCTGATATGCTCTCAAGATTTGTATGCGCTAATGTCGATGTTACCTCGACAAATAGGAAATCTTAGTATTCGCGGACAAACTCGTATGGGATTAGAACCGAGAATCGTTCACATCAACTATGATCCTTAAGAAACGCTTCAATTATAAGAAACACGATTGAATCGAGAAAGATGCGAAAGATTCTTTGGAAATGGATGAAACGCGAGAAAAGAGCAAATAGTTCTACGAGTGATAATAATTCTTTTAAATCATCCATCGAACAATAGAGAGAATCTCTTTATTCGTTATACGATCTTGATCAATATTATTCAATTTTCTGAAATCGTAAAGACAATCGTGTATTCTATGAAATTGTTAATGATTTTATAGTATCGACGTTATCAAGATAAACCATTCTGTTATCATTAACGAAAGGATATTCAGTTGGAAGATTCGGTACTCTCAACACCCACTTTTGCACGCGATTATTAAGCAATGAAAAGGATTAAACGTTGCTGGTTTCCAGATCGCAGATAGCTAGTCTTCAGGGGTGTAATGGCGCGTCCGTAGCGACTATGGCCCGCGTGTAACAACGCCGCGTTATTCGGATAATGAAGATATCGGCTTTGTACCGTTAATATGGATATACCCGAGATATTTGGATAATACAAGTGCCATTGTGATTCGGATACAGAGAGGTAGACCGATACCGAGGGGTGAACAAACGTAAATTTATGGAGAGGTCGCGCGCGTTGCCTGCTGTTATTCCCGCTACTCGAATATTTTCTTCGATATTAACATCGACGAGTGTGGAACAGACCGCGTAGAACGTGCGGTTTCAAGCAGTCGTGTAATGGAATGGAATAGGAAGTGGCCCGCTGCAGATTATCGTCCGATTCTCGTGTTTCGCTGAGATCACTCTGGCCTTGCTATAACCACCCTCAGTCGGAAAGGTTGCTTTTATTACTGAACGTTGTAGTGTCTGACTATATCTCGATCAACATTCGAAATCGAATTGGTAACACGGTTGAAGAATATGCGGGTTGTCTTCGTTAATCAATTTTGTTAGAATATTCTACGGATGAAAAGTGAGCCTCTCAGGAGACAAATCGATCCACTTTTATGTAAGTACGCGGTTGCTATTCGATTGTACAGAGATAAGTTACCATTTTCCACGAATTACAACGTGTCCTATAGAGGTAAAAAATTGAAGGAAATCACGTTGCAAAAACATTCCTTCATAAAGAATCTATCGAAAATTAATAAACCCCTATTGATACCTACGATATCAATTAATTTTAATTGGTACTTACGATAACTAATCAACAACGAAACTAAGACCCAATACGTATATAGATACAAGTGGTAAGAAAAAGCAAGTAACACAGTAAAAACCCTTCGTGTGTAACGTAATGAATTAAAATTCTACAAGCTCCTGCAGAAGCAATTCCACTTGTCGATCAATAACTCATTTCGCAAGGTCCACGTGTCGGCTATCGTTAATTACCAAAAGACGCAGTAACGAGGGATAGTCCGGCGTGCACATCAAAGCACCGGCCAAAAGGCAACGATCGTCGCTTTCGAAACGCTGACCGTAGGTACTCTCGAGGACCTTTGACTTTATTGAAGGAAATAAGAGCCCCCGGTCACGAGTGGTTGTGCAACTAGAGCGCGTGAAAGAGAAAGATAGAGGAAAGGAGAAGGGCAGAGAAGAGGGAGAAGGGTCGAATTTGGCCTGCAATCGGATGCTCGCGGGGGGTGATCCGCACTTGCAGCCTGAGGGGGATGTTGCCAGAGGGGTTGGCAAGGATTCATTCATATAGCGAGACCGTGTCTCATTGTCGGGCCGCCGCGGCGGACAAAGCGAGCGCCGGGGATGTGAAGTGCTGTCAGGAGCAGCGCACTCCATTGCGCGACACAAATGGCAACCAAAAGTGGAACTGACGGAAAACGAGAGCCGGCCAGAAAAGGAAGGAATTATTTCCTCGCGCTTCACGCGCGGGATTTTCGCATTTCCGTGGAAAACTTTCCAAAACGAGGAAAACCGACTTGCTCACTTTGAGCTGTGAATTTAGGACTCGTGCCGTATTCTAATCGCGTAGTGGCATCCGATTAATAGACTTATAATTAATTAAAATTGATCTTATGGCGATTAAAGCGACGTACAAATAAGAAGGTTATTTGTGTGAATAGGATCATGCTTTCTTTTCCATTGGTCTAACCAAATGGTGTTCGCGTTTTATCAACGAGGACGTTCATTTTCCTAAGAGACGGTGTGGAATCGCTGGTGGATTTTACTGATGTTTAAACATTAGTAGTAAGCCACGAGTTAATATCTACTGTAGTAAGAGACGCTTGAACGATTGATGAATTTTCATCTGGTTCGTTTAACGTTGCATTAGGCTTAATCAAAATCAAATCTGTGTCTTTGGCCTTCAATTGAAATTTTTCGTTCGTCGTGAAACGCTTAGTCATATCGGCGAACTAAGAACTGGATGGCTGAAATCCTTCGTCAAACGTATCTAGCCCGGAACAGCTCAAACACGTCGTCGTCGGTGCAGTTATGAGCGTAACTCGATGGACGGAAGGTTAGAAGGGTGAAGGACCATCGTCGGTGACCGGAGCTCGTCGGGGGCGAAGAATTAAGCGTAACAAGGTTTCCCCGTTATTACGGGTCGGCGATGTACTCGTCGACTTCTGCTCGTTCTCTGGTTCCGCGAGTCCACGAGAATAATTAGAAAAGTGGAAGGACTACGGTTCGCGGATGTGCGAGCAGCTTTCAGCGGAACCCGTGTAATTGCTGCCCTAAGAACTCGCCTTTATAACGCGTGGCAAGCACGAGAGATAGCTCGATTCAAGCTGACTCGTGGAGATCTATTAACCTATATCTCGCGCTGTTGCCTGGCCATTGTTTGCCTCTGGAACCGGAAGTCGCGACACGCACACCGTTTACCTACCGTGATAAAGGGATTCTGCATATAATAAGGAGCGTACTGGAAACGATTGAATTATATTTCGCTATCAGAAATTATTTATTTCACGAACGTTAACGATGGGTATATTTCGAAGATAGTAAATTCGAAGAATCTAGTTCGTAAGTATCAAGAAAATATCTTTGCTTGAATTTAACGAAAGAGGATAAAATAAATATTATTCAAGCTGCAAGAAATACTAAGTGTAATTAGAATAGTGTCTGCTTTGTAAATGGTAAATTCGAGAGATCTGCTTTTTCTTAAAATAATTAACTTTAATTTGAGCAAAGCGAAGAAAATTAATACTATTTTATCTCCATGAAACATTGGAAATAATTAAAACGATCCTTATTCTACGGTGTCTATAGTGAATTCATGGAGCGTAATTTGTTTGTTGAGGATTCTAAGAATATTTATTACCTCGAGTCAAGTAAACAGGATAAGGTACATATTATCAGATCCCGAGGAAGCACTGACAACTCTCTAGCGACAATTTCATGGAATTTCCATAATAACCTAGGTCCCATTTATTCTCGAGTAATTACGGAAACAGTAATGTAAGAATAACAGCATCGAATGAGCTGGTTGAACGAACAATTTTTATTTTATCGCTTTGGAGGCATAGTGCTTCCCGTTTCCGATACGATGATTGTTTTTAAATCCTCGGGCGAGAGTATCGGAAAGTAATTATTTTTCCCCATGGAGAAATCACGTTAATGTCGAGCGGGAAGGGTTGAAAAATATCCATGCAACGGGACTGACGTACGCGTGACTCGAATTCCATTTGTCGATCGCTAATACGCACTTGTTGCCCGATATTTTTCAATCAAGTTAATGTAATGGACGCGGTGTCCACCAACTCGCCTCGGCCATCATGGGAATTAATAATGCGGTGGAAATTTGGAACAAACAAATCCATAGCTGGGACGTGGTCCTTCCGCTCGTCATTTTAGACTTCCACTAAGCGAAAATATTCTCGCAAACTTCGCGAAAATATTTCCACATCGCCGTAACCTCTGTTCCTTAAAAATTCCTCAAAATTCATATCTTCCGTCGTTTTTCAAAATATTCGCTTGAAAATTTTTACCGAAGAATGCTGGTAGAACAGAAATTTACCATAGTCACGATTTAACATGAAAATTCTAGAAATTTCAAAAGCTCGATGAAACTTTCGGAACGATAGTTTTTCAATGATCGCACGATTCATACCTTGAAGTGTCTCTCGGTATTCGTGGTTTTACGATGTTGTATCGACGCCCATTGGTTCGAAATCATTTACGAAGCGGACATCTTTGATGGAAGGCAAGGAATAGGGTGGATGATGGGTGATTCGTTGCTGCAAACGAATTGTATCATCGAGAAAACCGTTCTGCTCGCTAATGATACTAAATGCTTTCGTTAACGGCCTCCTTTATGATCCTCCATAATACATACCGGTTGATAGAATTTTAGATCGCGACATCCTCCGTAGATCCGCATGACCGTGTGTGTGTGTTGCCGATGGTCGATCCGATTAACCGCTCGCTCCGAGAACATCGATCCCCTCGGTGTACATCGCGGGTTGCTGCTGCTGATGGGTCGGAAGGAATTCGTTATCCGTGTTGTGATTAAAATATATATAAATAACTTTATTGTTTATAATAAAATGCCCTATCTATTTTACAAATATACAAAACTCTCGCTATGTACATTAAATCTCTCCGTTCGACGAGAAACAAGAGAACGCTCATCGAGGACTGGAGGACACATCTCGTGTTTTACGCTTATATTTATATTTATATTCATATTTATATTTATATATTTATATTTATATAATCTCTCGCAATCCTTAATAATCGATCATTGGATTAAGTAAACTAGTCAAGTTCGAGTAGAAAGAGAAAAAACTTCGTTGCAATTACGAGTTAATAAAGGGTAGTATTCTCGGTGTATGTATGTGTTACTGTGTGTGTGTGTGTGTGTATCTGTGTATTTTCATTACGCTTCTTCCTTGTTGTTCATCTTCCTCGCCGTCTTCGTCTTATTCATTTCTTTTCTCCTGGTATTTTGCGTCTTCTTGAGGTTTGATCTTGTTCGATCGTTTATTTTTGTTTCTATATTTCTGTTTTGTTTCTTGTAGTTTCGCGATTTTTTTTTGTTTTTTTTTTCGTTCGCCCTAATTTACATTTGCACACTACGAAGCTATCACGAGTCTCAAAAATACGAATAAACCGTTTACTTTAGGTGAAGACACCGTGTTACGGAGTACAATTGCGATAGTAAGAAATACTTCTTGATAATAAGTAGAGAGAAACGTCGCGGCAGTCGGGAAAACCTGCAACAGAAAAAAAGAAGACGAACGGCCGATTAGATGGCATCGCGCTCCTCTATGTTACTTGTTTTCCTTCGCTTCGCTCCCGTTAGCCAAGCTCGAGAAGAAACCGTGGCTTGAAAGATTGTTGAAGTAATTTGGAGTAACGGTGGCTTTCTCATTGCCTCCGCTCGTCTCCGTTACAATTGAACTTGTTTCGCGTCGCATCCATCAAATGCACCGTCTCGGAAAAGAATCTGGTTACAAATTGAGAAATCCAGTGAAAAAGGAGCACATGCCCGAATTCTATATAAATTTGCGGGAGAGCAAGTTTCAAGAGAAATAGTTTCTTTATTTCGCTCTTTCGAATAATAATTAAATCAAATTACTAACCAAACGTTGTGTAATAAATTCATTGTGTTACACTTTTTATTAGACTTTATTTACAACAAGCGATTAATTCATTAGTTCTTATAACTTCGATACGTATTTTAAACGTATTTGGAATGTTAACGTAAATATTATATTCAATATGTTTAGCGAATAAATAAGAAACACAGAAAGTTTTTATTTAATTTAATTCGTCGCCAGTAGCTGCACGTACATATTTCTTTCCACTTTTCATCACAGCTCGATAATCGATAAATGAATAATGAAAAATTTTTCCGCTATGTATTTGTTCGCTTTCAATATCAATGAGAGAGAAGAAAAACTGATGCATATTTGGCGTACGCTCTTTTCACTCTGCCCTTTTCACTGTGTTCATCAATTAACAAACACGAATCACTGAGTGAATCAAATTTCTAAAAACAGGCAACAACTTCGTTGGAATATCGGATCTTCTCAAACTGCACCACCGGAGAATTCGTTAAAAGAATTAAAATCTTTTGACGATCGATAATTAACGAGTTAAACTGGCGCGAAAGTGAAGATAAATCGAGAATTCCATCTACTCGCGAACGTATCCAAAGTGGAATAAAAGAAGGAAATAATTACTCACCTTGTCCACTGCGATTTCCAATTACTTCATACGTAATGCGAATCGATAATACTTCTGGCAACAGTTCACATCTGAAACAGAAAAAGAGAGAAGCGTTCTGTTACACTGCCTATAAATCACGTCAGCGTCGACGACGCTCTCGACGCCGAGACAAATTCCCCGGCGAACGTATTTTCAGGAAATAAAACGCGGAACGCCGGTGGTCAACTGAGAGACACGACGATTTGTACGTGTACCACGAGCTCCGTATGCACTCGATTGTTTCTTCGACCGTCGAGGATGTAACAGGCGTTCAAAAAGGAATCACGTTCCAGTGGAATTACATTTTTCACGATTTACCGAAGTCGTTGTAACTTTCAACAGCGCCATTAACTCTGATTTTTCTATTAAACATATTGTAAAATATCGAGGAAAATTAGCAACGTGTTTTCCTTTGCTAATGAACGTGCATTCATGCGTTCTGAATGGGAAAAGGTACAATGGGCCATACGCGGCAACGAGAAAGCGATTAATCTACGTTTTTACAAAATCACCGATGATCTCGCGCACGAGCGCGAGTGTAATGAAAATTTTCAAATTAATTGCTTTATAAGATCCGATAAAATCCAGCCCGTTGTTAGCGAGAAAAGTAAACAAACCGTTTTGCCAATCGTATACAATACTTTAAGCCTCGCAATTTCGATTTCAACGTCGGTTTGTTCGTTCAGAATTCTGAATGGCGGGATTAAGTGACCAGCCTGATCGTTTCAAGTTTCATTTCGCGCGACAGCTTTTCGAAGCCGTGATGTAAATAATGAAAATTGTAAACGGCGGCCGTGGCGCGCGTTTCAGCTGCGAAAATATCTCTGTAAACCCAGTCGTAACGTGTCTCGTATGTAACGTTTTCAGTACGTGTACCACTCTATATCATCGAGACGTAGTGGAAACAATTTTCGAAAATTCTAAGCCGGATTTTAACTCGAACAACGTTGATTTATACAAGTGGGAAAACAGCTTAAAGACCTCTTATCTTTTCTCCGTTAAAGCATACAGTCATTATTACCAATAATTCCATCTAAAGCAGTGAGTAAACTCTCAACGAAGCAACTATCGTACGAAGTATCGAGAGCAGATAAAAACGAGAACGAAGAGGTAGAAGCCGTCGACCAAAAAGGAACAGCTGAACGAGTCACGAGACTGCAAAGAAGGGGAAGTCAGCGAGACTTTGTCCTCTTCGTGGCTCGACAGAGACTGCGATTTAATTGAACCGGCTCGGAAAATTAATAATGGCCCGACCAAAGCTCGCATCCCTTTTGTTTCCCGTGTCCGCGTGGAAAAAGCGGCCGTTTGTAAAATTATTCCAATAAACGGGGATCAGCAGGATTTTCGCTGCGGCACGAGGCGCCAGCGCAATTATATTCATACGAGAAAGTGACGCGAATGCGATTGAGAGGCGTCGAACAAAAAATTGAAGGATGGTCAGGAAAAAGTATCAAATTGTAATAAAGAAGTCTGATCGGTGACAAGCGAGCTCTCTATAGAGCTCGTATCTATATACGACTGAAATGCCCAGAAAATGAGTCGTCCGTTATTATTTCGTCGTGGAACGGCGCATTGACCGCCGAGCATCTCGACGTTATTTAAATTATGATAAAGAAAAATGTAGACAATGGTAGACGCGTACTGTGTAAGCTAAACAACGAGAAAAATAGGTTGCTCGTAATTATATCAACGTGGAACCGAGCGACGACCGTCGAGCGTTTCAACAATAGCCGATATGCAATTTCAGTGACGACAACGCGTCGACTTGTTGTCGCATTATGAATGTTCACGGGACCAAGTGGCTGCGATTGCCTGCCTATTATATTAACAATTAGACATAATCGCGGGCTACAATGATTAATTGCTGGCCGCGTGCACAGACGAATAAGAGTGGATCGATGATGAAAATTTTCACGAAGGAAAATACGTCGGGCCTTGGAACATACGAGCAGAAACCTGCAGTAACGTATAAATATCAAGATACCATTATTCGACTGTTTCGTAGAATTATTATTCATCTAGAGCTTCCATTTGTCACCGAAACTCCGCAGATTCGCGATTTATCCACTGCTATTCAGTCGTTTCTAATAGATCATTTCGTTTCGTTTCAGTGATATACTACCGCTATTTTTATTAGAATGATATATGATAGTGATTTTTATGGTGATACATTGTTTTTGATAGTGATTTTTACGGTGATATAATACACTTCAAAATTGTAACACATTCGCCTCGTAATTCTGACTTTTAGATCGAAATTCATCGCTTTTCGAAATTCGTCTGTGTTAATGAAATAATCAATAAATCGAGCGAGGATAGAGGTTTCGATCTGATTCGCTAATATCGCATCCGTGGCTGCATAGCTGACCGAAACAGCACGCGAAGTAATGCAATCGGTGGAAATTCGATTTGGTGTCGAAAACATCGGATTCACGGTGCGGTGAACGGGTAGATGCACGGCTCTCGGAACTTCCATCTGACCGGTGATTTCTCGTTTTCGCCATCCAACTTCCGCCGCGACTTCGCGTACTGGGTCACGTTCCCATATGCACGTCGATGACACGGCGAAAAGTAGTTTAAAGGCGACCGAGGCAGGTAACGAGATGAAAATCTGCGTTCGACGAATGGAACACAATGTTTGACACGCGAAACGTAGCTCGGTTCTTCGAGAGTGATGATTTTTATTTTCGAAGCTTACGTTATGCGAATTAAAAGCGACAGAAGATACTCTTTGCGATATTGTGCTTAGATTCTAGGGAATTATTTTTACAATTTTAGAATTCGCCCGAGGATAAATATTTCGCTCTTAAGCAAATAAATTTGTTCCTCAAAAGAAGCGAAACGTACTTGGTCGTGAAAAATTTGTAATTTCTAGGTTGAATTTAAAGAGTTAGTAAAGGTAAAGTAAAATTACGTTGTCGATTATTTTTACAATATATTCTTCGCGTTGAACTAATAGATGCATTAAGAAACAATTATTAGAGAAATAACCTATTATCCCGATATCATGCAGAGAACCTGTGTCTGCAGGATAAATTGCGTGGGTGTGACAATTTATCGTATCCGATCTATTGAAATTTTTAATCGCCTCCCCGTTCCAATTCCATTCTGGCTATACCAGATAAAGTCATCTTAACGTTCTGGTAATTATATTTAAAGCCATATCGTCTTTTCGATCGTAAAACGATCTCTATCTGGCGTTAAATGGGTGCTGACATCGGTACCTCGTAACCATACACCGCACCGGTGATCATTTTTCGAATCGGTAAAGGAATTCTCGCGTGTGCGTTCGCAGCTAACGAAGCGATATTAATAACGTGAAAGGCGGCAAGAGCAACGAGACCGGACGCAAAGTAATTTACACGATCGAATTAATCTCCTCTGCATCGTCTCTCTGTGGTTCTTTCCTTTTTTCGCTGCCCGCGATGCTGTCGCGCCGAGCCGCGCGCTGGTCTGGTTGAAAATTCAGGCCAAGAAAGCCAGCGGACTGGCAAGAAGGCCCGGTGTTTGCGCCGGAAAGAAAGTAATATCATTCAAAAGCACCGGAAGTTATTCCCCGATGCGAAAGTTTCCCCATTTTACATTACAGGGAATGGACCACGGGAGACGTTAGTCGCGGGGAAAACTTCATCTCCGCGATAACTTTTCCAATTATTATCAGATGGCAAATGGACAGTCTTTGTGTTTCTCGAGGCCAGCCTCCTGGTCGCCGGCCGCCGGAAGTTCAAGAAGTCTCGAGGAGGGGAACTCCGGTCGAGCTGCACAATACCGCTGGTGATAAACCTGCCGGTGGAAAATCTATTTTTGACCGAACGCTCCGTGTTTTCCAACCACTTGCGCGCACTCTCGGAGGACAAGGATTTCCACCGAAGCGTCGAGTGGACGCAAGTGTCCAAGTACACGATGGACGCGTGCTCCGATTCTTTTCCGATCGAACAATCGCATTATTTTCTTGTCTCGATATAGACAAACCAAAAATCTGTCCTTCAGACAAGTCTTCGAAGAAGGAAGGTACATTAGAAATGATTAATCGCTAACGACGGTCGAGGTTCACTTTTGAACAAGTTGCTTAATAAATAAGTATACGTATGGCGTGTACGACGGAGGAACAGGGTGTGGTATATCCGCGAAAAAAGAAGAACCATCAACGTATCGTCGATCTTCATATTTATCTCGCGTTAATCACGACGATCCGTTAACAGAGGCGAGGTAAAATAATCGAGATATACGGCTAGGTAGCTAAATAAATGGCACGGGAAACATTAATTTCATCGGTGAGGTGTTCGTAATCGGCCTGGTCTGCTGAATTAAAAGTAGATTAAGATATCAAGTGGATCTAGAGTGAGTGTACTATACTGGCTGACGGTCGAGACGGACACACTCCATTGTCCTGCAGAGAGAAATAATGAAACGTGGCTGAAACGATCTTGGAATACCACCTTCTCTCCTCTATGGAAATAGAAGTCCTTCCGTGTTTACAAACAAGTGGAACTGGTTCTGAAGGGAGAGGCTGTACGAGTGGACACGCCCTGCCCTATGGCTCTCGAGCGTGTGAAAGAGCCTCCACCGACGAGATGAACAAAGAGCCACTGTCCTTTGTCTCAACCGTTCACGACACGGTGGATATAACGCGGGCGTGTTAATTAAAGCCGATAGCCAGCCAGGCCGCTACCAGTGTGTCGCTGTACTATGGATAATCGCGCGTTTAAAAAAAAAAAAAAAGGAAAAAAGCAAAAGAAAGGGAAGGACCGCGTGGAAAAAGGAAAAAGCGTCGAAGAAGGAAATAAAGCGAGAAAGGAGGACGTACAGAGGGTAAAGAAAAGGAGAAAAAAAAATCGAGGAGAAGAGAGGTGAAGCGGAGAAATAGAGAGGACGGGAAAGAGGGGGAAACTGGTCGGGATTTATTCGCGATTAAAAGGACGTAGAGAGGCCATGTCCGAGGCAATGTGCGCCTCTAATAATGCGCCGCTGCCCGTTAATTAATATCCCGTATAATAACGACATTCCGATTGCATTCCGGTTTGTATTACTTTTATTATCGCAATGACCGGCAATTAAGACATCGCGGGCCACAGGCCGCGCTTCGTCGGCCATTATTAACCGCCATTAGCCCGTGTCCCGATCGTCGTTAACGCGCTGTGAAATTGAAATCCTCCATTGTTCCCATGTTTATTAACATTCCAGGCGACCTAACGCAACGCTTGCCCCGCGTTACACGTTACCATAAACGAAGAACGAAATGGGGTGGGTGTTCGTTTTAAACGACAACGAGGGATGTTTGTCCGACTGTCTAATAAGAGCTTCTCGATAATTCCCATGCATTATTCCTCCTTCTTTCGTGGATTTTCCTGTACGTACGTACACATGCGCAAAATGTACGCATCCAATGAAGCTTCGCGTCCAATATTCAGAGTGCGGCTGAAATTTCCTTCTAGACGGAATTCCAAGGAACGGGAGACACAGTACGGCAGAGACAGACAGGGAGAGAAAAGAGTAAAGGACGAGCATCGAGCGAAACTTTCCTCGGCCGAACACACTCTCCCCACTTTCTATCTGTACTTCATGCTCGGTTCATTAAAATTGAAGGTTCCTCGTCGGTACCGTTGCCAAGTCGAAAGTCTGCAGAAACTTCCCCGATGTATCTCTCCGCCCCACCGTCCTTCCTTCCGCTTCCTTCTTCCTTCTCTCTATCTTCTTCTCTCCTCCACGACGACCCTTCCCGAGTTCTCATCCAGCCATCAGCGACGACAGTGACAAAACGTGACGCGGTCCCCGGTATTTCGTTACGTGCATTCGAGTGACGCGGTGTTGTCGCGGGTACCCGTGCAAATGCGAATTGCCTTCCCTCGTTGGTCCCTTCCACCTCGCCACGCGGAAAACACAGGCTTCCGTGCGGCCTGAAGCGAGAGCCAACCTTTCAAAACTTTCCGCCGGAGGGGTTGTTCCAACTGCCCTCTCGATATTCGGCCAACATGTAAATTTACCGTGTTTCTTCCGTCCCATTCTCTCACCCGTACCCACCTTCCTTTTCTTTTTTACCGTTTTTTGGTACGCTCGAACGGTTTGCACGAGAGACTCGTACCAGCAACAACCGACATCGCGTCGAATAACGTCGCGAAACTTGGCAAACTTTTCGCTGGTAACAGGGATTCTCGTCGACCGTTAAGAAAACGATCCCGGATACGCTGCGGACGCTACTGCAAACGATCGACCGGAAAAAACTCCACGCGAAGGTGGGACTTCTTCCAAACCGCCACCGAAAAATGGTCCGATTGAACCTTTTGCATGTGCGAAGGTGGTCTTTGTAAGATTCGGTAATTTCAAGTGATCGGCTCGGGGGGAGGGGGAGGAAGAACCTATCGTAGTTTAGATAGCTCGGAGTCGTTAAAACAGTCGAGATAAAGGTAAGACCATGGAATCTGGATCCGAGCTAGAAAGTAGGTAGATAGCCATTTGGCGTTATTAGACTCGGAAAGAGGAGAGTCTGGGAACGGGGACTAGCCGGAGTTCAATTAGTTAGAGCAATCGAGGCAAAGAGTAGATTCGAGCCTCGATCCGGTGACCACCGATCGAACGAATCTTCCTCCTGCCAGGGACCTCGTTCTTCACACTCCTTTCTCTGTGATTCTAAAAATTCGGTCCAAGTATTTAACTTCGTCTCTTGGTAAACTACTGCGGAATTGCAAAAAGAAACGAACGGGATCCTACGTAACGACTTTCACAGAAGTCAACTAACTAACCGGTCGGACCACGAAATTAGAGATCCAAATAAAAAAGATCGAGTATCTCTAATCGAGTTGTCCCGTGGAAAAAGTTCCATTTTCCCTGGACAAGACTGGTGGAAATTGGTAACGACCTGGTGGATGATCGATCGATCGTCGAGGAAACGCGGGGAAATCATCGGGGATAGGCAGTGAATGCGCGGTTTTTGGCCGTGCTAAAAGAATCAGCGGCGAACGGTACGCGACACAGAGGCGGATAAAAATCTAGTTTCGCGTTGCGGACGATCGAAATCGAATGAGAGAACGAGGAAGGATGGGTGGAGTGGCGGAATGGGGTACGCGGAGGCGATCGGGAAAAGCGTCATTCAAATTTCGGCTCGTTGGACGCGCGGCGCGGCTTCTGAAGCGGAATGACACGGCGGAATGACGACGCCGCAATGGCTCGTTTTTTTTTCCGCTTCCAGCTGGCTCTGAATGCGAATCGAATCTATCCGGTCGAAAGGCGACCGACCACGTTCGATAACGAGCTACGGCTTGAAAAATGCCCGACCAGAGGATGTGGCATAGTCCTCTTCTCGTCTACCACTTTCCACTCTAACACGCCGGCGCGCGTTAATTTTTCTTTCGTACTCGAATACGACCTGATTTCCTTTCGAATACGTCGCCACGGGAAAAATTGGACGATTAAACGATATTTGGTTGTGATCCAGTTTTCCATTGGAATTTTAAGCATTTCACTTTCAGCGAACGTGGATCGTGAATTGAGGAATGTGATGTATAGATGGACGTATGAACTTGTACGTTTGTATTTGATATACGGGATTTTTGACAAGATAATAATACTCGTTAATGATGTACGTGCTGTACATTTCACAGGAAAGTAGCTTCGGTTAGAGACGAATTCGGAATCAACGATTTAGAAAATAATCTCCTGGTCGTGAAAATTCTCTGCATTTTTGGTATCAAAGGCAAGATACACGAACTGTCAACTCATTATAGGAAGCGAATACTTTGTTGGTATTAATTGAAATCTCCTTTAACACGAAAGTTAAATGAATTAAAAACGACAAGAGATAAGAAATGCACAGTTACGTAATAATAAAATCGATGTACACTCACATTAGCGTAAGAGCGATAGGTTAAGCGTTAAGTATGCTTTAGTTTACTGTAATTCCAGAGCAGCGAAAGAGTATCATCGGCGTGCAAAATATAAATCTGCAGCGAACAAAGCACCGAAATACGTGCGTACGTCGAAACGGAGGTATTCCCTTGACCGAAACGAAAGAATCGACCAGTTACACGGTTATTTTGGTGCTGTTCCACGAGAGAGCACGTTGCACTCGACACGACCTGTTAATTCCCCGTTTTGCAGCGACGACGACTCGATTTCCTTTTGGCTAGACGAGCGAGACGAAAAAAAGAGAGCAACGAGTATCGTATATCCGCGAAACGTACGGGATCGCGATGTAACGAGCGGAGGGAAGATTTTTCTCTTCCCTCTGGTGCCCCTTTGCCAGCGACGAACGAAACAAAATGGCAGGCAGAATTATTCAGAATCGATGGTCGTGGCACCGAATCGTCGACGTCCAGTTTAATACGTCCGCGTGTCCCCGACTCCGACCTCTCGGAATTTCTATTTGTAATTGCGCGAAAAGAGTGAAAATGCCGGGACCAGGGCAAAAAGTAGAAAGGACGGAAATAAAACAAGCAAATAGGGAGGGAAAATAGGGAGAAAAAAAGAAAATGGAAAGGTTGAACGCATACGTGGTCATGGAAATTTCGCTTGGAGCCAAGTGAAATGACGCATAGGAATGACGATTCGCAACCCTCGTTCCCTCCGTCCTTTCGATTCGACTATTTTCAACGATCCCATGCCGTGGACCGCGGTCTCTCTGTTCGACCGAACACAGTGTAAGAGCACTTTTCATGCTAACGAATGCACCGTTTTCGATTTGTCGTCCGGTTATACGTACGCCCTCTCGTGGTCTGCTTCGATTTTCGTTTTTCTTCGGGACGTCTGCAACCGGCTATTTTCTTTTGTCTTCTTTTTTTCTGTTTCGACTATAATCTGCCTACGCAGAGAAACGCGGTTCGTTTATACTGGGAATCGAAACAACGAACCAAATCCCAGGGCACTCTTGTTATTTGAATTCCGCGTGCAGTCGGCCTTCTCTTTTTCTTTTTTTTTTTATTTTTTTAAATCGTGCATCGATGTTCTATCGGAATTTTCGGTTACATTTCGAATGCGAGTTCAAACGTAGATTACGCGCGCGTAATTAGCACGCAAAACGTACGTGCAATCTGTTTCGACGTCGATTGGGGACGGATATTGAAACTGGAACAGCCATGATTCGAGTTTCTTCTAATGTTGCTATTGCCGGTAATTGCGGTAGTAGTCCTGTCGTAAGTTCCCATTCCCTTTGGTAATGGTAATAAGTTCCTGTGTGTTATCTGCTAATGCGAATTCCGAATCAGAGTTCACGGTGTTTTAGTAATGTTGCGATCAGGATCCCGTCGTGTAATTAACGTAAGCGTGTCAAATTCGAAGAACGCTTATATCATTCCGCTCGATCATTTAATGTAATATATTCGGTATATAATAGGAAGGAGAAAAACAGTGGTAAGAAAAATTCTAATACGACATAATTGAAAATGAAAACTTGCAGTCTTGAAAATAGCTGATAGATCGATAAAGTTTTACTGAAGCTAAAGATATAAATGTCAAAATATTATAATTCCAATGTGCTGATATGACGGACGAACGACATGTTGAAAATGTTGAAGAGACAGAAAAAACGCATGTTTGCTTCGAAAACTAAATATACGAACAATACTAGTAATTTGGGATTGATCGGCAATGTACATAGCCGTAAAAAAGTAGGAAACGTGACTTATCGTGTTGTTGCCTATAGTCTGCGTATCTTTTCAATATCAAATACTCAACAGAAAAAGGAAATAAGATAAAAGTTACACGTAAAAGCGTGTAAGAAAAAATACGAAATACCGAAATATTTTTATCTGAGCTGTTGAAATATTGAAGCGGTCCTTCCGCTTTCGAAAAAGGGGAAAAAATAGAGGAAAAGATGGGAACACGCGATTTTTCCCATTGGCCACGGAACAGTAGCACCGATAACGATCGACCAATATCGGTAAATTCGTGCAAAATTTTTCTTATCGTGACCGGCCATCTGTGCGGACCTTTGCGCGCCAATTTCGACGACGACCAGAAGGGTGAAAAAAAACGAGCCCTATCTCGGTCGTTCGTGTACGAAACGTTTGTATCGCCGAGAACCGGGCGTTCGCCACCCACGATTCTCGTATTCTTCCTGAAAACTGGAACGAGTATGAATTTCGCATACTGTGCCGCGCACGGAGCTGACGTTTTCGCGTGCGCTGACATAAAAGTGGCGATATAAAGTCGGCTGCTTTCCTCGAACCTGTGTTCCACTCTTTCTAACGCGAAATGGTCGACTGCGGAAGACTCCGAACGGTTCGTTGAACAACAGGGATCTGCGTGCAATTGCCTTTCGTGTCACTACGTAGTCTAGAAACTCCCTCCGACGAAACAACCAACGATAGATATACGAAATGGTCGATATGGTTCCTTCGTTATAGAGAAGCCCGCTCGTTTTGAATAATTTTCTCCTCTCGTTTAATATTCGAATGGAAATTAACGAAACAGACTGATCCATGTCTTTATTGGTGTTCTTCGTTAGCGAGAATATCAATTGAAGATAATTGACTGAATTTCTCTCCTTTGAGTTTCATTCTTTCAGACACGAAAGTCGGCGAACGTTTTGGCATTATTGGTACAAAGATTCTGTCTTTTAGACCTGGAGTCTTACGTTTTTCATAATTAACGAGGACAGGTTTCGTGCATTTTTAAAAATGCTAATATTTATAATATACAATAATGGAAACAATTAGAGCATCGTTGCTACGAATGGTTTCATTGTTTAGTCGAGGGAACAGAAACGGAAAAGAGTTAGACTACAAATATACACGGTCTGTTCGAAAAATAACCGAACTTTTTTAAAGATAATAAACCAGGGGCATCGTGTAGAGGAAAAAGATGTTATGTTATTCAAAACACGTTCCTCCTATGGCGACACAACGATTTTCACGCTCAACTAATGCGTTACATAACTGTTACACGTGTTTCTATGGAATTCCTTTGAAAGTGCTCGTCACAGCCTTCCAGATATCGCGAATGTTGTTAGAACGTTTTCCCTTCCTTGTTATTTGACGCATTGGAGACAAAACGTAATTGCGCTGTGCCAAATCTGGCGAACAGGGTGCTGCAACATTTTAATTTGTTTGTTCTGAAGAAAAGCAGTTACAGCGGGCGCGCGATGAATCGGCGCATTGTCACGCAACAGAATCAAATTTTCCGACGCGTGAACGAACTTTACTTTGATGTTGATTATTGTAATTCTGCTTCCGACGACGTAATCGCTGTACAAATTTAACATAGTGACAATGAGAGGCGTATTTCTATGTGACAACTGGCTTTTCTTAGTCTTAAGAAGTTCGGTTATTTTTGTCACACTGTGTATGTAGTTGTTCCTCGTACATCAATTGCAGGATAAAAGCGTACACAAATTGTACACCGCACTCGAGAAAATTTTAATCGAATTTCATAAAACGATATCTTCATTCATGAAGAATGTTGGTTCCTGTTCGGTACACGTAGTTTGCATTTCGGACTTTGTAGCTACAAAATGACCTGTCAACGACCTGGGTTAGCCGATTAAAGTAGTCACTCCAAACTGCACTGAAACTAGAGTTACGTCTAGGCTAAGTGTAGACCAGATCCGAGTTAGCCTATGATAAACTGGATTAGATTCACACGGGGCTTGTACACCTCTGAATTATGCTCCAGCTAAGTCCAACTAGCATTACGTACATCCTAGATCCAGTCTTACTCTAAGACGGAATTGCATCAAGTCCATCCGATATCTGACTTAAATCTGATCGTTGAATTCTCCTCACATATAATATATTATATATATAGAAAGAGAGATAGTACTCTACAGCCTACACGATCACCGTCATTCGTAACGAAAATACGACTGGAGGGATCACCGGTATATTAATCTAGCTCCGAAGGGCTGAGAATCGCGATCTTTTACAGAGATCTTTGAAAAATAAAGGTCCATCCATCGCGATGGCTTTGCGCCTTTTTACGCGGTCTGGGCCGTCACGCGCGTCCACTGCTTCCGGTCACAGGCAGTGAAATCACATCAGTGAATCGACCGGACGTGAACGTATGACGGAGAGAAAGAATGGGATAGAGAAGAGTGTGCAGGATGGCATCGTTTCACCGCGGTCCCACAAATTTCGGTTTTCTCGTGGAATCCGATTGACATGACGCACCACCGACACGCTCCTCTCGTTTCGTACTTTCCGATTCGTCGTTCACCGTGATCCTGATATGAATTGAGCTATCCGACACGACACAATGTAAGAGTCCTTTCCCTCGTGCGAACGAGCCACGGATTTATCGTGCAGACCGACGGTGACGATCATAGGTACGGCGGTCTCGTTCCACGAAAGGACGATGGATGGATATCCCTCTTTTATATTTTCGTGGCCGGTCGTTTGTTCGCGACACGAGCCCGCGCTTCGTCGCGTTGCGACTCTGCTTTTTATCGGGCTAAGTGCCATGATCCGGAATAGGATTTATATCGTTCTCTCGAAACGTATGTTTAATACATGATTCTTGAAGATCAGAATGATTAAAATTCCCGTTTGGTTTACAATATCGAGCAGTTATATGGAGGAAGAATCGAAAAAATAAAACGATGGTCAGAATAAATTGAGTATATCACTATATTGTAATTATTGTATTATGATTGCGTATTATATTACATAAAGAAGTGTCGGTTAAAACTTTTTCTTCTTCAACGTTAGCTATTTCCGAGATAAAGACAAATTTCATAATAATTCAGTTATTTGACTAGAAAATATACTCGATACTTGTACATTGGCACGTAGTTCTTATTTTCCAATTCTTTTTCACAGGTGTGCGTCTTAGTTTCATTTCCGTAATATCAAACTTTTAGATACGATGCGATGAAATAACGCAAAACCGAGATTCAGAAAATTGGAATATCAGTAGGACGATTGTGATTCGCTACTGTAATTCAGAAATACCGTTGGGTTTCTCGACTGGCGATCGACATGGCGATCGAGTCGCCCGAAAAAGAGAGGTAGAATCATCGATGAACAGGGCCACGTAAAATTTATCTAACGTCGAACCGACATAATTCAGCGACCGCCACGTAACTTCCTCTTGGACGAGCGAACACGGGACCGGATTTATCGTCCAGCCAATGACGCGGCTGCCCTGTATGTATGAGCTCGTCGCCGGAAGCAGAATGGATGGACAAGCTCTTTCACGTTTCGCCTCGGCTAACGGGGAACGTTGGGCTAAAAGTAACTGGTCCATCTTTCTGTGTGAAACACTGCGAAATTACGTATTAACCCAGAAAGAATGCAATCCGCAAAATACTTTCTATGCTGCACCGCGTTCGATCCTTTATGCGCACGCGTTACGCTCGTTCTTGCAATTTTCAGTAACCTGCCCCGAAGGGAATTGTGTCAGTTCCTCGATTATATTTGCGACTCAGTCACTTTGAGGCAGCGCACGAGTGTTTGTAGCAGGAATTCCATGAAATTTGTCAATTGAAATTGTACGAGAAGAGAATCGGAGTGGAGATAAATCAGAAATATAAATTTCTCGATAGTAGCTATCGAAAAACGTAGAGGGCCACTTTCGCTTTAAGTATTTCATAATTTACGAAGCATTTTCTGCTTATAATAGCCTATAATAGATCACTCGTGGAAAAAGAATCGTAATAAACGTAACGAATTAAATCTAATGGAAGCAATTGCAGTTATTAAGAAATTCTATCTCTCGAAGAAGATAAGAGAACACACGGCGTAACCCTCGATTTCTTCTTCGGCTTTAACCCTCTAGTCTGATTATGATTAAACGCGTTCGATAGACTCGGCAATCTCTTTCCGCAGGAAATTGTTCGATTGTCGAACGAACGATAAGTATGTTTGCCCATCGCCCTTTCCATCCCCTCGTTTACCATAGACGGACGGGGTTGACTTGGAATCAAAGGAGGGAGTGTTTTCGAACGGTGCCGTCAGACTGTTTTAAAACGTGGCGGGAGTTAAGTGGTACGTTCGATAAATTTTTTCGAGCACTCTTTAACTTTCGTCCCTACTCGTATTCGCAGCTCCTGGTGCACGGCTTTGTACTCGTTCGCCACCTACCCTCTTCCTCACCTTTCAACCCTCGTCGAACGCCTGCAAGCCTTGGGTCTATCCCTGAAAACTGCTACCGGATTTTCCGGCTCACCTGACGCGCCTCTCTTTCCCTCTTTCGTCCACTTTTTCTCCTCTGTCTCTTTGCCCCTACCACCCATACCCCCTCGTGAATTTCCTTTCCCCTTGGTTGTTCTTTTCTTCCTTTGACACTCTACCATCATTCGCGTCCCTCTTTCTTCGCCACGTCCTTCTCTATCTTTCCTTTTTCTCTCTTTACCACTTTAACTTCCCACCATCTCTTCCCTCTTTATCTCTTTGACGTCTCTTTGCTCTCCACCCTTTACCCTTTCCCCGTTTCTCCTCTCTTATCTCTCCATTAACTTTTTCTTTATATTTTTCAGCTTCTTCCCTTCTTCTCGCCTTCATCTACATGCCACCGACTTTCCGTTCTAATTTCGTTCTCACGCTTCTATTTTGCTTTCGTTACTCCACTAACCCTCTTTCCCTCTCACTATCGAATTAACATAGTTTTCGTAATGGAATTTAAATAGCGATTCGGCGAGCGTAGCCAACGATTTCGAGCAGGTTGCGGAAAAGACCAAGGAAAATTCAATTCTCCGAGGCGCAAGGAGTCTGCGCTGGATTAGCCAGTAATTGGAACAACCGAGATTCGTGACAGTGGCGAAAACAATGTTCGACGCAGTTAAATCTGCGATTGGGCAATCTCGCGGGGAAAGAACTCAATCGTCGAACTCGGCGGAGATCGATTGATCTAGCCTAAACGGCTGGCCCCGTCTCGTCGACGATCGGAAAAAGGTTTTAAAAAGAAATGACGTAATTCGCGATGGGCCAACTTGAATTGAGGCTTACGAAGTAATCGGAAACTTCGAGCCAGGGGCGACACGCTCGCTTTTTGCCGCTCGTCGATCCTCCTGGCAGAGGATCTGGATTTGATCCGAACCAGTCGTGGACGACGTATTTGTGACGCATGGAGAAGAATATCACGAAAATTTTCTCGAATTACACGAGATATGGAAGGAAATCCATTTTCTGGCAAATCCTAAGCTTTCGAAGTTAGATCAAGATTATTGGAAAGCGTAAGAAATTTTAACATGTCGTATTATTGCTGCATACTACGTTATTCCCCATATGTCACTTTTTATATCAACGTTAGGCAATGTGCGTGTCATTTGATTCATGTGAATTTCAAAGTTCAACTTCCTGCGTTTAATCTGAATAGCAATTTGTGACGAACAAAGAAGAATCTTACGACAGAACCTTTCACAAATTGTATGAGATATAAGAGGAAGCTCGCTCCCTAATAAATTTTCCAGAAATTCTTCCAAAAGTTGGAAATTATAGTAAAAGTGTTCTAAGATATGTAACAGCAGCGGTAAGCATTTCCCACGTTAATTTAAGACGTCGTACATATTCTTGGATACCATCTTCGATATGAATTTTAAATTTCGGCTTGGATTACTTCCGTGCCGCGCTCTATAAAGACGAGCGGATAATCGTCGTTAATTCGTCGTCTAAAATAACAGATTTTAATTAAGCAGAGTTTGCACAGTCTGTGAGCGCGTATTACAGGGAATAGCCGAGAAACTGAACGGCCACGAATCGAGGCGTTCCACCTACGTACACAGAATGTAAGGGCGTACGATAGTCGATTGGTTCGGATTCGATAAGTGGAACGACGCTTGGCTGAGAGACGAGTCCAGGGAAAATGGCGTATGTCACGATTTCCGTTATCGCAGCCACATTCTCCTGGCGAGCAGCAGTTGCATTTCGCCAACTACTTCGAAAGTGCACTCAACCGATCCTCCTGCATCCCCCGTTCCTTACGTTTTCTCGTATACTTCACGTGTGTGATCGTGTGTTTGTATGTTCGCCAGAAGCGGTATGGGTCCTCCATACTTTTCGAACAGCATTATGCGCAACTTCCAGCCGTAACTTTTCCTGCAAATACCGGTAAGAAAAGTTACGTTGTTCCCCTCATCGGGCTCAGTCAAATAATTACTGTCCCGACGAGCTGGCTCGATGGAACCTGCTCGTCTACGCCGAAACTTCTTGAAAACATGTTCATCGTCCTGCATAAGGGATACGTCGAGGAACGTTTGCCCGGACGATTGCTCGTCTGTAACGATCGATTCGATCGGAAGACTCGAGAAATCTGCTGGCGATGGAGAACGTAAAATGCAATGGAAGCTCCATTAGCCGAGTTAATTGGGTCGAAGTAGGAGCTAAGACAAGTATTGTACGAGAATAATGGCCAAATGATAGAAATTATATTTATCGTAGTAGACTTGACGTGAAACTCGGATCATGTATTTTCAAGTATTCTTGATGTAATGTCGTGGAAAACTTTTGCAACAATTTATTAGTCGCTCTTTAATGGGAACTAGGTATACTTTTAGGCAGAGTTTCCACATGCTGTTTTATAGATATCTTTCGCGTGATGGATTTGTTGGAAACGTTAAAAAAATGGACTTAACAATTGTAAATATATTAGAATACATACGTATGAAGAGTAATATCGCAACAAAGATAATATCAAGTATCCTTCACGACAAAAGTAAAACATTTGCATGTGATATATGGTTCAAGATCTTCGCACGGTACGGTACACCGTACGATAAGAAATTAGACGAATGAAGAAGCATAAAATTAAAGTCCGATTAACTCTGATTCCCCCACATCGAACAGTAGACCGAAACTTTCGCAATCAGTGCATCAGCATGTTTCGCTCGAACGGAATCCCCACCAACAGAAAAAAGGTACACAAACACACCGTATACGTATAGCTACATATGCATACATACTCGCGCTAAAAACAAAAGAGAACAGAATAAAAATCGCGGGGATTACAGCCTCCATTCCTCGAGCAATTTTTCACCGGTATCGTTCGGCCGCCGAACAGAAATTCTCGTCCATCATATACAGACGCGTCAAAGCTTTCGCGCGACTCTTCGAATAAATCTCGCGACCGCGAAAAATCTAGCGGGACCAAAACCATACCCAGTGGGGGAGGAAAAACCAGGGAACGAGAAAAAAAACGCATTCGTGGTATCACAATAAACGCTTGACCAGGCGGCGCGGCTGATAGCGGGTGCCGCGAAAGGGTGGCAAACGGATCGACAGATAACAGCGAACGACAAACTAAAATGACAGAGGAGACACCGCTGGTTTATCCTTTTCTGGCCGCGATCCACGAAATCCCATACTCCTACGATAATATTTTATCCCGTTGCATTCGTCGCTCGAACTCTGCTCGTTGATATGGAAGACGTTAAAAGGTCGGGTAAGAGTGGAGTTGGTGAGCGAAGATAAGCAATTTGCGTGTAGTAATTCGCCATGTTCGATTATGAAGAATTTTTTAGCGATCTACGTTTAAAAACAGACTAATATTTACATCAGGAGAGCTGTGACTATCTACGAAAACGTACGAAGTTTCTCAAATGTTAATATTCTCGGTTGTAATTATCATAATTCAGTAACATGTGTATACCACTTTATTTCTGAGAGTTAGTTTTGATGTTCGCACCGTAGGATTATTCGAATAATTTTCTCGTCTTTCATACTTTCTCTTGTCGGCTTAAAATATGCGACATTTTCTCATTTTTTCCTTATTATAAAGACTAATGGTGTCTCGTAATATACCCACCACGACAAATCCAATTATCCTATGCAAAGTTTAAGAATGAATTGTAAAATGTTGAAGCTTAGGTGATTCGAGTAAGTCTACCCTCTTGTGTACATATTTCGTTTAAGCAGAAAAGGCTGGCTATATAATAATGGGTTAGGGTAATTCCGAGTGGCGAATCAGCCTCGATGCAGCCTCTACCAAATTGAACGACTTTCGAACCTGTACGTCCAAGTCCAGGATCTTCTACCACTTGTGAAAAGCTCTGGGAACGAGCAAAAGGGATGAAAGTACGCATCGATGGAGAAAAGGGGGATGTTGGATCGCGTTTCGCGGCAGCGCAAACGGTTAATGTTCGATCGAGGGCGGAGGAGAAGAAAATGTTCGTAGCAATCCGGAACGACTGGAGGGGTTATTTCGAAGGCCGAACGTATAGCGGCAGGAATAAGTACCGTTCCGGACTGGGGAGAAGCCTCTCCATTCGATACGGGAATTGGATGTTCAGGATAGAGGATAGAGAGAATCGACGCTGCTCTCAAACAATTCTTCACCGTGTATTGACCGTGGGTAAATCAATCAGAGACAGTCGTTTTGACCTTTACGATCAGATTCCGGGCGGTTGCATCGCGAGAGGAATCGAGAGAACGAGCTGGAACGAACAGTAGACGAGAAGAGAAACGAATGAGAAAGAACGACGCCGAATGAACGAACTTCCCTGGCAGAAAGAATAGGAGGAAACGGAATGGAAACGCGTGGAGAAAGAAGTAAATGGAAGAAGCAGGATAGGAGAAAAACCGATCGAGTGCAAGGAGCTACGTCGACATTGTTTATCCGATCGCAATTACAGTATCCAGGACTTCATTTCAATCGAGCGGGGCCACTCCGGTGAAAATCTCTTACAGGCGATTTAAGTCATCCGGTACTGACAGAGAAAAGCTTCTAAGGAACAAGGGACGAGTCCGAGGATTTTTCCTCCGAGTGCAATTTCGAAGGAAAAGGGGAAACTTGCTTATCCGGTATAAATGGCAAATTCGTCGTTCGATGTACGCAAGGAATACATATACCGAAGGCCCTGGCGAGGGTTGGAAATTTATTGGGCAACCTTCCACTATCCTTGGGTTCCGCGCTCGGCGTGCAAATGTTTTATAGGCACTTTTTATTGGCCCCACCAGTTGTTCGAATTTATTCCATGCTCTGCGTAACTTTTAGCGTGCGAAAGATCCTCCTTTCTCTGCCTGCTTTTTAGCCACGCGAAACGATTTTGAGCGGTTGCTGCTGCTTTCAGAGGACCGACCCTTGGAACTAACGGAATTAACTTTTTCGCCGGTCTGCCTGATTTTTGCCGATCCGCCGCCGCGCCGCCACGTACGGGTTTCTTACTGTATTCGATAGACTCGGAAAGAAAAAAGGTGCGGGACTTTATTACTCTGTTCTATCTCTCCGTTTAATATCCCGAGAAAAAATTAATCGCGTTGTTATGTCGTGCTCACGATGACGAGGGAACTCGGTTCTGCTCCGAAACACGTAGCTCTCCGTGTCGAATCGCATTTGTCCATCGAATATATTCCGACGATCTCCTCTGCCCTCCCATTTAATTACATTCGAGAACTCACGGACGCGATCGTAGCGAAAAAGAAAAAGAAAGTCCTTTACTTTCCTTCCGTTCCAGTTTAATCGGGTTCTACGCAAATTCTACCAAGAACTTTCACGAAAGAGTATTCTACCGGATGTCAAAGAAAGCCTCTGGACCACGCTGGTCGCCTCTTTTATCCCACTTTGCCGACTTTCCGCGCGAATTCCGCGCAACTTTCGAATATTCCTCGGGTCGCGTTCCCGAGAAATCCCCTCCGGACCACGGGAGGCAGCCTTTAAATTATTAGCTTCCGCGCGCGCGAGCAGGGGCCCCGATAAAAAGCGCATAACCGATGCAAGGTGCGACCAATCATTTTCGGAGCGGGAGAAGGCGAATGAAATTGCCGGGCAAGCTGTGTGTACCTCGACTCTCAGCCGAGGGACCGCTGCCCTTGAAGCACCTGCTGCTCCGTTATTCCCTCCTCCAAAAACTCCTCAACCTCCATCTCGATGCACCAACCTCCTCTTACCTTCTCTTACCTCTCCTCCTTCTTTTTCCCGCCCGTTTCGCTCAAATATTTCCAAAGAACTCGATGACCTGCACGAACTTTCAACCGGAAAGAGGTGAAACTTTCTTTGTAACTGAAGCTACCAGCGAAATTCAGTAGTTTTCCAACCCCTCGTATCGATGTATATAAAACGCAAGTGCCGTGGGCCAGATGGCGGTCGCGTTAAAAAACTTTTCCGATCATGATTTTCCAATTTGAATGGCGGGCCACGTGTCTGAGTGCGATTATCACAGGGCCAGGCGTCCACGTGCGCAGTTTTATGTCCTTCCGAGGCGTATTACCGCGTAATTCGCACGTGGCGACGTCTTTGCATCGTGCGAATCATTCGGCGCACCCTCTTCGTTAATACGTACACCGTTAGGCTAGCCGAAATCAACGTTCGTGTAGGATCGTACATGAATCGAATTATCGACAGACAGACAGACGACGAACAAAAGGGTGAATTTTGAAAAATGAAAATGATCGATTCGACGGATCGCTTTTGTGCCGGATTTAATTCAGCGCGGCGGCGTGGCCCGGGTGACGAAACGCGTGCTTCTGCGATTATCAGCGACCGATCGATTGACAAGCATTATTGTGACGTTTCCGGCGGCGACGATGCGATTTTTCTATTATTCCACGCCTCGTGGCCCCGGGTTTATTCCCTGGTCACGGTGGAACGCGTTTCATTAGCGAGTAATTGTTGATGAAATTATTCGGTGAAAACAGCGGAGAGAAAAAAATATTACAGGCAACACTAATGAACTACCGTCGTTCGAAAAGAGGTTCCACGATGGAAACGAATATAGTCCGGTCACTTTGTCGCAATTATCGTTCGTCCCGCTGCAGGATATTCAATCAAACGTAATTGCGATTAATTAAAGCGTACAGTAAACGAGAAATAATATACCGGACTCTTATTAGCGGCAGCTTGGTCGCGGTAATACGCTCACGATTCTCGAAATTATGCTCGCTGGCAAGAGCTGCAAGCCATGGGCGGGGGTGTATTTTTTACGATACGCAATTACGACTGGCGGAGCGGCCTGCACACGTTCAAAACGGCTGATATAAATTCTGCAAATGGAAATAGTTGCAGTAACCCGAAATTAAATCGACCGGCGTCATTTCGAACTATTTAAGTACAATGGGACACGGATCGCAATTCCAAGCGACAGGCACGCGGCGGTTAGCCAGATAAATGCCGTGCGTTTCCGTGCGACACTATGCGAGAACACGAGGGCGCTCTCTTGAAATTCTGCCCGAATTTTACCACCGATCTGGCCTCTCTACCTTTTTCACGTTTTTTCATCCGGACGATTAAAATTGCGAGGCTTCCCATGAATCGTAAAGTAGGTATGCGCGCGAAGTTTGCCACAGGTTAGCAACGTGGAATTCGTTGTTGGTTGGTAGCCAAGCCGAATGAATTAAAACGTAAATTAATTCCACTGATCTATAATATTTTACAACGACAACGCTTGACGTCGAATATTTGTAAAAAATCTCCGAAGAATAATGTTATTCACACTTCGACAAATCGTAAATATCCAGCCCCATTAATCACTTGGAAGGATTTATTTCTAGTTCAAAGGCATCCTGCTCTCCAAGCAAAAAAGTTCCAATCCAGATCATCGACGAGTCTTCATTCCTTCCTACGCTTTTCTATCTTCCACGCAAGCATTCACCCAAGCTTCCTGCGAGATACCGGCTTGAAAAACTCCAACGAGGACGCAGTAAAGAGAGAGTCGGCCAAAGAAGGAAAAACGTAAAGACATCGGCGCCTATCGAACACACCAGAGATGACATAGAAGTGGCGCGGAGCTGCCTCGATTCCACGTTCACGATTTTACGAGCGACAATTCTGGGGGTAACTGTTGGAAACGGACACGAGCACGTGTATCCGGTAATAACGATAAATAATCGTAAAAATCCACTATCGTTCACGGTTGGTTAACCGCGTCTCATCCCGTCGACGGAGGGCGAAAGCAGTCTCCTAAGAATTCAATGCGCGGGGCATCTAATAAATATCTCTTCCCCAACGCGGCACGTATATACCTACACGTGTACTATCTACGTTACACATATGAATTACACTTGGACGAAACACACGTATACATATACGTATATACCGCGGAGGTTTCATCATATGAAAGAAGGCATAGTCGGAATGGGGGAAAACGATACAATCCTCCGCGAGGATCGTACGTAAGAAAGTTTCGGTGGATGGAGAGCTTTTCAAGATTTCGGCGCCGCTAAAACGGCCGCGAGCACCGTCTTCGTACACCACGACGTGGGAATAGAGAAGAGAGAAGAGGAGTCGTTTCGTTATCTCGGTCACGTCTCGTCTGGACCCGTGGGCGCGTTTTCTCGCAGGGAAAGAGATACTCGAATATTTGTTGGCCAGGTTCGGCCGACGATCCATAACCAGCGGAATCTATATAGGCGCGTGCACGCGCGGCTACGTGCCGCGATACCGGCAGAAACGCGTTGCCCAGCCGCTTTTAAATCACCCGTAATTTCGTTCCGAAATTCCAACCCCCGTGGGCACGTCGCGCGGCTCGTACGCTGCGTCGCGTTGCGTCGCATCGCGTTACGCTTTCTCGCCGTTGACACGGGTCTCCGGCGTATCTTCGCACCCGCGCCGCGCTGATATTATCATCCGGTTCGCGTTCGTTCGTTAAAATTCATGGTGTTTCCTATGCAGGAAACGCCGGAGAGATACATAACCACCTCGGCTACCGGGGCGAAAGAACCATGGGAGATGGTGTTTGAGCGTGTGTTTTTTCGTCGGTGGAAGGTACTGACACGCTGTCTACGAGGAGAACCACGCGGAGAATATTAATAGGGTGTGGTGCACCGTCACGCGAGTAATTAAAGCGTCTGTCTGGTAGAAAGTTACGAGCGGAGAAAAAAATGATCGGACGAAAGGGACTGGATCAGTGACTTTATAATCACTCGCCCCATTTCCGCCGATCGTATGGCTGTATATCGTTTCGTTTCCTTCGTTTCCGCGCTCTAATGGAAGAACTCTGAATGCGCGGTTGTCCGCTAATCGGTAATATTATGGAGATACTTTCGACTGGGAAGATAAATCGTCGTCGTGTGGATGTTTTTACATCGGGCAGATATGATCCGCCGTAGGGGACCGACATAAAGGATTTAATTGATTTCTTTCTTCGCACGGACCGAATGATGGCGTGTACGATCAATCTTACGCGTATGCCGGCTACGTATCTGTTATCTAGTTCACCAGATAATCGGCGGTTGCGTAAAATGATTAAGCGGCCCCATTACTCATCGAATCGTCCCCACCTCCGTGAAACCAGCCTGAACCCATAAACGTCAATGTACTTTCACCGAGTTTCAACCCCTCGTTTCGTCGCCTAGGTATCTCTCTCCTTCTCATCATCTTCCTACAGATCTCTTTTTCTCCGGTTCGATTAAGATCGTACGCTTTTAACGCGTCGTTCGCAGTTCCAAAAACGAAGCTAACGAATATATCTTCGTTTGAGAGAAGCGTGCCGGCAAAAGCCAAGGCTATCAGGCTATACATATTACGCCCGAGGAAACGTTGAATCATTCGGCTGATGGAATAAGTAGCAGCGCGGTAATTTGTAAAAGCGATACAACCAAGAAATCGAAAGAAGAAAAACGCGAAATTTCATGTCTTGCAGAAAGACGAATACGAGTAACGAGGATGGAGAAGAAAATAGGATACGTTGGCAAAGACAGGTAGTGGACGAAAGGCAACGCAACTCGGAACTTAATAATGGAATCATCCTGCAGGCTCGATCTTACGTAAGGAAACCGAAGAGCTCATAGAAAACTAGTTCCCCGTAATTCCTTCTTTGATAGGGGACCGACTGTGTTATCCATCCCCTGCCATTTACTCTATCTCCGTCTTTGTTCCGCTCGCAGGCCGCTTGTAGATACACCGTCGGAGGTATACGTAGCTGGATGCGTCGGCCGAATGGAATCGCGCTCGACCGTAAACTTGACACAATTGTACCTCTAGACGTAACTTGGGATTAGCACAATGGCACTACATCTCTCTCTCTCTCTCTCTCTCTCTCTCTCTGTCCCTCATACCCTATTCCTTCGTCCTTCCGCCGATGTATAAGGGAGAGAGGACGGCTGAATCCAGCAAGGAAATACGCGTGTGTCTCTCGAGAGTGATCTAAGAGGTCCACGAACGAGTGGACCGGCAGCTCGAAGAACACGCCCGAGGGAGAAGCGTGTAACAGCATAGGGTTCGTTTACTTGCAGTTTTCGATTTCCACGCGTGCCTGAACGACGCACGGGAAATGGAGGAACGCGGTAACGTTCCACCCTTCTAATAAAAATCGCGCTATGGGACGGACGAGACGCACGATGGAAACTAGCGATCGTACATGTCATCTCTATCGGGAATGTCGAGGTTTTCGATCGGTTTTGCACGGAATAACCGGCGGAGTAAAATGAAGAATTAAGCCGCGGTTCTGGGGTTAAGTTTTCGAATCGAACGTATAGGACGAGATCTCGTGACAGAGAAAGATTTCCGAGAAAATGGGGCACAATAAGATGCTGGAAAGATACACAGGGGCCAGCAGGTAGGGTAGAATAGGGGGAGGGGGCGGGATAGATGCACGGATAAAGAAAGATGGACACTGATACGCCGTGAACGGCGAAGAGACAAGAACGGGGACGGATGCGCGGCGAGATAAATGGAGGTAAAAGTGGCATGACAAAGAAGACACGGTCGACGTTCTCTCCCTGGAGGAGCAGAGGGAAGAAAGGTGGGACCGTATTGAATCGGTTCATAGGTTTACAGGCGACCACCATTATTTTCGTCTCGCATTCTGGACCCATTGTATCGGGGCGTGAGGCTGTAGAGTGAGCATCTGCCTCCCTCGGCTTCGCAACACAACAGACATACACGCTCGCACGGCCGGCTGTTCCATCCTCGGCGTGGCTGATCGTGCGCGCGAATTATCGGCGCCAGAGGCTCCTTTTTCGTTGTGATTCGAACAAAGGGAAACGAAAAGAAAAAAAAAAAAGAAAAAGTTCCGTGCATTTGCAAGTTTTCACGAGAACGTAAACAGGCGGAATCGACCAGGTTGATTCCAGGTCGACGTGTTCGATCGATCTTATTCCGATGCAGCCACGAAAATCCACGTCACGAGCCACCTCCTGGTTCGGGAGTTAATCTACCCTGAGCTTCGATGGATGCTGACTCGAAGGAAATATTTATCGTAAACGACACGACAGCAGACTTTTCGGAGTCAAGTGACACTGAGCTCGCGGCTCGGAAATTATTTATTGGAAACGAAAGGAGGTTAAATCGGGATTCGTTATTGAATTTCGAAAGCACGTACTGAACAGAGGGTTTTAATGCATGAGGGTTCTAATGTGATGTCAAAGCGGCTTGAAATCGAGATATTGTATTAAAGTTTTCTGAAAGATGGTATTAGTGTGCTACCAGTGTGTTACAGAATCTTCCAATTTTTCTCTGATCTCTAATAACACGTTTGGAAGATACAAAACTTGCTGCTGTCTTTATCGCTCTGTACAAGACCTCGCTCAAGATGCTCCACCCCATAGTTACATAATAATACGAATTGATAAACGAAGATAGAATACGATAAAATCCCAATAAATCCAACGATACTCGAAGAAGAAGAGACGTCAACCCTATCACAGTAGCGATAAAAAGAACCGGTATCGTCTGCAACCTTAAAAAATGACCAACGTTGGTCATCCACGTCCGAATAACGTGTACATAAAATAAATTAGATGCCATGGTATCCTGTCTTATCTCCTTCAAACGAACCGATGTTAAAGGATCGAGTTCACCGTCCGAAACTGACTGTCGCGATAACGACGGAAAAGGTTACTCTCTTCTTCGGCGGTTTCCGCTTTCCGCGCAGGCAACTGCGCGATCACAGGTCAAAGAAAAACGTAGCCTCGAGTTCGAGTTACGTTTTTGTCGATGCTCCAGGAAATTAACTCTTGACCTCGGCCAGGGGAGTTTTATGAAAGCGATAAATCTTCGGCCTTACGTATTTACCCCAGAATACGCGCTAATGGAGAACGTTTTTATCTTGTCCTTCGAGGCCAGTCGTTCGCGATGAATCACACTCGGACGCATCGCGTCACTTTCGCGCTGGTCGAAGCTTCTTTTGCGCTACCATGCTTAATTAAACTATCGATTAAATCGTATGTACGTGAAAACCCGAGGGAACGACGCTTTCACGGCTGTCACCGACACTTTGCGTCGTTTTTAATCGCGCGTTCCAACGTTTCCTTCGTTCAACTCCCGTCGTACCTTTACGAGCTTTCGAATGATTTGTACGCTCCGGGGCTTTTCATACTGAAGTTTATACGTAATCGTGACGAATTTACGGCCGAAACGGGGCTGCGGGTTTGCTGCCGTTTTATTACCGTAAAATCCTGTAATCAAGCTTCTTAAATGCTCCTTGATACACGGTTTTAAGTAATACCTCGCGAAATACGCCGTACAGAAGTTCGATTTTACGTCGATTAGTATACCTTAACCTGATGATTACGTAAGGTGTTACTTTAACTTGACACTGGTCATGTTTTCAGGGATCGTGAAGAAGAATGTCATCCATCTTTAATTTTTGTCCTTTGAAGAGAATCGTAACGTTAATTATAATATAAAGAATGCGCGACTACCACGTATATAGATATTCATATTTAATTCATTCGTTGCGAATATCGCGTAATCATACTGTTAGAAGTGCATATACGCGTTTAACGATTATATCGGGACTCCATTTATGGGGACAGAATTATAGTTGATGATCGATAAAACGAATTTCCGCTCGCACCAGCGCGTGAATTATTATACGAATGAAAAATAAATAGTAAACAAAATTGATAAATTCCTATTGCACGAACTTGAATTACTATTGTTCCCCAGCGAGATTGAATAAATGGAGTTCTACTCCATAGAAAGTATTTAAATATTTATATGCACATATCTTTCCTATTGACAAAACTTATTTCGACTTCTAGAACAGTAATATCTTCAGCGTCGTTCAAAGTGCAAGCTATGTTTAAAGGATGAAACCCCAAATAATTTCGAGAGTGGCAAACGTATTACCTCGACTAACTAAAAATATTAAAATAGAAATAAAGAGCATGTTAATTGCAATGTAGAACTTTTATGAAAAATCTAGCGCTGTCACTATTCAGTTGATCAGTGAGATCAGGCACGAGCTGCGCGCCGGCTGTGACGGTAATTAATGCAACGGCCGTTAATTACGGGTTGGGAACCGGAATCACGGAGAATCACGGGATGATTTGTCGCGAATAAAATCGCACTAACACGCAACAAGTAAACGTTCGGTGTGAAAACGACGGAAACAAAAGGAGAATGCGTTGGTGGAAAGCGAAGCTGGCCTCTGCTCGAATTTCCTGCGGGACAGTGGGTGACGGAAGGGTGGCGCGTCGTGTACGCGAAATTGCTTCTCTTTGTCCGGGAACGTCGCGAGACTGGCCGTATCTGAGGGAACCCAGGCGGCCAGGAAAAATTGCCATTGTTCCTCACGGAGGAACGTCGTTCCACGGAGAGAATGGGCCGGAGATCTTGTTACGCGATACTTAATGCAATCATCGAGGAACGAGCATCGCGGCGTTATTGTAAGACGGTAATTGACATGCTAATACGACGTCGTAACGATGTTACGCGCGTGTGTTCACTGGAATTAACAGTGTATCGAGAATGGTCGATAAATAAGCCAGACAGCCGATAGGATGGGAAAAGAAGTATCTCAAGATCAGAAGGTAAACGATGCCATGCTATGCTATGATACGGAAGAAGGAAGAGAAAATGACAAAATAATTCAGGAAAACAGAGATATCTGTCTGTAATTTTGTGATTAAATTGCCTCCTACCGAGTACTTTTAAAACAGTTTAGAAACTTTGCCGACCTATGTTCTCCTATTACCGTCGCTTTAAAGAAAAATAATATCCCCATTTTTTCTTATAGTGGTAGATAGGTGGATTACAGGATGAAGATAACCTCGAAGGTAGCGTACATCTTTCTCCTATCGAGATTCGTTTAATTCTCTTATTTTACGGCTCGTTGAGCAGCAATCAAAGTAGTCGATCGGTCAGTCGATC
>NT_176736.1:2294508-2304784 GCF_000188095.3 Bombus impatiens
CGGTCAGTCGATCGACGAAAAATTGTGGCGTTCTGGAAGATGCTTAAACGATAGCCAGGTAATCTAATTTTCCAATTTATAAATGGGAGCGAACGAACGTTTCTGGTCGCACTGATGTCGATAATTTCACCGTAACGAACATTTATTTGCACGATAGGTTAAATATTTGCGTCGATTTATACACGAAATTATCGAACTACCTTGATGAACAACACACACATACACACGTACACGTAGGTACACACAGGACGAGAAAAGGGGAGGACAGGTGGGTGAGATACGTGTATCCGTGTATCCGCTTATTAATTAAAGCGCCGCCGCCGAATAGTTTCTCCGTTTCATTCAGAAGTCGTGTAAACAAAGAACAAGTTGGATAAAGAGAATCAGAGAAAGAGGGAAGTTCTCTCGGTTGCGAGACGCCGCGGCAACCATCTACAATCTCCTTTTCATTTCGTCCTTCCTACCCTTTTTCCCCGAGACCTTACGCTATTAAAGAAAGGAGATGGAAAGACGGGGGAATTTCGGATTACTAGCGACTGCGAACTCGCCATGAAAAAATCAATCGAAAGTTTCACCTTTTCTCGCTTTCGCCCAGATCTGTTGGCGCCAGCCAATGAAGCCTTTTTAAATTTGTACTTAGCTATTCCCTCCTGGGGACGTGTCGGAACTATCGAAGCGGCGTATAATCGATTTCAACGGGTCGCGCGATATTTTCTCCTCGCCTGATCGGCCTCGACGAGCTAAAGGATACCCGTTGCTCGACTTCTCGGTCTCGCCCCTTCTGTAAAAAACCTATCTCTCTCGTCTTACCAAGCTACGAAGTCGATGACGACTATTGCGCAATGGATCGGACTGGGAACCCTGACGAAATCAACGAATACGATAATCGAAGAGTCTTCTATTTGGTGATCCAGCTGGGCGGAGAGGGGGGATACTTTTAATGAGCCGTCCCACGGATAAACCGTTGGCTCTGGTAAAAACAATTAACACGAAGGCGTGACGAATCACAGCCGTAAATTATCGATTTCTCGCGGCGTTGATTCAGCCCCTTTTCATTGAATTACAGCCGGCTGTTCCGTTTCTCCTCGCGACTCCTCCGTACGATCGAACTCTCCCTCTTCGCGCGTGTTCGTATTTCAACGTGTGTGTTTGCTGAATAAATTAACGGCGCGGCAGAAAAGGATGGGGACAGGAGAAAGGGCCGAATGTCGTTCCTTTTTTCACGAGATGTCGAAGATTCGGGGCACACCGGGATCGATTGTCACGAAGATTCCTATAGTCATGGGCCATAAACAAGGGATTATTACACGGAAAATAGAGGGAGGGGAAAGGAGGAAGGAAGAAAAAAGAGAGGAAGAATGGACGAAAAGGGTCTAATGGTACAGAGACACGCACGTGGAACCCGTCGAATTGGAACGAACGGAACGAAAATTACACGGTAGATTTAATAAAGCGAGGATCATACGGGGATCCACGCGTAATTTGGTGCGCGGCCTCAAAGTCTCTAATGACGGCCACCAGCCTCTACCGAAGCCAGTCTCGTTTGGATTTTTCACCTCCGCCTTTAGCGTCGTTCTCTCGTCGAACACTGTTTTCTGTTCCCGAGAAATCCCTTTTCTACGTATTAATTTGCATCGAGGAACATCCGCTACAACTCTGCGCCATCTTCTTCCTCTTTTCTTATTTGATTACACGTACCCGTAAATTATCGAACGGTCCGCGTACCGTTTTCCTATTGAAGTTTCCATTGTTCGATAGATCGCAGAGATAAAAGCCGAGAATATCGATAAGCTATACATGGAACTACGTGCAGAGTAGAAATTTTCTTGTGTATCGTATTTGACGCGATTTTATTGTATTGATCGTAGAAATTAATTTGACGTCCTTTCTTTTTTTTTTCTCTTCTGATAAACTCATTATTATCCTAATTTATTCAAACAACAGCTAATTGTTTCTTGGATCACTGCAAGTACCCCACAACTGTTTGGATTCTCCGTTTAAAATGCACCTGTAATTGATTCCACGCGACGGCACCGAATTAATTCCTACACGTGATGGAAACAGAAGTTGTTGTTTATGTAAGTGGAACAACAATTCGATTTAATTTAACGAAACCATTCTGATCGGTTGATCGTGTTCCGATATTAAATGCACGTAACGACAACTAGAGTTGGAAAACAAAGCGGGCGAAGCTTTTGTGCTTGGCTAATGATTACACGCGTTCTCGCGCATTGTTAAACGCTAATGCATTTAACGTTTACCATCGTAAGAAAACGAATGCCAGCTGTGCTTGAAGTTCTTGTTTACCTTTACACGGGTGAAATTCCGATTGCGCGAACGTGCCGTTTAATAAAATCGTACCGGGTATGAAATTCTCGTAATTCCGGGCGTGCACACGGCAGATTACAAAAATTACGGTGCATAAATACGGAAAATGATACACAAAGTGGTATAATCGACGGTGAAATTCGCCGAGAAAAATTGGTATTAATTTTAATTGGAAACGCTCGAGCTATTACAGGAATGATTGAATCCGACTGCTTGAAAAATCAATTGCCAATTTAAGACACTTAGGTAGACTCTGAATATTTATGCAATTTCATATTTTTATGAACGTAATGTAAACGACGATTTCTTTCGTCTATTAATTCCAAGATACATATAATTGTAAGGTATGAAATATTTTATCTCAAATATTTTACATATCTTTCGCGTAGAATACGCGTCCTCTTCATTTTTGCAGCTTTAAATTCTCCCACGTGCATAAACACTCGCAGTCTAATTATAATACAATTAGGATATACACACATATTTCTTTTACGAGTCTAAGCTTGGAAAATGCATCGTGGCAGCTATTAAAAGTACATTTAGCATTTGAAGAAGCTTATACAAATGTTGAAATCGTTTAAGAGAATGATAATTGAGGATTTAAGAGAAAGATGAGAGCGACTATGAATATCACGTTAACATTTCTCGCACACAGCGCAAGGATCCTGTTTGAAAGAAACTACGAATTTAAGAGAAAGACGAGAACCACTATGAATATCGCGTTAACGTTTCTCATACACAACGCGAGACTAGTGTTTGAAAGAAACTATGTACGAAAGAGACGCGCAGCACCCCTTTCTATCGTCACGTTCGGCAGGTTCTCTTAAAGTAAAAAATTTGTACCTCTCAAAGGGAGAAAGTTCACGAATATCTCCAATTCCTATCTCGGACAGTTTGCCTGCCTGCGTTCGCATTCGATATTCCCGTCGCACGTCTCGTTACGCCGACATTGTTATCGTGAAAACGAGGATGTTATGATAGGCAGACGCGGCCCGTTTTGCGGATTCTCGGAGAAGAAAGGAGCACAAAACGCAAAAGACCGAGGGAGGGAGGTATAGAAACGAAGGAAAGATGACAGGGCGCGGGAGAAAGAGAAAAGAGAGGTACGCACAGAGAAGACACGAGACAAGATGCTGCCTCGCCGACTGTATTCGATCCTCTCACGGTTATCATCCCCTGAATGGACGAGGGAGGCAGAGAAATTGTAGCGCGGCGGTTTGCTCTTTTAAAACGGGCCAGGCCTGAACTGACACTTCGATGACAGGTAGAGTGCCGGCAATTGAAATAACAAGGGAACGCTAAGGAGGAAGCGCTGCTTGAAAACGAAGGGAACGTGGCTGGCTGGCTGGCTGCTTGCTTGCCTGAATTCCGAAAAGTTTGTTTGAAAGGAATCCGCCGCGATGCTTCGTGGCATTCGTCTTCCGTCCTAGATCCGACGAATTGCAAAGCGGCCAGAAAAATTGTCCTTTTCAAACTCGTCGCCGAGCGTAACAATGGTGAGCCGCAGTCGGCGGGCTCGACGACGCGTTCCCGTTCTTCTCGGCCCTCATCCCCCTCGGATATTATCGTTCCTTCCGTATGAATTAAACGGTCGGGCTCGGCGAAAGCTCGTAAATAATTCACGACCGCGCAGACCAACGTCGATACTCGCTACCTTCCTTCGAGACGTTCTGCTGGAAAATCTCGAACAGATACCATTTTCTTTTCCCGCGATTTGGCCTTGCTTAAATCTCCGATATACAATATCTGTGCTGGAATCTTTTTCTTCCAAGTACGGATTTAACTATGATCGTGATAGAAGAAGGGAAGTGAAGGAATGATACGTTAACGGTGAGATATTATGTTCGATTTTATGATCACAAAATTTGGACGGTCCTCTATGCTGATCCAGGTAGAAATTGAACAGTGGGGCCAGGTTCACGGCGAAAAAATTGCCATTTACCCTCTGGATCGCGTTCCGCACTCCTGTCGCGTCTGTCAATCTCACGAACGCCGCGCCGCTTGCACGCCAGCATTTACCGCGTCCATTAATCAGGCACAAAGGAAAAATCGGCGAACAGCGTCGCTCAAAAACGAGAAAGTAATTAACGCCAAGGGCGGCACGGGGTGAACTGCAAAATCATCGGACGGCAATAGTGAACAAGAGAGAGAGGGAGAGAGAGAGAGAGTGAAATGTAGGGAGGAGACCCTAGTCCGAAATCCTGAAAACCCTACAACAAAAGCTACCAGTCACGGGATCTGGACCTGGACCCGACTGTCCAAAAATTTCTCCCCCCATTAAACGCATTCACTGCGTTCCCCTGGCTGTCGCGCGTGTTCGATTACAATGTAACACCGTAACGAATTTGACGCTGGTACCGCGCATAATTGGCTTCGATCCTCTCCTTTACACGACTGCCTCTCTCCCACCTCTCTAACTGGCGTTTTCAAACCCGGCCGGTTTTATATCGTCGCTGAAAATATTCTATGGAAAGGCATAATCTCTTGCAGTCAGGACCGATCATGAATCCAGTTTCCCAGTCAATATCGTTAAATCGGCCATATGTATCGTGCCTTAAGTCTAGTCACGTCCACGTTTCTCTCTGATAAATTGATCGCGTTTCGGAATTCGCCATGCTGTCGCAGCTGTTAACGGGGCCAGCCTAATTTCAGAGGGGTTGCTACCCTTTCCAGGGAACAGATTTTCGCGAGATCGTCTGACGTTTGAAATATAATAGGATTAACCACGTTGGTTGATCTCACGTTACTTAACTTTGCTAATAAAAGAGAATTAGGTTTTGTTCTCTTTTTAATTGAGTAACAGTGGGACGAGTACTGTCAGCAGCATCTGTTCAGACGTGATTAAAATCTTCAACAATTATGTCGACCCGTCGCATCGAATCGAGAAACATGCTCGAACACGCGAAAGATTAAAATTGGGAAATCTTGGTTTCTCGTACACGTTACGGTACATCTTAACTTTCGACCCAACAGGAATTTCAATGGAAATTACATCGGAGAATTCGCGACGAATTCGTTAAGCAAGCAACTCGCCGGAAAGAGAACGTAATAACCTAGGTAACCTCAAGGGAACGTAATATTCCGGCAGGCAGGTTGGCGGAAACTGGATCGACAAGGTGCACGCAGCCGTGCAACGATAACTTTCTGTATCAGCCGAAACGTAGCCGGACGCGGTTAATTCGAAACGGCGGCGCGTGGAAAATTATTCTCGCGGCGGCGCGCAGAAAATTATTCTCGCCGCGGCCGCACCGGTCTGCGAGAATGTTTTCGTTTCATAAATAAAACGGGGCGCCGCGTATCTGACTGTGGGGTGGATGATAGTACGTCCCGAGTTTACACTCATAACATCTGAAAGTTTGCACCAGTGGCCATGTTAAGGTCAGTCTGTTATTTCCGGTGGCCGCGTTGCTCGTGCGCGCACTTCCGTTCTTCACCGCCTTCTCTCCCTTTCTCCTGTAACCGTTCAAATAAACTCGTGTGTCGACGTTTCGACCGTGAGCCAGCGCGTAGCTCACCGTGTCGATACGGCGTGGTTTTCTGAAAAGTTCGCAAGAAACATTTTGGGGAACGATATTCGAGGACGGAACGGTCCGGAAGGATACGAAATCAGCCATTAGATCCGTGCGGGCGTTTTAACGCAGAACGTATCGATTTGTACGCCGCCATGAATCCGCTGAAAATTCCTGTTCCCTTCTCTGGTGAGTCATATCCGATTCTTTACATTAACCGAACAAGAAGCGAGGGGAAAAGCGCAGTAAAATGGGGATCCGCTAAGGGGGTGGTTTGTAAGGATAACAGGGGCATGAGGCACAGAGAGAGAAAAAAAAGTAATCAACGTAACCATATTTTACGGAAGCTGCGTATATGCAGCACCGTATTACGCTGGTCATGATAAAAATACCACGTGGTCGAGGGCGGACCGTGAAAAATTTCGCTGAAAAAAAGGTCTAATATAATATTTTTCCCGCATGGCAATGAGCGTCGTTGTAATTTCCATGCGACGTTTCCGTTTCGATGATTAAAAAAGCCCTGACCGAAGGAAAACGAGTTCAGACAGCTGGGAACGAACAAATTGTGGAAAAACGAGCGACCGCGCAAGGGATAGCTGAAGAGATACATCGAACGCGTGGGGAGGCAATAAAAAGTAACATTTTGATGGCAATTGCCTTAAAATATTCAGGCAACGTTGCGGGCCAGTTTTATAGCTTCCTCGATAAGATACCAAAGATTTAAAAGGTTCCAACATCACAATTAAATTATTCGTAACGACATTGGCTTCGAGCGGGTATAATGGTGGGAGTAGGGAAATACAAAACGCCAACAATCACGAACCGGTTCACATACATTCTACGTAATAGTCATTTATATCGTTTCAATACGTTTTATTTGCTCTAATCTTTCTTTTCTTTGGCTATCCTATTAACGGACACTGAACGAACAGAAATGACACTCTGTTAAACATTTACAATTTTGTGCAACTTTACGCCAAAGTGCAATATCAAGAGCCATTAAGCCAGTGTAGCCTCGATCTTCCCGCCATTGCTCTTGAATTTTATAAAATTTATTACAAAAAGGTAGAGTAACGAAGAAAAGACATGCGATCGCGTGAGACTTTCGAGAGGACGCGAACAGCCCGCGTTAACCTTGTTCCATCCTAGTTGAAAGCGCGCGTAAGAGCCTGTATACAAAGACGGACCGCCGAATGGAAGGAGCTGAAGCCAATAAAAAAAAAAGAGGAAGCGTTGAGCGAAGAAAGAAGTTCGATAAGATAAAAAGCAGCACGAAGCGCGTATTAAAAGTGGAAGTAGCTCTTAAGTAAGACGCAAGAAGCACTCTGATGACGAAGTTAGCCGGTGTATACCCGAGACTCGGGATGGAAATCGTCGAGCGCTAAAGCGAAGAGATGCTTTCCAAATTGACCAAACACGCTGCGAGATAAGTCTGTTAACGACTTCTCTAAGAGAGGAGTGGCAGAGAGTGGGGCCGGCTGTGCACGGAACTCGAAGAAAAAACTACGAGATGCGTATGGACCGGGTCTAAAAGCGCCATAAAAATTCTGAGCTCTTCAAATATTGCACAGAGATGCAGGTGCACTCTGGATACGATGGCGTGTCCGATAAGATTAGTACGATTTTCGAGAAAGTAGCGAAGTTATGAAATAACGTGTTCTATTGCGTGCTATCATATCACCTTACTGGAATCGCGCGGTATCTCGTCGATAGGAGATTTTCGATATTTACAGAGCAAAAGCATTGCATTGGAGAGATCCGGTAGAAACACTGACCTTTTCGTTAATGAGGAACGCGCGAAACGAGAGTGGATAATGAGTAGGAGGGAAGAGCAAATATTGACGTTTACACCATTTCCACGTGTATTTTTTAATAAAATTCCCGACGGGCCGTTTTGTAGAGGACGATGACCCCTCGCACGCTCGGCGTAATTGCAATTTTAAACAGATTTATTATATCGGGAACGAATTTTCCTCCCTGTTATATTTGTTCATATATTATGGAGAGTGGATAGTAGATTTTAGTTGAAAATCGCTTGCAAACGGATTAAAGAAAATTACCGACGGTGTTCTTAGATTAAATGTTTTTAATCCCATCGATTTACAGGCTGTATTTATTTTTTAATGAAACTAAATTGACACTTTTGTTTCGGAAATTTCCACCGAAAATTTCATAACGATCGTTTCCTTCATAGTACGGTCGGCCATTCAGCGAATCGCATCGTTTCTACCTTTAACTATTCACCAGTGGAAATCACACTCGGGATCGTCGCTCGTTATTCTCTCATTCATTCCAGCGGTGCGATTCATTTCGCGGCGTAATGCGGCGAGGGTTGGCCGAGAGTGCTACGAGACGGCCACCGTCGAAAAGGAAGCGGATATCTGGGCACGTTTTCCCAATCTCCCTCCCGGTTGGAACGTCAAGAGCGGCTCGGAGTGGTTCACGCCTATATAAAGAGGGAGCGAGAGAGAGAGAGAGAGAGAGAGAGAGAGTAAGAACGCAGGGGAAATGGCACGAAAGCAGGAAAACGAGGAAGCTGGAGAAACAGAGACGGAGGAGGGATTTTGAAGGAACACCAGCGGCTTATTTGACTCGTTTCATTCGCGAAGTATATATCTCGAGTTACATTTATGCCTGTGGAAAGAACGGCTTTCGAAAGGATTCGCAGAAAAGGAGCGCACAATGCCAACGAGGCGAAAGGATAAAAGCAAACTGCGCTACCTTTATAAGCTGCGGTGACCTGGTGGCCCCGTAAAACACCGAACTGACAATGAGAGGCCACCGAGGATCGACTGGAGCTGCCACTAGTTTCGCTGCGAAGTGCATTTCAGCCGGTGGACAGCTGATAATGCCAATGGCGACTGATACGCCAATCTGAGAATGTAATAGCACGGTTGTCGATATGCGGTTACGTCAAGCCGATCCATCCTTCCTGTTCTCGCGATCCTGACCTGGAAATGGCTGACCAGGGAATAACGCGACAGATAGTTTGTCGTTTCGAGCGCTTCGTCGCGCCGGGGCGAGAAATCGTATCGCGTCGTTTCATTATCACCGATCGATGGCGCACGATCCCTGAGACTTTTCTCGATATTTTTGCGATCGAAAATTATGCTCGCGAACGGTTTTTATCGATGTGGACAGATGCAGAGAGCGCGTCGGAATATCCTCTCTTTGTTATGTAAATGCATCGCGAGTTAATAGATTTATAGAAATTTATGAGGGGCTTAAGCGTGATCTACAGCGGCTTCGAACCCGATGAGCCTGGAACAGGATAACAGTGCTCTGTATGTTTGCTTTTCTTTTTGTCCTTCTCCCATGGTCCTTCCTCCCTCTTACTTTCGTCTATTTTTGCTTTCAAGGGAAAGACATTTTCTAACGCTTCCGGACAGTATCTGGAGATGGAAAATTTTCAGGTAACGATGCTGTTCTTCCGATGTGCGTGTAATTAAACCGGGTGGCGGTATTCCGTCTCGCGTACCACGGATCGTAAAGCTTATCGTGCAATTTGCGTAATGTGCGTAGAAAAGCCTAACGAGTAAGAGGCATAGTAGTGTGCGGTTTCTTTCAATTAATTCCGATGCGGTGGCCACTGACGGTCGCCGACTAAATAAATAATCGTGCATTAAACGCAGTCTTCTTAGGAAAAGAAAGAGAGAGAGAGAGAGAGAGAGTAATAAAGGAGGAGAGATTCTAGAGAATAAAGACCAAAGGAGAAGCAAGATCCGACCGGGAATTAATTAAAAGAGAAACAACCGTTTTCTTTTTTTTCTCAACTTCCTCGTTTATTGCATTCACAGTCACCACGCAGTCTTTAACTTAACTCGTTTCACTGTCTACCCGACTTCTTAAATTAGATACAGATTATCCTCTTGTCAAGATAGATCCAAACTTTGATTATTTACAAAATTCAGAAGAAGGCTGTTTAGCCGCGACATGACGCTGACAAAGTCGCAGACTTTACCATCCCCGTTGCGTCATTTTGAAAATCCGTACCGAAACGACCACCCACCGTCAAGGGAAGGGTGTGTCGAGAAAAAAAGAAACCAACGAATCAACCACCGGTACAAATCCTCTTTTAATTTCTAACGTCCCTTCAGGGCCAGGGAAAACGCAAGGCCGGTGGTAATCCCATTTGTCTTCCAGATTCGGTCCAGCCGTTGTCAGGTACAAATGTAAAGGGCGACGAACAGGTACGCGCGATCGTAGATTTCTACCTGTTCCGATGGGCGGACGCCTTGAGACAGCCCCCGTGTGTTCTCTTTTCCTTTTCCGTTCGACAGCGCGTTCGGCTCCGGGGATTACTGGCAGATTTTTGTTCCCCGGATGAGAGTTTGCTACGCGAACGAAAACGGCCGCCGGGCTCCACGCAATTAGGAGGCGGGACACGTATTTCGAGAGCCGTACGATCGACGGCGAAAAAGCATTTTTCACCGGCGATC
>NT_176736.1:2305304-2364921 GCF_000188095.3 Bombus impatiens
TCGCGCCGGCAATTTTTATCCGCGCGCTTTATGCGCCCTCCGTACTTTCTTTCCCTCTCTCCCTTTTTCTCTTTCTTTCCCTCTCTCTCTTTCTTTCTCCCAGTAACCACCCTCTGGCCGTAGCTGGAAAACACATAAATACAAGGGAATTATGGGACTAAATTACGCGGTACATTTGAAAGAGTGCGCGCGCGCTATGAAGTAGCTTACGACAGGCCAATCGATGGAAACCCATTTTTTCTCGACTCGTACATCATAGCCGAAATCGAAACTGACAACAAAACCCCCGTACCGCTACGCGTATGGCGTGCAATAAATCACGGTAAAAAGAGCACACGGTCCTCTTTCTCCCCCATAGTGAGAGCCTGACGAAACCCTAGCTTCTCCGTTACCGTCTGCCTTTTTGATGTGATCTTACAAAGAGCCTCCTCTCCTTCTACTTCGTTCGACGACAGACTAACAACCAAGGATCCTTCCTCTTTCTTCTTATTCTGCAGTAGAATCGCCTTCCAAATATTCGGGACACGAAAATAGGACTATCGACGAGTTTCCATACGAAGATCTTTACGAACTTTTTCCATCAGAGAGACGAATTTAGAAACATTCCTCTGCATGTGTTCGCTCGAATCGCGTGATACAACGATAAGATACTCTACCATATATATCCTGGTAAATCAGAGAAGCCTCGAAAGGAAGCGAAAGTATCTGTTTCCTGTATATTTTCTCGAACGGAAGATAACGCAGATACGAGAATAGAAAGTGGCTTCAATCACATATTGTTTGACTGAATGCATTTCTAACGTAATCCCGTAAGATGACTGGATCGAGGGTAATTTCAGGAAGAAAAGCAAGACCAGTATCGATGCGGCTTATCAACGGATCAGCCGCTAATGGAAGCGTTGGCGGCACAAGGCGTGAATACGCCGAATAAAAAGGGACCATCGCAGACGGTCCCTTGTGCCCTTCGGATTTCCCTCGAACGGTCACTGGCCGAGCGGATACGTAGCTTGAGCCGAACAGCTGAAACTGAAGCGTGTCACGAAAAGTTAACACGACCGAGCGAGTTCTCGTGGACGAGGACGGCCACCTGACACGAATAAAAGGAACAAAGTCGGCCGAGGGGGTGCGACGCCATTGTCGCCGCACAATTCCGAGGGATCGGCCAATCAATCGACTTTCCTAATTTCCTTGTTCCACCGACAATGTGTAACCGTAGCACAAATATGTGATTCCGACGAACGTGTCACCCTTCGAAGAGTAAAATTGCTTCAGATCAGATACAGAGGTTAATAACTTTTTTCACTAGGGATGAAAGGAAATTGACGAAGTAGAGCAGGCTACACGCGCTAATCGTTTAATTAGATCGCGAATGAACGGTATTATGAAAATTCCATAGAAACATGGATTGGAAGAAGTGGAACAGTAGAACGTCTCGGTTTAATATACCACGGAGAAAATTAGCTATGTGTCATGGTATAGATCGTCAAGTTGCGTTAAAAGGCTAGGCGGTGGCGCTCGGTATCGGGGACATGTTAACGTTAGACATCGGCGAAAGCGAATAGGTTGTCGTGCAAAATGCACGTCGAAACCTGTATTGAATTAAGAACGGCAATGACGACGCCAATGATAATCGATTGAAGGTAATGTCCGTACGCGAAACGAGCGGACGATGTAATTTTGACTGTGTTCCTTTGCACGCTGGCAGGGAGCCATCCGATAAAGGCAACTTAATTGGTAAGTGGGTGAGAATTGTTGCGGACTCGTGAACGGCCCACTACGGAGGGTGAGTTCGATCGATAGAGTTTTCTAATTGAACTCGACGACAACTGGCCCGACGATGACGACAAATTCCACGCGTAATACCGGTTCGTATACTTTTCGATCGTTCCATATGTTCCTGCAAAACCCGCCCGCCGAAGATGACCCCATTCACGGTTCGATCACAATGGTGCGAAATGTGCCGCCGTTAAATCGAGGCCATAGGTCGAGGCTCGTGTTCAATGAAACGGCTACGATCTCGTTAGTTTGTCATTTGGGCATGATATATAATTTTAGAGCATTGCCGTTAGAGAGAATATCGCTGTACTGGTACGTGTTTCGGCTTCTACGAATGGATTCGATCGTTTAAGCGCGTTCGCTATAAATCCGATAGAACCACGGACGCGTAGTAGGATGTACTTGAAATTCGACGAGCTTGACGGAACAACCGATTCGGTATAATAAAAATCTGGCGAATGACTAAGCCGGTGAACAGCGAGATCCTTTCTTTCGAGACGATTGGTTCAAAGAGGGGCAGGAGTAGCTTAGAATCGAAGCGAACTGGAAATGGAATCGGCATACTTTGCTTGCTAGATATAGCTGGTAAACGATCGATTCAGAGAGCAAACGCTGTTCTTTTGTGAAGCAACCACGGGGAAAAGAAAAAACGTTTATCTTCAAAATAGAAAGAAATCATTGATCTTGGCTGAATTTTCAATCCAGAGTTCGCCTCGATTCTATACCCACTTTCGCGTTTGACTATTGTTGCCGATCTCGACTCGGATGTCCATCGTACTCCTTTCCAACGGGCAGGGAAAAGAAAAAACCAAAGGTATTCTTAGAGAGTAAGAAGATTAAATAACGACTCTTACCTAAATAATGGCAGTTCTACGTCCATTGATGCTGCGCCGGGGGCGGTGGCGGTGGCGGCAATGGCAGGGGTCTCTCCAAAACAGGAACAGGGGACACGTCTGGCATGGCGAACCTTAGCTTCTGCCAAAACAACTTGTCCCCCCACACCAGCACGGTGTGCGACGAGATTCTTTTTTTGAGATCGGCGTCGAGATCTCGTGGACCCACACCGCCTACCAGCAGCACGATCACCGAGCGGCCCTTCCCTTTCAGAGCGTCCCTCAGCGCCGCTTTAAACTCGAATCTGGCCCACTCGCCGTGCAGAAAGTTCTTCGACAATACTAGGATGGTTCTTCTCGAAGAATCGGCCGCTTCCGCCACTGCATCGGCCACGTTGCTACCGGCGCTTAGATCACGGTAGTGTAAACACAGCCGGTAAGAAGTTTCCAGACCAGGTACCAGAATCGTCGAAACGAACGCCTCGTCCACGGCGGAGTACGAGATATAGGCGTCGAAGGGTTTCTCTTGATCCTCGAAAGCTGCTGTCTTGTAACACGCTCTGAGGCCGCATCTGCTGGCAGCCCATGTCCTCAGGGTACGACGATGCCTGAATGCACCACACATCAGCGCCACCATGGCAAAAATCAGCACGGCGGTGGCGAGCAGTAGCGGCAAGTAAGCCTCGAGCGGTCGAGTCTCGATGACCGAGGTCGTGCCTGTTAATGCCGCGCAATTTATGACCGATCCGTTCGCCGGAAGAGTAATAGGTATACCAAGGGAACAGGTGACGCTCCTCCAGTCGCTTATCTTCGCTCTGTTACTGGACATCCACTCGCGTACTCGGTCCAAGTACGAGCACTCGCAACTCCATGGATTACTGGACAACCCGATGTCGACCAAATATGGATTCTGGCCGAGCTGCCAAACAGCGAAAGTGCCAAGTCGATTGTTTTCCAATCGTAACACTTCCAGCTGACGTAGCGGAAGGAACGTTCCGTTATCTATATACGTCAGTAGATTGTTCTGTAGGTAGAGTTCCTTCAGGTTCTCCAGAGGCATCAATTCCACGCCGTTGAGCACGCTTATCTTGTTGTTCTCCAGATGAAGGACCAACAAACGCTTCAGACCGCTGAAAGTATGATTGCGTATAGCGATGATGTTGCTATCGTTCGCGTACAGAATCTGCAGGTTCTTACGGCCGATGAACGAGTGGGAATTCAATTCCCCGAAATTGTTTCCATCGAGGTAAACCTCGGTGGCATCCATCGGTAATCGGCCGGGGAGGGTTTTGTAACCGGAGTTCGAGCAATCCACTACGTTCGCCGACCAGGATTGATCGTGATAGCAAGTGCAGTTTGTCGGGCAAGTCATCTCGCAGTCGCAGGCGTCGAAGTCGCAGCAATGACACAGCGCGAAACAATGAGCCTTGTACGTGCAGAGGAACTGAGACGGTTTCGCCTCGAGCAACGGTATGAACGATTTGTGACGATCGTACGGAAGCCTGCAGTACACCGACTCCAAATCCATTACCCTCGGATGTTGTCTCAGCAACAACGAATTGATTCTTTGCAACCATTCCGTTGTACAGTCGCATATGAAGGGGTTGCCACCGATGTAGAACTCTGGCAATTGTCGATACGCGGGCACCTGGGTCAATTGAAACGCAGACAGATTCATCTTGACGATCTGATTCGCGTAGAGATCCACCCTGGTAAGATTCAACTTGTCGAAAAACGTCTGAGGCTCCACAGTCTGTATCAAATTGTCGTTGACGAACAGAAGCTCGATGGAGTCCGGTATCGACCTCGAATGTATCCTCGTTAGCCGGTTGAACGACACGTCGAGCGTCTGTAATCTTATGCCCTGTGGCGCGACACCGAGATCCATAATAAGATTTTTATGTAGATCCATCCACTGTAATTTCTCTGGCAGATAACTGTAATCGAACTGTACGATCATGTTGTCGGACATATTCAGCCAGAGGAGACCAGGTGCGCTGGCGAACATACTGGATATGTCCTGCAACAAATTCGAGTCCAAACGAATCGCCTGCAACGCTGGATTCGTGGAAAACACGCCGTCCTCGACGACCTCGATCTTGTTCCGTGCCAAGTTTAATATCTGAAGAGCGGGGAGCTCAGCGAAATCCTCCATAGTGACGTTCGTGATCTCGTTTCCGATCATTCGTAATCCATACAGACTGGACATTCCACGGAAACCGGGTCTGTTCAGGCTTCTGATCTGATTTTCGCCGAGGTCCAGCGTACGCAGCATTCTCATGTCCTTCAGTGCGACCGGTATGCTGTCCAAACTGTTCCCGGATAGATTCAGGTCCTGCATACTGGAACAATTGCGAAAGGCATCCGGATGGATACCTTCGAGCTGATTAGAATCGAGCGACAGCAGAGAAAGTGCAAACAATCCGTTGAGAGAGTAAGCGTCCAGGTAAGTCAATCGATTGAAAGCTAGATCTAGCGTGTGTAAATTACTCATGGGCGCGAACGTATCCGCTGGTATCGTTTCGATCTCGTTGTACTGCAAATTTAATATCTGAAGCGTGTAAAGATCTTTGAACAGAGCCGGGTCCAATCGACTTATTCGATTATGAGACAGATTCAGAAGAACCAGTCGAATCAAACCAGAGAACGTGGCGGAATTCAGCCAGGAGCTGGTCAACGCGTTTCTCGACAGATCCAAAGCGACAAGCTGATTCATGTCCGCGACCAGGCCCGGTGACAGCACGCTGATGGAATTGTTCTGGAGCCGCAATTCCTTCAGTGACTTGGCCGCGTCCCGAAACATTTCCGTCGGTAACGCGACGATTCTGTTTCCAGACAGGTCGAAGGTCTCGAGGGATCTGAGTCCATGAAGCGCCTCGTCTGCAACCATGGAGATCGCGTTGCTCGACAAGTTGAGCACGCGGAGCCTCTTCAACGAGGAAAAGCCGTAGGCGGGGAGAACCGAAATTTGATTACTCGACACGTCCAACGATTGCACATCCAGAGAACAAGGGAAAGGCGACGGGGTCGATTCCTGCTGACGTCTCGGGTGTTTCTCCGCGATATCCCTGAATCCCAGTTCGCTGATATCCTTCAACATGTTCCAAGAGATGTTCAGCGTTAGGAGGTTCGATAGCGGGCAAAACAAATGTTCCGGTATCTGCCAGATGTTGTTCCACGATAAATCAATCTTCTCAATCTGTGGCACCGAGTCGAACGCCCCGTTCTCCAGCTCCAAGCTGTACTTGCTCTTTCGTCCGTTTAAGCTCCTGATCGTTAGATTACGCAGATCCCGCAGACCGCTCAAAACTTTTGCCGGCCAATGGACCAGCTTGCATCCGGTCAACCTTAACGATCGCAATCTCCATAACTGTACGAACCCGTCCACGTTCAGTATACCATTTTCCAATGATTCTGAATCCTCGCAAACGACGTTGATCGAGGTCACGTATTCGCTAGTCGCCTGTGAAAAGTTCGTCCTGAGGGAGTCGTTCCCGGTGTAACGGTGAATGCAAGTGAGCGCGCCATCCTGTCGCGAGTCCCACGAACAATACTCCGGTAAATCGAGCCTCGGTGGTAGTTCGCTGGTCACGGCGAGCACGTGGTACACCGGCACGAGAAGATAGTAGCAGTAGGCCAACGACAGCGACACCGATCTCCCGAACCCTTCTGGACCGGAGAGCCCACGCATCTTTAGCGAACTCGTTGCCTTCCCTTGTTTTCGCTCTTCCGTCTACTTCCGGTCATCACACGCCGCTCCCCGGTAGTCCTACACGCTCCGTTATTAACGCACGTTGTCGTCGCTCGTGTACGCCCTCCAATATTTACTCCGAGTGACTGGCATGTGTGTGCCCCCCCCTCTCCGGTAATCGATGCCGAACTCGCTATTACTGCTTGAACGCGTCAGATCGTTTCAACTATCCCAACAATTCTTGAGTTTCGTTAATGGGAATTCAAGGGGACGAAGTTCACTGCCAGTTGACCTGTCGTCCGAATGGCGTGCTAGGTTTATGAACGATTTACGAGAGGGTGCTCTGGTACCAGTATTATCGCGTTTCACTGTAGTGCTTCCAAGTAGTTTACACTTTAAAAGAATCACACTTCACTCTGTCGACGAATCGTTCGATCCAGCGCGCGCGCGAGTGCCCTTCATCAACCTGCCGTTATTACACGTTACGACTCGCGAGACACTCAACTTGACTGAGAAAGTCCTCGACGATGTACCAACGACAGAGTAAATCTGCGGATAATTACGCACGCGTCGAGATGCTCGGTGATTTCAGTTCGCGCATCCCGTAAACTTCGTTACCAACCCCCCGCTATCAAAATGCTAATTGTTCACGGTGCTGACTCACCGGCGCGAATTAACCTCGTTCCCAGCGACGTGATGCTCATACTTCTGTTCGGCTATGTGAGACAACACTATGCTCGCGTTCCGCCAAAACGCTGGGGGCTCCGTAACTTTTCCAACGAATGTCCCATTCCCATTACCGTGTGTCATCGACTCACGTTTCCAATGTAATCGACACTTTGTTCGAGGTTATGATTTAAATTTCGTTCACTGAAATTCCATGTATCGGTCGACGAAACAAAACTACACGAGTTCGTGAATGAAAGGAATAAGGAAACGTACAGACTATCCACGAAGTACAATTCCTTAAACCGTGACACCCGGTACGGCGACCACCGCGCAACTGACGGTTGAGATCTCCACAGCATCTAACTCGACGCAGCGTCCACCAATCGTTCCTTCCCCCACCACTGGCGGCAGCACTAACACATCGAGGACCGGCATTCAGCGAGCACGCGCCTCCCGTCGACCGTCCATGGAGTAAGGAAGATAGTCGTATTGCTTCGTACCCTTCTCTTCCATCTTTTACTGACCTACGTGGAAATCGCGCGTACTTCTCTCCAACGAACACCGGTATGTTACGTAGTTACGCAGTGTATAGTATACAGACGCGAACGTCCAATGAAATAGAGTAATGCGTGGAAAGGGATGCTACACGCAACTTGTTTCTATCTTCTCGCCGTTTGTCCGATCGAAAGTGTTTTGTGTTCGAACTCGCGTGTGTTTTGTGCTTTCTCATCTATAAGGACTTTGTAGCGTTCGAGACATCTTATATCTCGACATCGATGCCCATCCTCGCCTGTACGATAAAATCTTATTCTTACTGGGACGATCAGCCTGGTCTACGAATGCTTGCAAAAGGTAAGAATACAATATGGCGGAATTTTCAGTAATCGTAGGTCAATCGTAAAGCTATTGCGCAGCTAACCATCGCGAGGCACGCGTTGTGCTCTATTTTCGACGCAAGTAGGTAGGTTTGTTTACTTCTCCTTGCGTTCTTGGCTGCGTTGGGTTTGGGAATTCTTTGTTTGTTTGAGCAACACCATGTTTTTTTGTTCGTTTGCGGAGTATTCGAAATGTAACATAGCTATGCGATTGCGCACGATTCTGCGCAGGTGCAGCGTCATTTGAATTCCGTGTTGGAGATAAATGGCGAATTCTTTCCTTTTATAGTTGCCTTATTTCACTCTAATTGTAAGTGAAACATATATGAACTCGATTTTATATGATTATTTATTATTAATTCAATAATATGTTATTAATAATATATGAAAGACGGGGAAGGAGGAAGAATGAGGAAAATGAATAGCAAATAAATAGCAGTTATACATTTTATCATAGATGGCACGATTTTTCACATATTTGAAATATAGGTATTTCAATTATCTGTATATATATTATCATAAAATTAGTATCATATATTATTATCCGTATATTATCAGATTTAATATCCCTCGATTGCGAATATTTATGGAAATTCAGAGTTTTATGAATACGATTAAATATAGATATACGCGACTACAAAAAATTTGTCTACAGATGAAAATGAAATGTAGGGACTAATAAAAATACGCTTCATTGGAAAATAAGGGTATTTGAAAATACCTTCTGTAGCCACCGTATTTCATTCTTCAAATATAACGAGTACTGTACGTTACATATTTTTTACATTCTACCATGCTATACATATAAATCTTCAATAAATGTATAAACATTCACAGTCTGGACATTAACAAAGCCATATATATTCATAATAATTTCAATTTATCTGGACAAGAAAAGAAGCGACTTCGCGGTTGGGGGGGGGGGGGGAAACCGGTCTCTCGTCTCCGCTTGTCGCTCTCGTTTCTCTATCGCGATCCACGTGATATTCAGAGCACTACCCTTGTCCATGGACTGCTCATAAAAAGGTTTCGATCAATTTTTAAGTGGTCGGTTGTCCGGCGTGCCTTTCTGTTTCTTTTTCTACGCGGTTAAGGACAGCCGAGGGGCAGTCCACAAGGGAAAGGGGGAGTTGAATGTTCTGTATGTTCGAGGGTGGGCACGTATTTATACGCGCGGTGATCTTCGCAGACTATCGAGATGTTCGATTTGTGTGTAACACGACGAACTGACTCCGCAGGATCGGGTCCTTGATACGCTTTGAATAAGCCTCGCTGATTCATTCTTGTCCACCCGTCGAGAGACTTTCGACTTGATCGATGATGATCCCGCATGATTTGTATTATGTTCCCTGTCGCGATGAATTGAATTTCGGGGAATCTGCGCGCGCACAAATTCGTTCCTTGCGGCACATAGAGCGGAGGGTAAGCGGTTTCGAAAGGAGCGAAGATTAGACCGCGGTTATAGTCGCGGTTCGATTAGAAATCTCGAGCGCGGCGAACCCATTGAGACTCCCACGCAAATATACGGTCCGTTTCACCGACGTATCCGACGCGAGAATTTCTTACCGAGAATGATTGATCACCGTCTTAATTGACGCATACCAAGACGAAAGAGATCTCCGGACGGTATCACCTGTTACGAGGAATTATCGGTCGTAAATAAACGTCACTGCTGCTCGATGTTCCTCTTCGTTCGTCCAGGACTATATTATTTAATCCTGACAGAGATACTTTATTATTCGACGGTAATTAACGGAGATTCAAAACTGTCGATCCCCTCGGCGTATTACGTAATAATCGGCCGATAAAAATCAACGGAAACCGAGCGGGTATCGAAGGATCTCTCGAAACATAATTAATATCTGCTTCTTAGCCAAGAGGGCGAGATCACGCCTTATGGACGATCGTAATTAAAACCGTTAGGAAACTGGAGAGGATCGTGAATCGTTATAACTCCGACGAAAGGCTCGAGGGAGGTCTAAGAAAGTTTCCTTTCAAGCGAGAAACAGCCGGGTTAAAGTCAACTCTACGAAGTCCTAAACTCCGAGGTTTGCCAGAAATAGGTCTCTATCGGTGAAAGCAATGGTTACGAACACGTTCCTCGACGGACAGGTGCTCTCTGCTGTAAGAAAGGATCAGAAACACTTGTTCACGTTAGATAACTTCCCTTAGTTTCCTTCTCTTTTTGGCCCTTGTTTATCTTATTTACTCTCTGTTTTGCCATTTACCCCTTTTCAAAATTGCTCAAAAGAATCGTCCTTTCGCTCTCTACTATCGTAGACGTTACTACGAGACCGATAAATCGCGGCTGGCCTCGCTCGCCGAGCGAAACTTTGCTTCTTCTTTCCGATTCGAAAATCAATTAGCGGCAGATTCAGTTTCCGTGTAAAGAGAGAGCGAATCGCGTTGGTGACACGCGATCTTTCTGGGCGGAGTAGTTCTGGTCCGGCTCGAGAATGACGGTGGAAAAGAAGTTTTAATTAAAGCTAGAATAAGAGTTTAATCGAGCAAAAGGGATTAATTGCCTAGGGGTTAAAACGAGCGAGGGGTCAAAGAGAGGCTGCTGCCGGTTGCCTCTTCCTCGATGATTCCTCGTGGCTTTCTCGAGTGGCGTGGACAAGAGAGAGCCGCCCCATAAATACTCGCGTCGAATGCTTCTCTGAAAGCCCTTTTTCGTTCGCAAACAAAACCGGCCGCCTCGATACTCGTGCCAATGGGAATCGATGTTATTAAAAGCTACGAGCTTTCCTGGTAACGTCACAGTCAGCATCGTTCAGTTCTCAAGTACTTCGCCAACACGACTTTTCGTTACTCGTGTATCGATTCTTTGTACGCGTCGCGTACAGCGTGGCTCGGTTACCATTGCGATCCTGAATGCTTGCTAGAAATTATGTACCTATAGGCTATGAAAATGTCCTGTATTTATGCAATGGTACGTTACATTCTATCGAATCGAAGAAACTTTCGATGAAAGTTTCGTGACTTTACTGTAAGTTTCACGACGTTAATGGCAGTTAGTCTGGATTATAAGATTACTCGATATGTTACCGTGAAAGTCTTCAGCACCATTACTCCGCAGTCTTTTGTGATTTTGCAGAATCATTAACGACCGTAGAAAAGTTTCGAATATCTCAATCGACCATTCTCTAGTTTACTCGGTAAGATGATTTTAAACAAGATGTTCAGCTATATGATTTAACAATTTTTAGAATTGAAGCGAATTTTTGATACAAATTCTACGCTTCAGTTACATTAACGCGTCTAATTGACTATTCATTAAACTGGCCATTGAAACTCGCGAAATCGTAGTATTGTACGTAAACGAGAGAATTGATGAAAGCAAGATATCATTTTGAATACGTGGTTTCGTTCTAATTAATCCATCAAATTTTTCGCGAATAACAGATTTTCCGTTGAATCAGGGTAACTTGACAAGAACACGAGCCAATCGGGACGCACGTTTATGGAAAAACTTATATCGCTTTTGCGATATCGTTGATTTGGCGGCCCTTAGAGCGTATAAACCTACCCGGTGTGTTTCTCGTGTTCGTTAAAATAACGAATGTACAATTCAAAGTACGGTGAACACGGTTCATCGATTCGGTCACGTAGTTTTCGAAAAACGGCCAGGAGAGTCCGAAAAACATTTGCCAGCGTATGGACGCGAGGCATCGGCTACCCGTTGCTCTTCGGGATCGCTTTTAACGGATCGTATAGCGACGTCGATCTATGACATTCAGAAATTTCTGGTGTAGAGCGTTGCAGCACAGCGGCGCGTCGCTATAATGTGTCGGACAACGGAGTGCTTTACGACGATTTGATTTACATTGGATTTTTCCGAGCTGGCAGCGGTATTTCAACCATATGGCGGATCGAAAAATCTACACGAGCCAGGCAACGCGAAAACACCCACGCCTTCGTCCATTGCTCTGTGTCAAACAAGTTTGTCAGGGTGACTCGCGATACGAAGGAAGCAGTGTATAAAACGAATACCGTGTCGCGTACCGCAAACACCTGGTCGTACCTTCTATTTTATGCAACCTGAAGGAACATTCTAATTCCGGAGAGTAGAACAAGAAAGTAGGAAACATCGTATGTTATATAATATAACTAACGATATACGTATATCATATACGATAGTAGTTATTTACAGGAAATTATTTACACATTCTCGTGAAAGTGTATCATAGAAAACTTTTATGCATGTATTATGGACGTTACATAAAACAGTTTATAAAGTCATTAGTATCGTGATAAAAGACAATTGTCGTGTTGTATTGGTAAAATTCGAAACAAATCTGAAAACGTATATGAAAGTTATAAGATGTTAAACGCAAGGCGTTATTGAATATTGAGGTGTATTAATATGATGGAAAATTGACTCTCTAATTACTTTGGCGATCTTTGCGAAATATTTTCGTAATTGCAAAATTATCTATCTTGTAGCTCCTGTGTACATTTTCAGTTTCGTTTCAAATTTAACCAATACAATCGTGTCATTATAGCGCTAATGAGATTCTAAAATTCCTAGTATAATACACATAATATATTCAAAAAGTTGGTGTACTTTCGTGAGCCACTGTATACCGACGAATTATTCACCAGTCTTTCCGTGTTCTCAATCTGCACGCGACAAGCAAACGAACAACGAAAATAAGAGCGAAAATAAGAGACGAGCGATTGGAAGGGAAAAAGAAATCGTCGGTCCGAAAGTAATTGGCAATCAGTCCGCGACTGTCTTTCAATATTGGAACACTCGGTAGTATTTACAATTTATTGAAAGATCGGGACGGAGCGTAGACGTCGAGCGTAAAGGGTTGACGCGGTACGAGGGATGGAGAAGAAGATTGAAAACTCCGGGAGACGGTGAAAGTATCGGTATTGGAGAGAGATCGAGCTTTGGTGGCTTTGGTCGATGAGCTCCGAGGTCCCAAATGTCGCCCGAAAAATTTCCAAACGCAATTTCGCGTCTCTGTTGGACAACGACGGACGAAACGAAGGATGTAGATGTATATACGCGGGTGTTTCTTTGCGAGTTTACACAAGGGGTAGCGTAGTATGAGAGAATTAATGGTTATCATACCCTGGCTACATTCTACCGCAATTGTTTTTATGTGCGCAGAAGAAGGAAGGGAAAAAAGGAGTTGTAGTAAAATTTTACTGTGCACAGCGATGTACGTACGCGAGAGATACACGAGCGAAAAGTTTTCGAGAATAAAAGGAGCTTCTGCTGCAGAAGGCGCAAACACTTCCAAACAACCGCATTTCGACGCCACTTTCCGCGGTACACACCCGAAACGAACTGCCGAATGCTGCAAATGAGACAACCACTTCCCGCGGCAAGTTGTTCTGTTTAAGAAGATTGACCGTCGGCAGTGCGCGAGCTCTCGATCTCTAAAAACGTCGGAAAATATTAACCTATTTTCTTAAGTCAATTCAAACGCAGAAAACTTTTGCTATAATTATTGAAATCCAATCGAATTATATTTCGATAATAACGCAATTTATATTCTTTATTAAACACGAACAACGAGTACTCTTGGCTGGAAATTACTGGTCTTAAAATATGAATAATTCGAGAAATATCCATCGACGTCTATTGACGTCGTTCGAATAATTACGAATGGTAGTGTATGCAGGTAAAGTTCTTCAGGAAAAAGAAGTTAATTCTTAGCAACTAATTGACGGAAGATGTGAATTCGAACTTTAAAGAGACAGTAATTAAAGCGATAAGTATGATATTTCGAACTATGCAAGGAAGTAAAATTCGTCATTGGAACATCTTAAAGATACTAAACTTGTTACTTAACATGATTTGTAGGCATATTCGTGAGACAAATTTCCCCGAGATACGCTTCAAATTAATCGAACGCATTTTGCGATTTCCTTTGTTATATCTATGGCTTCTCAGAATATAGAGAACAGGAATCTCGAGACATTGACATTAAATTTATCGTGCTATGTATTTTGTGAAACGTCATCGTTCGTCTGAAGCCGCATCGGCTCGTTAAATCTTCCAGCTGCGACGAAGAACAAAATACGTCGGGCAGGGTAGATCGATTCGCGTGCGTGCAATTTTTTACTCGTGCTCGATCCGATTGATGCAAGTCAGATCAATTCAAGGAATGGGTCCCCTTTTTGTTAGAACCGTGTGTCTCTACCCCGAATTCAGACTCGGACTGTCTCGAGTCCGGCCTTACATCCGTTTCGATTCAAATCGATTTCTCGCCACGATGCAGTCCGTTCGAATTTCATTTTCCTTTTGTCTGGTCCTTTCCTTTCGCGATAAATTGCTCGGTACAGGAAACACGTGGCGCATTAATTGAAAGACTGGCAAATCGTTTCGAACGAGTATCGTTATAAATGCTGTATTAAAGACGATTCGAAAATATGTATCAGGCTGTCGAACGACGCAAGGATTTGGGATACGAAGCTGAACATTTGTAATAGTCTATTATTGCTCTTCTCACAAAGGAATATCACAAGGAAGAGAATTTGTCCTCCGAAGAATTCTATTTTTATTTTTAATAGACAATACTGCTGTTCCGACGAGTTGAATAAATTCACTCGAAATAAACAACAGACTCAAACTTTTTGAAGAAAAAAAATTCTCTTTTTTAAAGAAAAAAAGAAAATAATCGATACAGCGCGATTTACCATGTTCAAATTATATTCCTATTTTAGACATGGGAGAACGATGAAACGATCGAATATCGAGTGTCTTTCGATTCCATGTATGTAATATGTAATAGAATCGATCGAAAGAAAGGAAATAAAAAGCGGCGAATCAGAGCCACGATAAAATTCCTACCGATTGAAAACCGTGCAGTTCTATGCTCTTTTTTTGCGAGCCATTCTAGATTGTTAATTTGTCGCATATAACGCGCATCGAATGCAACTATACGACCGTGCATGATCTGGTTTCAATGCGACGGATCCCTCTTTCATGCTGCACCGGTATAACCTGAACGACATTTAACCGGAAACTTGATATCGGTGGACATTCACCGTTGTGAGCTCTTTCAATTGATCGTGCCCTATACGACAATGAGGATCAACAACGTCGAAGAACATGGAGCTGAACGATTGTAGTAAGCAGCGTAGCCTCGAACAAACAGCTAAGAACTCGACAAAGTCTTTTGTGCGTTATTGGGTTAGGGATTCGGTAAACAGAAATGTTTCTGGAAGAATGCTTCGCTTCCTGATAACGATTATCGATACGCGATAGTCAGATTACAACGATATCGTCGTAACATCGAGATAACATAGAAATACAAATACATAGGAATCTGTTAAGCCATAATGGTTGATTAATTTTGATAAGTATTGTTATTAGAAATATTATCGATATTATGGAAGTTACGAATAAACAGGCTGTGCTTGTAGCTTAGAAATATCATAGTAAAAACCGATGACAAGCTGCAGCATGTGTACTCGAAAGGTTACACGTTTGAAACCACTTCGAACCTCCACGCATTGAAACCACTTAAGAAGGTCCTTGTATAGGCTACCCTCGGCCTTTCTAAATAATCTTGCGTACTGTAGCAACACTTGTCATGATGCATTTACCTTTTGCATTCGTCACACGTTCCGTGGCTTGCATTTACATACATTTTAAATAAATTCTTAGCTTGGGGTGCTCACAAGTGCATATATCTGTCGATGGTTGACAGGTTGTGTATATTAAAAAAATGTTGACCTTCAAATCACCTCAACGCTCCACCCTCTAAATCCTCTGAATAACTTGAGAATTCAAATTATGGATATTCCTACTCGAAATAATGGACTTATCCGTATTCAAATGAACCGTATTCATCGACGTCTTTCGTCCACATCATCGTTTCAAATATCCCTAACACGTTTAACAAAGAATTATCGAGAGTGGTAAGTCGCGTAAGGCGGAAAGATCTTATTTCTCCCTTCGTTTCTACGTTTCCCTGTATCGACGAAAATCAAAAGGGCGTTGACGCATCGACCATAAAATGTTACATTTAGATCGCGCTTCGATACGCAGAACACGTAATTCGAAGTATCCACGGACTGCCGGCCCCGGCAATCGATAGCCTTTCATTATTATTTACTTGGATGGTCTGCTCGCGCCGGGATTTTTTTCGCTGTCGGGCTAACCGTTTTGGTAACCGGTAAATATCGAAACGAATTTCCCTTCAATTTTTCGCTCATCCTTCACTCTGGCTCCAGTTGCGCGATACCAAACCAGTGGAACGGGCTTCGTATTTGCTTATTGCAGCTCGACGGATCGCGTGAGCAAACATTTAAACGGATCGAAACAAGGGAAGCGAGCGATGAAAGATTGTTTACGATTCCGGAGCACGTACGCCGGGGATACATCTCGAATACGCCAGCGAACGAGACGCTACGCCGTGTAGCTTTATTGGAAGGAATCGGTCGGGGAAAACGTGCAACAATTTGCTGGAGCTACTGGTATCTAACACAGCATCGACGATCAAAACGAACGCGAGAAACGCACCTTGTTTACCGGACGTTTGATAAAATTCCTGAAGGCTACGCGCGTCTCTTTGATAGCGAGGCGTGTCCACATAGGTCGTTCTAACTGTACCATTACGAAACATCGGTATCGTGCAATCCGCCATAACTGATCGCTGTAAACTCCTTTAAATGACGATATCGTTAAAGTTTATACGAACTCACAAGAATACCAAAATGTACGCGTCACGAATAAATGGTCATATAAACGGGTATCAATGGCGAATACTTTGGCTACAGAAAAACGACCGTCTCCTAAAATACTCGGTATGTCTCGTTTTAAATCGAAACGACCGTCTCATCACCGAACTGATAAAGTTCAACGGAATCTGAAGAGGCCACTTCTCCTCGCGACCGGCCTCTCTCCCTTTACCTTCCTCCACTTCTTCACCCCGTCGAGAAACGAGAGTTTCACCTTTATGTAGTGGCTAGAAACGTTCGAATCTAATGGAATACAGTCGAACGAATTCCAAAGAGGCACAAGAGCCGCACAATGGTCGCCCGAGAGGAAAAAATCTCGAATTACTTGTCAGGGAAATTTCTCTAGTTTCACCGGGCTTAGGAAGAGACATGCCGAATGTTGCGACGAACACGCGGTTTCTCAGGTTGTGCGTCCGGTTCACAGAACCAGCCCGAAAACATAGAATTACCTTCCAGCCGGTCTTATCGGGGCGATGCCCTATGCACGAGAGGCGGTCGCGCGTTTCACGATTCTCTGACGGCGAAACAGCGAATGAAGTCGGACAAAAGCGCAACGACAACGGAAACAGTCGCGGCGATCGATTTTCTCCGGCGGCAGAGCGAGAGCCGGCCCTCGCCGGTGTACACGACATCCAGTCGGCTAATTTCGAGACAATGGCCCATCGGCAGCTTTTATTTCGGCCGCGAGAGCCAAAAAGACCGCGAAATGGAGGCCTGTACCTGCACGTGGGGGGAAGTAGCGGGCAAAACGAGGGAGAGGTTTGGGAACCGAGGGAGAAAGAGACTGACGACGCGCGGTTCGGTCCCTAATCAGCGCAGCTACGTCGTAATTCCGAGGCGCGGATAACGCAGGACCGACTAATCTAATATCGAAGCGAAATTACGCGTAAGGGATGCAAATCCTCCCTTGCACCCTTCCGCACGGTTTCGTCCGCCGGTGTGCGCGTCCTAATAAACTCCTTTCATTAGATCCACCCACTTCACCCCTTTTCCACCCCACTGTGATAGTGGCAGTGACGTTGCTGGTGGAAGTAGAGCCGGCCGCGCCGCAGCCAACGAACAAACTGTGCAGTCGTAACACACAGAGGCTTGGCAACAGCTGCTGAACGAAGCGAATGCGCGTACTCGCGCGGTTTTCTTCGCCTTCGTTCGCTCCCTTTCGAATGTCTCTCTGTCTCGCTCTCAGGTTCAATCCGGTTCCTTTTTTCTGTCGCGTTCTATCGTTGCAACGGGAGCACTCTAATGCGAGCCAGGACAACATAGGCAAATGCACGCTGGAAAACGCGTACTTATATACATAGAGAGGGTACGACAATACTAGGAGATGTTCGTGATAAACGAACATCTTACCTAATCCGATGATTGGCTGAGTATAAGTAGGTCGGGAGAAAAAGTTGCAATAATGTGAGGGGTGTTTCGACTGTTTTTAACCGTTGTATCAATCCCCAAAATAAATGCCACCCTATGTAAATGCAGTCTGCCTGAAAGCAGGCCACACTGATGCGTACGGCTTGACCTGTGTTTACCAGAGAACGTTGTGTGGGTGCGCGATTGCATAAAGATACATTGTCGCGCGGTTACATGCGAGCACGAATGAACACAATTTAAACAGCGGGTTTAACCGCTATATCTATGATACGATGTTTGTATGTGTATATGCGAGAAAAGGGGTTCCGTAGACCGGGCAGGGGTAAACGGTGCAACGAGTGACGAATGCAAGCTCGCGTCGGGCAGCAAACAAATATCAAATAAGCGGCGAGACTGGCGCAAAACCTCGACGTTTTAATTACTGGTATTTAGTCGCGGCGCTCGAGAACCAAAGAGGCTCCGTCGTTTTCCTATTTCGTAATGCTTTTTCACCCCGAGATTTTAGTGGGGGAAACAGTTTCAATAATAAGCGTTCGACTAGCCGAGAGTCGTAATTTGCTCACAGAGCGGAAACTGATTTTCGAAACGGACAGTCTCATTTCGGCCGCGTAATAAGACCACGGAAATCGCGTACATTCAGATTTCACCGTCTGTTTTTCACCGGGACGGATTTACTAATCTGGAAAACCGTAATTGAATCGTGGCCAGCGCGGAAAGCGTGAAAAGAGTTCCATTAACCCTCGACAAGCGAAGTCGGTCGACGAGAGGGATACTTGTTACGCAACTCGATGGAATCGGGTTAAAAGAATGGGCCCGGAATTCACACTTTGCCGAGCTAAACACGCGTTCGTACTTAGGTCAATGCTGGATTAACTTGTTGCAACACCGTTAACTGGAAAATCCAGCTAAATTCCAAGTTTAATTTGAAATCGTAGGTAATATTTTCGAGTAAATGATCGTCGTGCCTAAACCTTTGGTTCGTCAGCCGGAGAAAAAAAAATAGCGAAGATAGCGAGATCGTAGCTGACACGGTGAAAAAAGTCATGCATAAATTAACAGTTCGTCGAGATTACCTAACGAAAAGGGTTCGATAAACGAGGCAGATATCGATCGGTTTTGGAACGACGCGAGAGCTGACAGCTCGAACGTCAGAGTAGTTTCGCGAGTTTATCGAGAAAGAAAGGAAAAGAGAGGACAGGATAACGGTGTGAATAGAAAGAAGCGAGAAAGAAGGAGGAGCGTTCAACCGATGCGAGGCAATTTTTTTAAAAGGGGTTGTGTTTCGGTTGATGGCACGAGAATACGGTGTTCGCCGAGTAAAATATTTAAAGATAAGCTGTACATCTCACGTCAGCTTATGATACGTGCACGCGAGCTCTGCTACCTGCGCACGATATGGATATCATTAACCGGGCGTATTACGAGTGTCACGGACTTTAACGACCGGTACCTCGTTACCAGATAGGAATTAATTATTTCAGGGTAATGAAGTGTCAAGGGAGGGGACACGTTGTTCGAAGTTATTCGACGGAAGATATTTCCTCCTTAGTGGACGGATGGAAAAGGAGGAAGAGGAGGAGGAGTAAGAAGTAGAGATCGGTACCAACACGTCAAGTGGAGAGTTATTTCTAATTATGGGAGCGCGTGATCCATGGAGCAGATTACTCGGATCGGAGAGCCATTCGAAGACTAAGGGAAAATTATGGGGCACGGGCGGTCGTGTCACGCGTGGCATCGGTCACTGTAATTATACGCGTACGACCGTATACACGAGATAGGATAGATTGAAATAATAGAGCACTCTGTTCGTTCGAAGAATCGTATTTGCTTTCTGCTTAACAATTTCGCAGAAAACGTGAAATTAACAAGTATTCTCGATAACACACCCAGTGGTAATAGTAGTAGTCGTCGGCATGACTCGAAATTCCTCAGCTGCGGGTTGAATTACTCTTCTACGTACACCGCCCGTCGTTTCCGTGTTTCTTTCTTAAAACGAATCCTGCGGCGTCCAACTTCGAGACCGATCCGAAAAACCGGCCGTCGGTCGTTCCGTGAAATATAGGAAGCTACTTATCCCACCAACACTTCGCGAGGGTTCATTATCCAACCGCATAATGATATGGCACTTACGTGCGTACGAGCGGCAGCTTGTGCGCCGTGTTCTAAGCCGCGTTTCAAGCCGTGTTTTAAGCCGCGTTTTCAATGGTTACGAGAACTGCTTGGGATGGAAGCCGAAGGGCCTTCATCGAGCGAAAGGGCAAGACGTATGGTAAGAGGGGTGGACGGAAAGGTTTTACCCCTTTTGTCCTTTAACATCTTTGCAAGCGGTGACATGTCAAACGGTCCGTCCCCGTTGGCTGTCCTGGGAATATAAACAAAGAGCCGACGACAGAGCTGCAAAAGCAAGTATAATGTCCCTTCTGACCCCTTGCTTCTGTTCGCTCCTGCTCCGTCTTCTCGATTCTACCCCCTCCGTCACTTTTCGTCCAGACCGTACCTTATTCCTCGATTCTACCTCCTGTTCCTCTTGATCTTTTTCTCCTTTTCTCCGCCCCGACTCTTTGCCCCTTGCCCTCCGCCGTCTCTCTCTTTTCTATCTTCTCACTACACTCTCTCTGTTTCACTTGAACCTTCGCTCGCTTCGTCGTACGACCGTGCTCCTCCTCTTCTCCTCTTCTTTCCGTTTCACGTTCGCGTCTCTCCTTCTTCGGCCACGATCCATCTTATTCCGATCCGTGCTCTCTCGCTCCCCAGAGCAAGGTTCTTTGCGCTGTAGGAATGAGAACCTCCGCGAGATCTTAATTCCTCTTTGCCAGCTCCATTCCCGGAGTTCTCGAGCGTGAAATCGGCGCCGCTCGTACACCCCGCGCGACCCCTTGCCCCCTCATCGGCCACCCCGCGACAATTCGTAAAGAATAAGACCGTGTCCCATTATCGGATCAAGATATTATCATAATTGCCTGGAGCCCTCGTCGGCCGCTGGCTGGCTCGCTCGCCTGTTCGCTTGCACTAGCAAGAGAGTGCCTAGGGATGGCTCCTGCACTGAAATTAAAATTAAAGCAAATACGACATTAAGCCCGAACCTCCGTGACTCGTACAACTCTAATATTATCTTTCTCTGATAACCATTCTCGCGGCGTAATCGACGATAGAGGCGTGGTATCGAACGAACGCCAGCTAGTAGCGACTTTCTCCGGAGACAGGGCACAATCGTTCGGCCATTTTTATGGAAGCTGATACCCCGTAGTCACCGGAAATTACGCGGTTGCGAAATTTATGCGAGAATTCAGGTTACGCTGCCGCGGCAACGTTTCCTGAAGCATTAAATTATTTAACGATAATGGCTTCGTTTTAACGTTTCACCCTGTTACCCGTTGCGGCGAATGCCTTCGAATATTCCGTAGAAATTTATACGGTCGTCGCACACCGGGACGGGTTTACGATTTTGGATATTGAAATTTTCGATGAAAAGTGACGACTCAGTTTCTCGATATATTCGGTCAATCGTTTCGAGACGCCACCATGGCTCATCGGAGCTGCGTGTTCTTCGGATTTCAAAGATTTCCGTGACAGGAAGGGCACCTATGGGCGTACATATATCTAAATGTACATACGTATACGTATATATCCCCTTTTCGCGTTCTCTTGCGGGTATCCTTGACTCGTGCTGAGACGAGGGAATTGCCAGCACGAACGCGCAGGAAGTTTAGCGTGATCTATTGGATGAGTTTTCCTTCGGTAGTGGAAGCACCGTGGAAATTTAACGAGCCACTCAAAACGAATATTTTGTTCTTGCGGGCATCACGATGATGGTCGATACGAGATACGTGGCCGGATAATTAAAGTTTTCTAATTCGAGTAGATAAATCGGTGATTCACGATCTTATGAGAAAGGATTCGCGATTTAAAGCTGTTCGTTCTCCAATTTCTCGATCTCACGTACGCATTTCCAATTTTCGAAAAGCCTTTATGAACTCCAATCGCTCTCATCTTCGGACCAGGTTCGCCTCTTTTCCTTCTCTGTTCGTTCCTTTGCTCTTTCTTTTATTTCTCCACTCTCCTCTTCCTCTCGATCGTGGTCGAAAAGCTTCGAAGGAGATTCACCGGGGGAAAAATATTTTCTGTCGGTCTATCTGCAACGGGGCTACATCAAATCTTTTTTTTCCACCGAGACGTCCAATATACCGCGATGTGTTTGAAAAAATGGAAACCTTGAAAAAACGTATCAGACAGAAACCGTCGGATAATACCTGGATCCTATACGGGATAATCCTCGTAGCATCGATATTATCGGTACGTACGCGTATTAAGAACCATCGATGCGATCCTGATTGTCGCGAACGTTATAAATATCAGACTCTCACATAATATCGTTCCCTCTATGCTCTTTACCTTTCTCGTGGAATTAATCAACGGCATCCTTGCTTCAATGTCGGAGGATAGATTTAAAAAAGGAGACTCACAGAGAAACTGCACCGAGAAGTTAGATGTAATTTGATTAAAATAGAAAACGCAACTACAAAGAGATTACTTAACAAAGAAACACGGACATTGTTGTTGAATGTTGCCCGGGAACAAGAATGGAATAATTTCTTTTGAGACGTCTTAATCCTAAGTAAACAACTCGATTCCTCGTAACAACTTTTAATTGAGGAGAAACCTGCGCACCTACCGTGGAAAGCCAATGCAAGATATCACGAAACAGGGATTATTCAAAATCAAGGATCTGCTTTGTTGGAAGCTGGTAGCGGCCTCTTTATTTATTTAGATTCTCATTTATCCAGGTCCTCGGAGAATTACACAGCTTCTTGGAACATAGAAGAAGACCAGAAATCGGCCAGTTGAAACGAGTTCAAGACTCACACGCGGTGAGCAAGTATTAGGACATCTGCTGCTATTATACAGAATATGATAATTGATCTAGATCGTTAAGAAGATAATTAGTCCATTAGAATTTTTCGTTTGAAAACATAATAATAGGTGTCTAATATAATAGGTGAGACGTCCATTACGACGTTGAACATACCAGTTCTTTTCAAACGAGGTTTAGTAATTTTCTGATGGCCTCAGTTTTATCTGACTCAGGTTTATCGTGTTTCTTTGTATGTGTGGTAATAGTTATGAACGTAGGTTTATTAAATATATTCTACATCGTGACTTTGCTCTCTCAGGGAACGAAGCAATTCGCGTGATTTCGGGGCAGAATTTGGCAAATTTAATTATTTATTTTTTGGAGAATCGCGAGTCTCACCGGTGGTCTCCAGAGGCGAGCTCGGTAGATGGGGATCTTTGTTTAATGAATTACCCTTCTCGACGTGGCATTAGATTAAATCTGAAGCAAGTCGGTGGGCGTGAGGGCAGCTCGGGTAAATTGATACAAACGACACACTGCCCACCCTCTAGCTTCCTTTTCTTCTTTTCAGCCGCTCAGCTTTCTCGTTTTTTCCCTCTGTTCTCCCGGCGAACCACCCTCCGACTTCATTCGCTTTCGTTCTCCTGGCTCGGTCGACGCGATCCGAGCAAGAGGAAGGCGTTCGAAGTTATTTTGCTGTCGTATCCCGCCGATCAAAATGCCGAGAGGCGCGGGAATTAATCTCGGAAGTACTTCTATTCCGTCAAACGTCAGCCCGACACGCCCTGATAAGTGTACGTTCCTGCAAATTGAAATTGAAGATCGCCCGAGCTATATTGGCTCGCCTTTTCCACCCTCTCAGGCGCGGTTTTACGAAATAACGTCTCGCAGGATCGTTTCGTCAAGCATACAAAGGGATGGTTGGTCGCGCGAGCCTAACGTCATACCCTTCCACTCGATACGATATGGTTTCTGGGAGGAAAAAAAAGGGAAAGACAACAAGCAAACTACACGTATCCACCGGTTGTTCGGATGGTGAAAAAGTTTTTCGATTAAGAAGTAGAGATAGGATATTTTGTAGCGACGACCGCAGGAGGTTCTCGTAACGAGCGAATATTCAACGAGCCGCGAGAGTTCTACCTTCGTCGTTACTTTTATTGCACATTACGACCACTCGACGCGAATAATGTATTTCCGGAGAGGACGCGGAAGTTCGTGGCAAGTTCTATCAACAGGAACGCGCAAATCGTCCAATTTTTTCTCTCGAAACTGCCTCTGCAACCGCACACCCAATCTGTAATATAAACTTGGCATGATTTACGCTCTTACGGTTCGGCTTGTTTTTCGACGCGCTGTTTATTGGCCGTCGGAGCGGACCGTAGCGAAGCGGAAAGCGTCGCGAAAACTGTGAACATTTTTCTCGCGCGGTTTTTCGCACAGTTTCGATGGTCGAAACGACGTCGTATCGACGCGGCCCCGTCGACCGAAACTTATTTATTCACTTCGCGGCTCGTTGAGCTTCGCCTCTCTATATCTTTCTTTTTTCCTCTCGCGGTGGCAGCTACTAAATTAATTTTAGACAGCGGGGGCGAAGGGCGGCAGAGAGGGGCATTGGGTCCAACAAATTCCTTCCGACACAGTCAATGAGATGCAGCAAGTTGGGGCGGTAGAAGGGGCTTGAGACGGGGGCGAAGGCTGGTACCACGCTCTGTGCGCTACCTAAGAGAGATTATCCTAAGAAAACTTTGCCTGGAGTTCCACCCGCGTATCCGGGGCGTTACTGCAGTTAAACAATCTACAAAATTGAAATAATATGCAGATGTAATTTCGAGTAACTTTATATCGCGCGGCGCCGCGCCTCCGCTGCGCAGAGACCCTTTCAAGTGTCCCTGGGCGCCCGGAACTTCGTGACGAGCCTCGATACTTCCAGTTCGTCGTGAACGAAACGATACTTTCCGCGCGGGCATCTCTCCGGACTAAACGACCGGATATTTTTTTCGAAGCAGTTCCAAGCTTCTGTCCATTCACCGTTCTCCTTGGTTTTCCTCGTTCCTTCTCTCGAGACGACATTCTTACTTCTCGCGGAATTACTTTTTTTTACACGATGCTATTCAGCTCTGTCCCTACCAAGGAAAATAATATTTACACTTATTAAAAGTTTCGTCGTTGCACGATCGCTATCGCTTCTAACTGTTCGCTGGATGATACTTGTTATGTAACTACGGTCGACGTGAGTGTGAATAAACGAGGGGATGAATTAACGCGTATGGATACGTGGACGCATGAATTGCTTTGACGTTTGAAACGTCTCTGCTATTGTGATATATTGAAAGAGTGAGAAACTACGAAGGTGTTCAACTAAAAAGTTTATATTACTTGAAGTTTTAATTCTAACAATTCTGTAATCATAATCGCATAATTGACTTTCCAGTGTCTTCGCAACATCTATTTATTTATTTACCTGAACGAGAAATAAAATATTTGGCATACAATAACAAAGACAGAGGAAAGGTTAATATTAACATATAATTGTAGGTTAAAGATATAGATACAACTATAAAATATAAAATTTCAAGTGAAGTTACCAGCGGATATTTTAAGGTGACTGAAGTATACTAAAATAGATTTATCTCAGAGTGAAAGAAGCTAGCATGATTTTAGCATACGATTAAAACAATTAAAGTAACCATGATTAGTGCGGTGTTAATTGGCGTGGAACAAATTATTATTTCTAAGACATCTTGAAGGAACATTAAGAGAAAATTACTGGATGATATTAGAAGACGGAATAATACGCTTCGCTATTTTACTTACAAATAAGATTTCAAATTCTCATTATTCTCCTACTGCTGAGAGTCTGTAGGTTTAAATTACTAAGGATTTCATCATAATTACGAGAAAAAGGCGACATAATATTCGATTGCTAGCCTAAGGCATTTATGCTTCCCTCTTTCTAGATCATTCATGTGCGACGAACAATAGAGAGACCAAATGAGATAGCCATATTCTAAGGCTACAAGTAAGAATATTAGTATTGCAAGAAGATTTCACTGTATGAATATACATAAAGAGATTTATAACTACGGAAGATAATACATTTATAATGTACCGTAAACGTGAAATTTGATATAAAAATAATGTCTAGGTACTTAACACTGTCCAGAGTAAACGAAGGAACACCATTTATACCGTAATTGGGTATGTAATTATTTCTCTTATGACTAAATCTGACAGTGCGACGCTTAGCCAGATTGAGAGACAACTTATTCGACAAACACCATTCATGGAGTCTATCGAGGTCACTCTGAATTAATAAAGCATGTAGCGGCTTACCAAGGCTAAGAAAAATCTTAAGATCATCAGAGCGTATTATAACAATACATTAAATATATCGTCGACGAAGAGTATAAAGAACATTAAGCCAAGGTGATAACCTTATGCAACACCAGGAGTAACCTTCACCTCGCTTGAGAAAGTGTTATTAGAACAAACTATTTGTTTTCCTTCGGATATAAAGTTGGTTAACCTCGAGAGTGGACAGTCAGCGATACCAGAAGAGTTTAACTTAAAACTTACGAAAGTCCACGTATATATCATCAATTTGATGCTCATTTTCGATACAAATCTGATTGTATTAGTAGTAGCATATTGGCACGTAGATGCGATATTTCCAGCGAAATAAACGTTTCATAAGAAGAAATAAAAAAAGCTAGTAGCAAGCAGCGTGTCGGTTGAGTTGGCGCGAGCAGCATAATTTCTTTCCCCGTACGTGTTGGCTATGGCATTCGGCGGAACCGAGCATTTCGCCGCAAAAGGGGAGACAATGATCGGGCGTTGGTACATGTAGCTCGGCTCGAAATTATATAACTCATTACCCGGGATTTCTTGCACGAAGGAATTCCATTCCCGCGACAATTATCCTTGGCCAAGAAAATCGTGCTTATCCGGCTCCCGGTGTCCCGTCAACTAAACGAACACGAATGAGACGGACGCGGTATTACGAATTCTTGGCCGACGTCTACCGTCCATAAGAATTGCTGTAATAACGGAGTCGCGAGGCACTGGCGCGCCTGTGTACACGTGTACGTGTGTCCAGCGTCGAAAATGTCCGGTATGTTGGCTCGTATATCGTGTACGGTTCACCGCGGCTTCCGAAATGCCGAGGATACTCGTGTCGCATAGATACTCCGAGCAAAGAAGAAGTAATATCGATCTGGCATCATCCATCATGGCTCACTCTATTAAAGCAACGTAGCCCATTTTCCCTCTGACCCCCTTTTCGCAATCACTTTACTCGTCCTGTACCATGGCACCCTTCTTGCTCGCCTTATCCTATCCTTCTCGACCCCAAAAGCGACTCACCCTTTCCATCTCTACCAAACCTCCTCTTCCTATCTTTCTTTATCTATCGTTTCTGCTACTTTTTCCTCTTTACTCTCTACCCTCGTGATCGCGGTTTTTCCCCTTAAAGCATCGCCTCTCTCCCTGACTTGATACTTTCCGAGAATCTCTAACCTTTTTCAGGGCTTTAAAACTCGTCCTCGTTCGTTCACGATCCAAGATTCCTAGGCCGTCGGTGTGCAAGCAAACGATAAGGACAACTCCGACGGTACTAGACGGATGCCTTGGGCGGGTTTTACACCAGGACTAATTACCCTCCTTCTCTTCCACGGAACGAGGAAAGGGCGTTGGGATTTCGAGGTGAAATAGCTCAAGGCACTGATTTCTTTCGCGTTATCGGTGCACTGGGTCACCAGGTTGACTCGATAACCTGGTTTCTCATCCCTGATCATTCGAAACTTTTTCGTTCGAATAGTTCCCCAGATGAATCCTCCAACTTCGCCTCAGCGATTCCTACGACGAGATTTTGTGAATCGTGTCTATTACGAACCCCTTATCGGAGTTACTGAAATGGTAATTTCCAGGAGTGTTTCGCGTCCTATATACAGGTGTCCCGTATTAAGTCCTACTTCAATTCTAATCTCGGAACAACGATCGTAGCTCCTATTGAATGTGATTAAATTATTGTTAGCTTAGGTAACTCGGTTTGCCTGGCTGCCGCGCTGCCAGACGAGAATGCTGGACTTTATCTAACTTCTGCCACGTACTAAATTGACTACTAAAGATTAATCCCATAAGCCCGTTTAGCTATATCTACCCGACCGGTTACATTGTCTTCGGAAAACTGGTAATCTTGTCTCGCCGTTATCTAATCGTCGTAAAATTCGCCCGTAAAATTTGCTTCGTTAGATGCCGCAGAGTCGTGAGATTGTCTTTGTACGCTAACAGGAGACACGTGTATCTCGTTCGTGGATCGTCAACGCGTGACACTGCAAATTTTCGCTTGGTTACTAGGACGAAAGAGTGGGTTTGAAATGAAGAGCGAACCCTAAGAAATTAATTGACTTCGATATCCAGCCGAGGAAAATAGATCGAGGGTGTGACGCGCAGCTTTTGTCCATGAATTTAGCTTGGTCATTACAGCGCTCGCGGATATATTGTTATTAATAACGTTGATGAGCCGATGCGTTCTTCGTGCCGGAGGAAATTGCAAAGCGGGATAAGATAATCGACGCTCAGGCTCGCATTTTATTTTCGCCTCTTTGATTATGAAACGATGGCGGTTCGCCGTGACTGGCAAGCAACGCTGATGCCAAAGGTTACGAACGATCCGATTCCTATGTGGGTGAAACTTTATTAGGCTTGAAAAGGAGCTGTAAATAGTAGATACGTATTTTTTCAGCTACGGTAACTCGAACTTAACGGATGAAGTCACCCTCTAAAGTTTGCGACCATCCCTTACGAGATAAATCCCAGCGATATGAGTTCTTTCTCCTGCTTCAAATTTACGATGCTTCTCGACAGTTTACGAGAAAAATACTTATCTACCACAATTTTTCCGATTAATTTCGCCATTCTCTTCTCCGACGAAAAACATAAACTGCAAAGAAAATTGATCAGATTATCAAAAGATCTCCGATGCAGATAAAGAATCCGCTTGCGTGACTAATTTCGTACAACTGGAAGCTCCATATTCTTTCTTTCTCGTAAACGCGCAATGAATCAAGAATGGCGGCCTATTGTCGTTGTTATCGTAACGACCTATCAAGCGACTCGTCGAATCGAATCGGTGGCAATCGTCGTTAAACGCATAGATGTTGTCACAGCCAAGGTCCGTGGGGTGTTTAATGTGGCACAGGGTACGGACACGTGCGTACGCGCTTCCATGAAAAACAAAGAGCGCTTAAGAACGAGGGGCGAGTGATTTTGTGAAAAATATTATTCTTGGTAGAAATAGCGGGCCGCCATTGTACGAGCGCGCATAGAAATGAAAAGAAGAAAAAGCAGACCACGCCGAGCTCCTCCAGTCGTTTGTAATACTTGGCTTTGGTCGTGAACGAGGACGCGAAAAGAGATACGAGAAAGATGGAGAGAGACCTGGGGGTTGGGCCAGCCGCCGGATGGTTCTTTCTGTAACGCAGTAAATCGATTTCCTATTATCAAGCCATTCTTCCCTATAAAAGAGCCGAGTAGATAGATTATCCATAGCATTATCAAACCATTCTTTTTTATGGGCGAAGGTAATGGGTCGCCGGAACCAATGACACGCTCCATTCTTGGTCTCGCCACGAGATGACTCGACGCTATCTTGCAGATCTGCAAGACATATCGCCACGCATAGGCGTAAACACCGGTGCCAGCTGGTGACAAACTGCGTACGAGCGGATTTTATTGGGTCGTTCTAACTTCAATTTGGCATAGGAAGTCGCGATATTCGATATTTCCGAAGTTGCTTGCGTTATTGCCGTATGACGCCGTTCCATTTTAAAAGGACGACCCCAGTAATGCTACGCGGAGTGCTATCGGAGTATCCGTGCATTAGCAAGAACGAAGAAACATTTCTATTTCATGGAGCGAATCCATTCGAGTATTTTTCGATTTTGACCCGACGATCGTGAGTTACATACGCGGCGATCGTATAAATAAAATGAATTATGCGAAACAGGAAAAAGGAAAAAAAAAAGGAAAAGGGAACGTTGTTGACCCGTTTCCGTGATAAAGAGCAGATTCTTCGACAAGGTACAACGTGGAATTCATAGGAGCTTCGATAGTTTATGCGAGGAATGAATTTATAAGCGTAACTCGGTTTTCCGCTCGTTGAAAAGAGCGTTATTCAGGATGTGCTGAAAGGAACGGTGTATGCATCGGAAAATGGAAATTAAAATTTTTCCAGCCACGTTCAAAGACATTCGTTCGCGAATCGATCCGTTCGCGTTTCGACTAAATTACCAAGTTCCACGGCCCGTATAAACGCAACGTATTAAATTCCCCATTGACAGACTTCGCGTTATACGACAGAATTTCGCGACAAAAATAATATCGCTTTAAATTATGTCCACGTTTCGGCGATTGTCGGTCATTAAATGTCTCTCTTCAACAAGGGGGTTGACGTGAACGACAAGTGGACGGGTGAAGTTTCGTTGAAATTCATTCGATGAAAGCGGCTTGAGTGACGCGTCACATTATACCGTGTTTCATATTGAATTATAAACACGGCTAGTTTATTAAGAATATGTTTAACAATGAGAAACATAATTAAACAAACTCTGGTGATCGTTTTTTCTGTTACTCCTTTTTTATCATTAAAATTTACAGCACGTATTTTATGAAACGTGACACGGTGCACATTACCTTTGGTCGCCTTTGTTATCCTACCATGCGAATTAGTATCGTGAATTTCTTTCCCTGCTCTGTAAACGCTTCGCGAAAGCAAAGAAAAGCTGGCGAACCAACGGGACACGAGGCGAAAAAAGAAGAGACGAGAGAAGAATTATACGAAGCGGTCGTTATATAAACGTTTCCTATTTCTTCAAACCAGTTGGCGAGTTACCAGTCTTTATCCGAAACATCATTTTACCGAGCTTCGCTCGTTCGTTAATACTTTCGTCGTCTGGTTTCGCATATCCTTTTTCACTCTATAGCAACACCTTCAATTATACCTCGTATTTAGACAATTACGATACTTGGCGCGATTAAAAAATCGCAGATTTTTCGTCGGATTAGTTCGTCGTCTGTGTCGTTGACAAAAACTGCCAGCGGCGTACGTATCGCTGAAAAGTCACAATGTCGAGTATTCTCTAAATATTTAACCGAGCCCCGGCTGTACACTCAAACGATTCTTCCTTCCGTTATTCCTAGCTACGCGGCCAAAGAAATCCTAGCTACCCGTCGGTTTTACTTTGTTATAAAATTTTCCTCCGTTCTCCCGGAACAAAGAGGAAATAGAGAAGCCGAGTAGTTGCCAGAGAGAGGTATATGTACCTACGCGTTTTACCGTTGCCGCATTTTTCATCGAAAGTCGCTCGTATTCCCATACCATCTAGCCGACTCGGTGTCCCCGTCAAGACCTATCTGTACAGTTTACTGGTTGAGCAGGTCACAATGGCTAGGCTGTGTTGCAGCGACGAGAAACGATCGCGTTCGATCAGCTGTCGGTCAAAATCGACATCGAACCACGGGCACGTATACGCGTGTCTCCTGAACGTCGATTTTACTCGTCGATCGAACGTCGAAGTTTTATCCCTTCCGAAGAGAATAACAGGGAAGAGACTATTAGATAAGCTTAATGTAGGGTCTACAGGTCGGAGGGGATGATCTCAATCGGATGCAGTGCATAAACTGTCGGATCGCGTAATTTCACACCACGAAGATTGCCTAGTTTTAAGAAGACTCTGGCTCCAAATCTCTCGTGCAGAGAATTTTTCACTCGATCGAAAGAAAGAATTGTCTTGGCCATACGTTCCGATCCTTCATCCCCTCTTACTCTTCCGTACTTTGCGATCCATCTCTGTTCCGAACACAGGCCGCGTTGTCGCATCCACGAGGGACAAAGATCTTGGAAATGAATTTTTTCTTTTTTTGTCCGACCATATCCTCGAGTCTTGACTGGGACTCGTGTGACGCGGTTCGATGTGACGTGTTTCCAGGCCGATGCGTTCGACAGAGTGTCAGACCGATCGTGTATTATTTGCCATTGCTGCCAGTTTATTGATACGCGGACGAACGTGATCCGGTTCCACACTGCAGGCTGAACGAATGTTAATTACTGTTGACATATTCGACGACGCCCGCGTCGCTTTTGCCCTTCGTCCCGTATACTTTCACGCATTGTATTTTCACGCTTTGGAGATTCTCCGAACACGTATGGCATCAGGATGGATCGTTGCCTCTATCGATCAATAACGTAGCTCTCCAGCTCGGCCGTCGTAGCTTGCCAACCATCGACGAGCTTTTTATTTTTAGATCATCGCCGAACATATATCGTAGTAGATATCTTTTCGTCGCTCGTTTCGCCACATTCGCGTTCCACAATAATTAAACGCAGACTCATTTTTATTGTTCCATTTACATATTTTGCTCCGTGCATTCGTAATTTTCTGTCGGATTCTCCGTGTACGCCTTAGCTGTGTGTGTATTATATCAGTGCTGTGTTAGGTGGCGGAGCCGCGCGCTCGTTGCGGGGCTTCAATTCATTCAAAATTATCTGCTTCCTTCCTGACCCTTTCTCTACTGTCGCGAGACAGAGGCAACTTGTGTGCGCTACATTTTGAGAGAATTATGCGCGTTCGTGTCCGCACGGGTTAATGCAGAGCGGCCACCGAGGCGGCAAAACGAAATATGAAGCATATTTTTCGCTCCGCCACTTTCAACGGAAAATTATAGTGCTTGGTAATTAGAGTTTGTTCAAATTCCTTTCACCCGTGTCCCGGTTCGTCGTGCGGGGCTGTGCGTGTCCGCTGCCCGAAAACCAGCCGTTTTCGCTTCAAAATGCGCCCGTAATAACAGCAAACGTGATTTACGTGAAGATTTACGTGTCCACCTGGTCCCGGTATTCTATTTGCGATACAAAGGCAAACTGGTGACTGTTCTCGTGTTTCGTGATTTTTCTGATGTCACGCGGATTAAGAGGCAACTCCCGTGTCAACGACGAGCTACGATACACAAAGTCTCTGCTCGATGGAAATTCGAAGATGTTTCTCGATATCTATGTCTAACGATTTAGTTACGATTTTAATTTTACTGCACAATTTCCGCTCTATTTGTTCACATTTTAGTCCAGAGTATAACGACGAATCAATAAAAATGCAATTAACACACACAGAATGTCTTGCTTGTCATTCGTATCATTCCAATTACTTCAATTTGTCGAAAATAATTGAAGAAGTTTCAGTAATAAATCGACTTCTGTGTAATTACATACGAACAATCATTATGCGATTATTGTCGTACAGTGTGTGTACAGTGTGTGTTTGTAATCATAACCGATCATCTATCTGATTAGAGATATGGTCCCATAGGTGTCGATTAAGAGTCTACTATACCATAACTCTGGTATTCAGAGTTAAATTATTAAGAATTAAAAAATTCACTATATCGATCGTGGCAAGGTATTATTTCCTCCGTCCGGCGAACACAAAATTAAAATCAACTCTCCGTGATCGTCCATGATCGCTTAATGATCGCGTAGAAATAGCGGGATAAGGTACTTAAACTAAATCTTCCCCAATGGGCGAATCATCTGCTAATGCAGAAATAGGACCGAGAGATCGCTCTTAACGAGATAATGCAAAAACGCCTGGGGCTCGATGCAATTAGGTATCTACCGGTTCGCCTAATCGGCTCGTGAGGCCTGACCGCAACAGGTGAGCGCCAGATATTGATATTACGATTCGCAAAGTCTGTTAGAGAGGAAGATTTATGTTGCGGTGCACGTTCCATTTCGCGAGGTTGGCGCTCGACCGGCTCGTGTCGACGAGGGCTGGATTCGAGCGGGTCAGATCGATACTCTAAATCCCGGCTGGCGTGGCCGTAGTCGTTTGCCGTTGTTCGACGGCTGGCCTACTGACAGCATGTCTTTTAGAACTGTCTCCGGCAACGACTCCGCAAGTTAACTAGACACAACCACTTGTTGGTCCTGCCTCGGTCACGACTAATTCGAGCGTTCGAGCGCGAGCCAGCTGCTCGCTTACGATCCCAGGAAATCACTTCCGGCGCCATGCTTCCGACGTTCTCCAAAAACTTGGTCCGAGTGGCTCGATGCTGTAATTGGATCACAAGCATCGTGTGTGTGCTGGTTAGGAAGAATGGTAGGAACTTTGCCCCTCTGCGTTGGCTACCATCAAACGCATGGAAATAGTTGAGAATCTACCGTAGTGTTAACTGGTTAAGATTTTGGTTCGTCGACTGGATCTGCTTTTGAAACTGATTTCGTGGATTCTAGCATAATGATCTACCAACTAAGAATATTAGCGGAACGACAAGTTGTAAGTTATATACTTGTGTGAATGTTTTCACAATCTTCTAATTTTATGTTGAGCTTGTGTAGAACTTTTCTTAATTTATTGTATCACCACACTTGCTACTGTTACAAAAATGGAATCCATTGGCGTTGGTAATTCGTAAATTGTAATTTCGACATTGTATTGTAACAATACCAATTTTCTGATATTACATATATCAACAGAGGTACTTTGGATTTCCTTGAAGTTGTATTCCTCTCGATAACTAACCAGATAAAACTCTGTTCTGTAGTTAAGTTACCGAAGCACGACTAACTCGCGTCTTCAAAGAGAAGTCGGTTTTCCGTGAATAAAAGTATCATTGTTAATTTTTGCTACACTAAGGGAAACAAAGTGTGAAAGGGACAGAGCGTAAAATTATAGGTAGATAGCGGAACGAAACGTTTCTGGAATCGGCTTCGCACAATGTCCAGGTATCCAGTCGGAATTTAATGTCAGCTTGGTATATGGGTTTAAATCTTGTCGGCAGCGCAAACCGCGTGACTGCGATTCACAAAGCGCCGATTGTATTATTCGAGTAAGCTGTTTCTCAGGGGTGCGGTCGGTCGCTGAAAATAACTGGAGCACACGTACGTTTCCACCTTCGAAACGGTGTGCACGATTTCTCTTTTTTTTCTTTTTGCGTGCGCATTCTAAATGGTCGGCAGCCGTGCGACTTGTTTAAATTTCAAATTCTCGTTTAATTTATAATGTTGTTTTCTTCTCGCTATAATATCTCCTTACCGAAACGGCGTAAAGCTTTGCCCCTTTCTCTATCCTCGTCCCGGCGTGCTATTGTATGCATATCGTTGTTTATTCATTTCCATATTTCCATGGCGTGCCGTGGCAAAGAAGGAGAGCTCTTGTGTAAGTACGAGAGCTCGCGTGCGCACGCGCTCGAAAGAGCCAGCGCGCGTAAAACATGTTTACCTTTTTAAGTGTAATATACATTTCATTTTATTTGCCACCTCATGTAAATTCCTTGCCTGTACACGCGGTAACACGATTTTTCCATCGTCCCAAGCGACAACAACGCGCGATACCAACAGGAAAATATCCCCGACAGCTCGCTGCTTTTCCAGCAATCTCTTTTCCTCTCTTACGACAGTGCGATATTCCCGGGCACACCTGAGTGCCGCCTTATTTACAATGAAGCTTCGATCATATTACCTCGTTGCGCAAACAATCCGGACGACTAAATATGTTAGCAAGGTAGAAGTTCTCGTTGTGGTTTAAGTACGTAAAATCGGATCTCTGACTTCGATGAAAGAGAATCTTCATCCTCCGCTACTTCATTCTTTGCACGAACGGTTAAGTTGTTGTAATTGGGACGTTAAACAAAGGACGTTAGAAATAAATCTTACAACGATTGCTCCACTTTTGATATTTTATCTTCTTTTTATCTTTCTTTTGCATTCTGTGTATTTTTGCATCTTCAAATTTCCTACAAATGTATAAAAACCTAATTATAACCATTTGAGAAATACTTTATCTTCCTTTCAAGGATCTCTGAAAGAGAAGGAAAGTGTCATTCATTAACGCGAGATTAGTTCGATTGTCGGATCTTGTATCTTCTATCGAGTGATCCGAAGATCATCCGGATAAGCTCACTGATCGAAGTGTAAAAACGACTTCGACAATACTTAGAAGAAATAGATTACAGAAAGTAATTAATATCAAGCTGGTTTTTCCATCGTTTCATCTAAAAGAAGGATCGCTTAAGCGGCTTGCTTGAATAAGAAATTAAATTCAAACGATCCGTTCGACGATAGCTATCGCCTAAATGTTCTCTTGAACATACTAATTTCGATGAAGAAAGCTGAAATCAAAGGATCGCTATTTAAACGAATGGAATGGGATTTCACGTGGGTCAGAATTATACCCGGCCAGGGAGCAGCACTTGAAATTTTAATAACTCATTGTAAACTGTTTCAAACTCTCGTCGGAAGATATTTATTTCTCAAATACCGATCGCGAAACCTGTTGCTGCCGGGCTTGGCGAAATAATCGGAATCCCGTGGTGCTCCGGGGGCCGTCATTATACGCTCAACTTCAAGAAATTGTTCTTGAATCGCTTGTGATAACAGTAGAAAATTATGTTATTTGTTATTTATCGTGCCGCAAACAGAGACCCCTTATAACATCATGTTCCCTGCGGGATATGGACACGTATATAACGGGTGTCTCTTTTAAATCATCCAATCCAATATATCGCGTGTCTACATCAAAATATTATATCTGCCCATAAATTGAGACGATAGAAGAAAATTTCAGAGAAAATATCGCGAATTTTTTCTTGGGCGTATTGAAAAAAATAGAACGCTTTATCAGAAGCAAATAGAAATAAAATTCAATATAAGAAGCAAATATATAAAGAAATCAACGCATGACGAATATTGTTGTGTTAACAGGCGAATGCGAAAAAAGGGGATTTCCCAATCACGTGTCGCACGAGAGACATACTTTATTAGACCAGACAAATTCGTATAAACGGGCTTGTTACAAAACTCCACAGGATTCCAATATACAAGCGCCGCTCTGAAAATCAATCTTGCTGCCGGCAGAGTTTTCGTTCCGTTTTTTGAAAAGTATTTCCATCCGTGTTCCAATTGGCTGGCACATGGTTGACACGGATGTGTGTGTCTATGTTACAACGTTAAAGTTAATTCGTGGTCCACGCACAGAAAGAGAGTCTCTGTTCAACCCTTTTGACTCGATTTACCACAAACTTTTATTAAAATTATCGATTGCCGATACGCTTGGAAAGGGAACAAAAAAAAAAGATGAAAAAAAAAGGAAGAACCAGAGATGAGGTAGGAGCCAGAGATACGTACGTACCAGAAGCAACGCACACTGTAATTGTATTTTTCCGGCAGTGGCTGCATCACACGTTTCGCCCTTCCCACTTCTTCGCATCTTTTTCGCCGCTTTTGAGCGAAGATCGTGGTAACAAAGGTACGAACCAATAATAAAAATTCTACAAAGACAGCGCCGGTATTTCAGCATGCGCTTTTTTGCGCCGCCGCTTTCTCCCGCTTGTTAGTGGAAAGGGTAGCAGGTCGGAAAGTCTTTCCATCTTTCTTGCGCGTTTTTTAGTTCTGTTCTTGTCGACGTGTTCACGATCCCAGAGGTGGTAATATACCTCTGGAGTCGAAATACACGGCAACGCTTTAAAAATTCTGTCTTCAGTGCGAAGTTGCAACGCGTGCTCAAATAGAAAAAATGTAGACTAATGAAAGTACATTATATAATTTTATACGAAACAAGCTAGGTGGTTGTATGTAACGAACGGAAAAATACAGGTAAATAAGTAAAGTAAGCTACGAATGTAAATAACCAAACAAATGATAGGAAAACAGTAAACAGACTAAAGTATAAATAAACAATTCAGCGGATGAGTAAAGAAACAGTTTGGATATTTAAACGAACATAGTTACTACAAATATACGTTTACACTAAATACACAAATATACGTCTATATTAAATATGCAAATATACATTTCTTTTACGTAGCATTGTCTGGCGTTACATCAACAACATCACAACAATCTTATTAAAACAGTTAAAGTTAGGTTTGGGAAAGTTTACCACACGCCACAATAAAACAAGAACGCTATCCTATCCGGGAGAAAATATTGGTGTTAGATATCGGAAGAACAGCTTCATCTAGAAAAGAGGTTGAACGCCAGACAGAAACCGATTCGTCGGGAACCGCAAAGACAAAAAAAAGCCGCGGTTTCCACAGAAAACGTTGCACTCGCGTCGAGCAACGATCCGATACTAATTGCGATTAAATGTCCCGATCAGAGCCATGACACGAGGAAACACCGAGGCAATATATCAAGAATTACTTTTGGCTTCGTTCTCGCGATAATAAACGCACAGAGACTCGTCCAATATTGGCAATTCTCGTGGCGCAGGTAGCACGCTTCTAGCCCGCGTATACACACACGCACACATACGCGTGCATACGTATACGCACGCAACACCCGAGACACGTGCACACGATTTTCCCAGTTGGTTCGTAACCAATATGGAGCCAGCAGGGAAAAAGAGAGGGGATTTTTCCTGTGTACGTACACGGTTATATCGACCGATATTACCAAGGGGCGAAAAACTCGAAAGGACCCTCGTATCGCTCGAAACGCTGGCCTGTGTTTGATCAGTTAGTCACTGCCGTGACTTCGTGGATATTGTTACCGATGGCCCCGGTTAATATTCTCGGATTACCCTGTATATACGCCGGATACGCGGTTTTCTCGGAAATACACCAGTCCGGAAGTGGTTGCCTCCGAGGTAAAACGTTAATAAGAACGGTATCTCGATCGCTCTTATAATTGATACGCTTCACGACGTATGTACCTATGTATGTGATACTTTGGTCGAGCCAGGATTAAAACTGGGGTTCAAAAAAGGCTGCGTTCGGTTTATCAGGACAGGCTAACCACGTCGAGTAAATTCGCCCAACCTCTCCCCACCTTTTCTCTTTCTGTTAACAATCTCCGCTGAACGGGCACGTTTCTGGCTTTCGTCGTGAATCGAGCAACTGAACTCGAGCACGAAAGAAGAATAATAAATTTAACAGGGGGGAGAGGCTGCACAAGCTCGAAGCATGATGCTTTATGAGTTTAGAAGAGCTTAATCTCCCGGCAACCCAATATTTTTCTTCCTCTTTCTCTTCATTGCGCTGGTTATTACCACTTCTTGCTTCTCTCGTTGAGCGTGCTCCATTTTTCTCATTTCGTCGGCTAGAGCGGCTCGCGCGATCGACAGTCGAGAGCGGTTACGTTGTCTTCGAAATCTGCCGAATAGAAACGGGAATTCGGCGGAAATTTTAAGCGCGTCTACTACTAATGGAATTGAGAAGCGAATTGAGCGTAGGGGCCGATTGAATGTGACGATTTAAGCCCATCTTAACACCTCCGCTGTTACTGAAATATCATTTTCCCACCTTGAAGCTTTCAGCGCGTTATGATATCACAATCGATATTTTGCTGTTGCATAAGAATTATCAATTTCAAAGAATATTATTTTCTTCTATATCAATAAAAAGTCGTTTCTGCGTTCCCATCGTTTGAGGTGTACGCAAGGTTTCGGATTTAATCGATCAGATGTTAAACGACGACGTTTACAATTCTAAGGGGGTACGCGCACACGGATTTTAGATCGTGCATGCTGGCTCCTTTCTCGGCTGCCCCCTTCTCCCTCCATTCTACTTCCGTAGGGGGTTCTGCTAATTGAACGCGTAATTGATGAGGCTGCAGTCTGTACTTACACAACGCTCCAATTGTGCTCAGCCAAGCGCCGGCAGTGTGTGCCAATATTAGCGATGCACTCGACGTCCCTATAACGGACCCCTTCACGCACAAATAATGCCCCAAGTACCATAAATACTCGACGGCATCCGCAATATGCCCGGCCGTCGCTGCCGAGACTCTGCTTTCAAAGGCGCCGAGTGTCCTCCAAGGATCCGAGACACGAATACCGAAAGATGTCGCGTCCGCCTCCCCTCTTTTAGTTGCATATGCCGCGTTAATGATTTTTCAAGGGTCGAAAAGGTGTTTCACGAGCTCACAGTCTGCCACGTCTCTCAAAAACCAACGTCGACAACGTCTGCGCGTGCGATGCATTTCTTACCTTGAAAGGGTGCTTGTTTCAAGGTCGACTGTGAAACGGGTTCTTCACCACACGTTTCACTCCTTTAGTAATGTCGTGGATCGATCATTGGTGTATTTGTTTTGTACTTTACGCGGATATTCTGACGCGGAAATGTGAGGTATACTATTTCAATAGCAACGGCAATCAGCGTTTAAGCTTATTCAATTTCGATTCAATGGTCCTTTCATTCCGAGCTCTGTCCAAGAGGCTGAATTTATTTTGCTCTTTAGCTCCGAATTGTCGACATAGGTATCATTATTCCATTGTTTCAGCATTCCGTCAAATTTCTATGACAAAATTTGTATTTTATTATTGTAAATTGAAAAAAGAAAGCGAAATGAACTTTTTGTAAGATTCTAAAGTTGCTCCAGACCTTGGCCATTTAAAGCTGTAAAATACCTCGGTTATCGAAACAGACGACCCTCTTGCTTCATTCCAGCGACAGCAATCAGCCTCGGTTATCTCTACTTTATTAACCTATTAATCGAACTCGACTCGCGGAACCTATAAAATCCGCGTCTGAATGGTCTCTACTCCGCGCGAACCCAACTTTTTGCCGATATATAAATCCAAGTGACGCCAGCCGCATGAACTCTTTTGCTGACAAATAATGCTTTAAGCGGCGCGGATGGCCGACTGTTCGCGCCGTATATCTCTTTGTCGTTCCTTCGTCCCAGGGAAATCTTTTATGGGAGAGAAACTAGAAAAAGCATCCTCAGGGAATGTTCCGAGATACGAATGTCAAAAGCCACAAATTACTTCAACGGAGTATTATAGCGCTAGAAGTTCGTGGTCGAACAGCAGGTACAAGTGACGCGTGATCACGCATACTTCATCGGAGACATTATGCGGCCGGAAGTCCATGGAAACTACTGTAGCGCTCGTTTCACGTTCTGCCACTTATCTTCGTTAATATATCTTCCCTAATCGTGTAAATCGTAGCCGCTCGTTAGCCCAAGCCGGGCTACTACTCTCCGTGATTGTATTTCTAACGAGGATCGTATCTTTCCCTTTTTTTCGGAACTATCCGATATTCGGGCCCCGTATCTTTACATCCGTTTCCGTTTCGTCTCGTGACCGAGGAATAACCTCGCGTTATTTTCTTGGCTCGATTCCTCTGCATCGAACAAGTTTCACTCTCGCGTTTGAGAATCGAATAGGCGCTTTTATTTATTAAACGATCGACTCGACGGATAACTCGGTTATTCTCGGTCTGCAGGGCTGCCTCAAGAGAAGCGAAACTCGCCGCAAGCGGGTACGCGACGGCAGATAAATAAATCAAACGAAACGTGGTGGAAGGTAACGCGAACGCAGATGCCGTGCTTTCCTGGCACGTGGTTATGAAAAAGCTGCGTTTTGATGCGTGCAAAACATGTCCCGAGGGCGGTGAATCCTTGAACATACTTAACCCCATGTTCCTGCCTCGACGCCACCGTCTCTGTGCGGCTCCGTTGAAGTTACAGTCACGTATACACGCAAATACAAAAAGTCTGACTTTATGAGCTGTACCCGTGTATGCGCGCGTGTGTAGAGAGGCGTACAGGCCCGGTAGAAAGGAGGAGGGAAGAAATGAAAAGGGAAAACGTAAAAGGAAAAAAGAAGGGAGAGGAGGAGGAGTGGCGAAGGGCGCGTTCTCGCTGGGGGTGAGTTTGCCCAGAGAACTTTTGTAATACGCACAGGACGGAGCCATAGATTTGAATTAATTCGGCGGCGAAGTTTTCCCTGGCAAATAAAAATAAGTCACTGTATCAATTTAATACCGCTTTATAGTCTACCCTGGCATCAGCTTCGTCCTTTCTTCTTCTTCGCGGTCTTCCTGCGAACGGGCATCCTATCTACCGTTGAAAGCGAAAGAAGAGCAGACGGCCGGCCTCTGCGTTATTACTTGGTCCGTTGTTCAAGAATTGGTCAAACATCGGGACTCAAATTACCCTCTGTTCCCCTCCTCTTCTTTTCTTCCTTCCCCTTGAAAAAAAAAAAAGAAAATCCAAGTACCGATGAAATCGTCCACCGGTGCTCTCGCGCCACGCCATCGGCAAACAAAAAGTTATTAAAGCCGGCCTTTATTGCCGGACCCGCGTGGACTTCATACGTTTCAGGAATTTCGCCCGAACGTCAACCAAAATGAACCGGAACTCTTGAACGTGCCGCCCTTTTTATGCCGGCGCTGTCAGGAGGATTCACACTGCCACGAATTTTCGTTCTCTCGTAAAGAATTATTAAATGAGTTATAGAATAATGTTGGGGTGTTTATCGCGCAATCACCTTTTTAATCCACCAACCGAGCAAATTGGGTTTAAAAAGACAGATCAAAGAAAATACTAAGTACACGTTCATCGTTTTCCCGGTTTTTAAATCTTTCTAAACGACCATCGATTAAAGAGATGTGCCCAAAGAAACGACGACGAAGAGATGTAGCTCGTCCCATTGTCTGGAACAAGCGGGTGACAGAGGGGCTGTACTTGTCATAGGTAAGGCAAACAACGGTGGCAATTTGCCGTGAGCCGGGACCGCACGTTCGACCGTCTATGCGTAATTCGTTTATCCTTAATTCCTCGTTGAGCCAGCTGGAGCGTATTATTCGGACGCATCTCCGGTGGCCGGGGACTTTGTTTCGCATTTACCCTCGCGTTACGGCCACTAGTGCTAGAACGACGCCGCGAGCTGTAGTACATTTTACGGTTGGCTAGCCAGTAATGCAGTAATTAACGTTTCTTTCATGTACTCTTTTGCTTTCACCGCTTGAAACCAGCTGCATGCCGCGCGTAAGAGCTTCGCTCGCTGGCTGTCCACCGTATCGTGCTCAGCCACATATACCCTGGTACACGTGTGTTGCGGCAACACACGGCACAGACGAGCGTATTTACGGAGACAGAAGAGAGTACATTCAACCTTTCCCCTTCTATTTTCACCCTTCTCTTGGACCCAGCCAGAGAGAACCCCCGCGGTGCGCGCCCTTTCCTCTCCGCCTCTTCCGTCCAGTTGAAAAAATAATTACCCTGTAAGCTGGACCGTTTCCGCTCGTGGACCTCGCGTTCTCGCGTCCCTTGCCTGTAAACTTGCTTCAACTCGTTCGAGGAATCCACCTACCCGGCCCGTTACAGCCCCTCTTTATCGGGGCAAAAGAGAGTTGTCGACGAATCTTTGATGGAGCTTGTCGTTGGACGAGAGTAGTCGCAGCGTTGCCTCCACGATAGGGCTTAGTTTCTTAGGCGATTGTTTCCTACGATCGGTGAATGTTTGATGAAAAAACTCGTCTGGGCTTTAAGTTGTACTTTTAGACTGAGACGTGCTCGCTCGTGGAATTGAAAGAACTCGAACAGGGAGTCAGAAAAAATGTAGTTATAGGGTTAGAATTGTGAAACAACTGTCTGAGAAATCTACGAAAGATGACATTCGCTTAGAAATGATTAATATTCCTCTGTTCGGAATTTTGAGTGGCCGTCCGTTTATGGTACGGACAGGCCACTTCTTTAGGAAATTCTGAATTACGTGTCCTTCCCGAGCTGTAAACCTAATGACTCCGAGGTCAGGTAAAAAACCCCGGGGAAGGACCAGCCGGAAGGGCACGAGGGACAGACGAAACCCAACGGCTGGTAGGGAGAATCAGCAACGTAGGAGGGCAGTTCATCATCAGACATCGTACCGTGCGGGTGAAATAATAATAATAATTCACTTAATAATAATAATAATTCACAATAATAATTCACTTCCAACAAGATCTTATCACCGCCGTGTTCACAACATCACACTTCATGTTAATACAACAAGTGCAAATACAGTACTGGATTACTCTAACACTCGATCTATTAAACCTCCTCCACCTTGAGCGTTAAGTCATTCGAGGTACGCGATATCGACCGATCGGTTTGACCTGATCGGTTGCTCCTTAGTCGATAATTCGCAACGTTCTCTGATGATATATCATAAATGTTCCATGGTTACGCTACGTATTTCTATGCGTTTATAGGAAATTTGAAATTGCACAGAATACGTATAATATGAAATATTGCAAAGTATTGCGTTTTTTTGTAATGCTTCCTAGACGAAGCAATTGAAAATTATAAATTTACGTAAAATTCCGCGGAATACCCACGACTCTTTAGCAAGAGCGTACATTCAAGACAATCTCAACAAATACGAGAAGCTTAATACAATTCGCTCCGCTCAAGGATCCTTCGATCCAATCATCCAGCGATAATCATCGATCAGTTACCTCTCTGCTCTAACGAATAGACTACCTTTCGTGGAAAATGTCGAGGATAGACGAGAGTTTTCAGCGACAGCGGTTCTCGGTAGCCGATCGACAGGTGCGGAATAATAATACTTTGTTTCCTCTCTCATTTCTGGATTTACGCTAGCTCGTGACTCGGTTATCGGCGCCGCGAATCGCGCTTTTACTATCGGATCACTGTATCGCGGCCAAGTGGCGCGCTCATTCCATTCTCTTGAAATACTGCTTTTTAATTCGCGCCCTCCAGCTCGCCACTTTCTCCGATTGTTAACTTCCAACCATCCCGATCGTCGAGTATCATCGACAATTTCAGCTAATTCTCTGGAAACAAAAGGGTCAAGAGATAGACGTGTTCGCTAAAAATCCAATACGGCTACGAATGTAGTTCGTCGTCGCATAGCGGTGCTTTCAACGATTGGAGACACTCGGGCGTAAATACGCTTTAAAATCCACCAGAATGTGGAGACCACGTGCCAGTAAAGTCCCAAAGGGTGACACGTCGTCGCTGCGAGGCAAAAAGAGATCAGAAAGAAATCCTTTTCTCTTCTACATCGTTCTTAAAGCAGTGGACGACAGGCAAGAAGTTTGTGTTAGGTCGATCGGGCAATTCTATAGGTTTTGTAGTTCGAAAGAGAAGAAATCGATTCTGTTCATTAATTTTTTTATATAATATTCGTTATTGTTTATTACCGGCTTTTGTCTAACTGACAAATCGTTTATTCCGTCGTTGGATCTTTCATTCTTGTTGGTAAAATATATTTTCAGTGTCTGTATAACACGATGACCTGAGTAAATATCCTAAAATAGATTTCCTGTCAAAGTTTTCTAAAGATCAAAACAAAATACGTGAAAATCTATGAAAGCTGCCTTCATTGGAAATTTATCCAATACTTGTAGATATAAAATACAATCTTCCAAATACATTCTGTTATCATCGCAATTTACCAATCAAAATTTCTCCAACAATATTACGCTATCTTTCTATGTCTCGTGTTTGTATATTTAAAATCTATAACTTTAAAAATGTATAACCACATTTCAACTACCTGCTATTTATATAAAATATACAAGCTAAATCTGACGACGAAGCTTCCCTTAATCTGTTATGCGACATGAAAGCCTCGAACAGCATTGTTGTAGATTATTCTAATATCGTAACGTCGATCGGCTGAACAGCTGAGTCAGGGTGTAACAGAAGCGTTTCATAGGTGAAAAATGAAACAGTTACGCTGGTTCTATTATCAAGCGCGCATCCCCGCACATTTTTCCATTCTTCCACGACGCCACTAGCATTTTTTATTGGCATATTTTTTACGATATAGTTTTATACGAAATTGGAAGGAAAATTGGGCGGGGAATATAGCGGGCGTGCACTTTGCATTCACCAGAGACACCATGGCCGCTTGCCGGCGTATAAAGCGTGTTCGATCGACGATCGAAGCAAGCAACGGGACTCTCGTAAAGTCGAGTCGGAACAGTAAAAGAATCGTAGCCAGGGAGTGGACCGAGAACCGGCTGACGCCGGAAAACACGCGAGTCTTAAATTTATTTACCCCGGCGGCCGTCTACCCTTTGTAAGTCTCACGTGCGCGACGTTGGAAATTCTGTTCGCCTCGCCAATCGATGCTTTAGAAGGAAACGATAGCCACGAGATTTCTCAGACTTCTTCGTTCGTGCAATTCGTTGCGAAAATTTGAAGAGTGGCTCGGAATCTTCGTAGATTTTTATGTAATAATCAAGAGTAGTAGATGGGATGAAACCATTCGTAGTAGCAATCCTCTAGTAGCCCTGAGTAGTCGTCGAGCATTTATAAGCATCTACAAGCATCTACAAGCAATCTAGAAATTGCGTGTTTAAAAAATTGACTCTCAATGTCTCGACAATATTTTAAGGTGTATTTATAATTATAATTTGACCGATTAAAACATCGAAGCATTCTGTCCATATACAGATACCAATTCTTTATGAATTATACACTGGAAATAATTCTTCGCCTATAAAAGTCGTACAACTCGGACGCACTTTTTGTACAACAGTCTGCGTTTAATATCCCGTAATACACGATCGACTGGTTTAAAGCAGCTGGAACTGGCGGTACATCAGCAACCAAGTTGCCTTTCTTTTATAAAGCGGAATTTCTAACAGGTTAGTAACTTACTGGCCGATTCGGTATGTAGATCATGCGTAACGAAGGAAACTTAGAAGAAGCAATTCCTTCCATTTCAACAAATATTCCACGCGTTTTCTTTTCTTTCATTATATATTCTTCAAATAGATGTTCGCTGCTTCTGGTTGCGTAACACAGAGGCTGAGTTTCTCGATGATCGCACGTCTTCGCGAGGAATGTCTGAAATGCCTGTAAAGAAACGCATTTGGAGAGTGCGTCGGCTCGCGTCCGGAATACGCAATCCAACATCGCGGAAGACGCAGCTCACTCTGAGGCAAATTCGCGTCGCGGCTGAACACCGTGTTCACCCATAATCGTTGTGGAACTCCCGACAAACTCGTACCCGTTTCTTCTCCTTTCGAGATTCCATTCGTTCTCCGACTAGCGTAGAGAGCTTCAACTAAGCTGGGAAATCGTGGAAACGACGATGTTTCGCGAGATTCGCCGAAGATGATCGCGAGACACCAGCCTCGGATTCTTGCAACTCCATGTGCTCGAAGGTAATAACATTTTTATTGATATACTTTGCGTGGCCACGCGCGGCACGGATCGACAATCGAGTGGCAGGCTAAGTGCTCGCGTTTATGCTCGCTGGAAATTGCATCGTGGAATGGCCGATAAATGTTTTCTTAGCGGTTCAGTTTTGCGAAACTGGTCCGAGTACCGTGGAATGGAGTTATTGTTTCGCTTTCCGGTTATGTTTGCCCAAGCAAAGGTGCAGGAGTGCGTCTTTTCCAGTAACGTTGCCTGTATTTCCTTTCTCGAATAGAAATATCCCGCGCATCGGTATGTACATATCTGAAACGGCTCAACCTAACCTTCTTACATCCATCAGCTATTACGGCGTTCACGAATCGTTATCTATTTGAGAAAGCTTTAGGAAAATTTCAGTAGCTTTTGTCTGTTTAATCTGCTCATTCGTACTTGGAAGAATCAGGAGCAGAATGATGTAAGTGAGGAAATTTTTAATTTGAAGAGAACGTGGGTATAGTTAAATCGTAGTACGAAAGTCTTCCGAAATATCTTACTATACGTAGCCACACAAATTTGGACGTTTATAACTAAATCCATAATCTGATCAGACGGATACAAATGTTATATCGTTATGATTAATGATTATTCTTGTACCACTTTCCCAGCGAAATTCTTATTTATATAGCAATTAATAGGGAAAATACGCACGAAAATGAAGTCGAGAATAATCTAGATAAAAGACAGAAGTAAAACGAAATGCTGGAATTGCGGTAGTAGGCGTTAGTACACGTTACAACCCGCTGCGAACACTTGGTAACGTTCGATCCTTGAGCTTAATGTCAATTCTAGCCGCGTTTTACTCCACGAAATACGGATTCCTCCCGATGGAAGAAACACTTTCATGGTGTCCATTAAATTACAATCACCCTGGGATTTTTTGTACCGGGTGGAAATGGTAACGGTGTCGCATCGTGGTCGAGTATTTTACAACGTCTGTAAATAAAAGGAGCACGAACTAACGCACTTTCCCGCTTTACTACGGTATATTATTGCTCGGTTTACGTTTTCCTCGATAGCGCCGGTTGTATCCATCGCGTTCTTCCCGACCCCCAACTTGCGGTCAATAGCTGAAGCGATCTTCAATCGGTCCGAACGGTTTTTACCTCGATCTCGGAGTATCGCGATTCAGGTGCCTCCATCCGGCTCCCAGGGGAAATTTTAAAAATCCCAATCGGTCGCGAAGAAAACGTACGAGAAACTATTCGTCTTGGTAGCTGTATATCTCCGGTCGAAACGCGTATCGTGAATCATTACGTATCTCTGCGTATTCCGAAAGGAGAGAGGCAGACATCGTTTCTCGGTGCGCGAGTGTTCAAGGATGAAAATAAAATCTACCGTTCGTTTATTGTCACGATAGATCACATGGCTACCGTAAGAAACGCGAGTCGATTCAGTTTTATCCATCTCACCGGTCGACGGTCTCGTTAAGTTCGTTTATCGTCGGATCATATTCTTGAAAGGTTTCTCAAGCACACTCCGCCGAGGAATTTTCATTTTCGATACTGGTTTTGGTTATGACAGCACTTAGAGAATAGTTTCAGTTTTATCGCTTATCAACGATTCGCTGTCGAAGTGGTTTTGTGACCAGTGATAAAATAGCCGGCGTTCCGCCACTTTGTGCTTGGTACAAAAGCGGTTCCCTAGTTTGTCTAATTGCGGTTTCATACCTTCGTTAAAACGAATATTAAATGGGAATTAAATAACTTTCGACCGGCGAAAGTTAAAATATGGCTGTCACCAGCGTTGGATTTATTTCACAGAGATGAAAAATCGAACAGAGAAAGCTTGTATCCTCTACGTAGCGATGAAATTTATTTAAAAAATAAACCTGTTTATAGATAAGTTGGAAAGTACTAAACGTGAAATATTTATATGATTTAGAACTAACTCAACTTTTCCTACCTGAAGGTTAACAATTGTTATCAGAAATTATAACGCTATTATTGAGTCTAAAGCAAAAATGTCGTATTACCAATAGCGGCAAAAACAATTTCCAAGCGTGGAAGATTGAAAGAAAAAGACTTGTATACCGATAAGAATACAACGGATGGAAATAATCACAGAATAGTGACGATCGTAGCCGTAAGATTCATCTCCATATGTTCTTGTTCCGTTTATTTCGATGAGCGACGTTCTCGTAAAGACATCAAAGCTATATCCTCGACGGTGAAATAAAGACTACGAAAGTCCATAAAAGTCGAGCACAGGCCGGGAATGGAGCAGGCGGCGATCGATGCGCGTGCACAGGGCTGTCGCGATCGCATACACTTGCCCAGATATTTTCAATAACGTTTACAACACGATCGCACGTGAAGCACGTGTAATGGGTCGTTTAACGATCTCCAGAGCATTCGTTGGTTTTAAACGGATGTTTTTTTCGTTGGAATTCACTTTTCGATAGGATCTGCTGTTTCCAAGCTGTAGACGGACATCTGAAACATTTAATTTGGAATATGTTGCAGTTGTAAAGAAACATTCCTTTCTTCGTTGCTTAAAGTACTAGGTAAAATAGATTTTTATGTTGAAATATTAGGGCTTGAAAGAAGTTCGTGTAACATTAAGAATGGTATTCGTCTCGTTATACCCGGCGATATTTCAAGCGTCGAATTTTGTCCTATTCATCGGGCTAACTAAGCTGCAGACACGAGACTATTAATTTCCCGAGAAGAAAGATTCCTGGGAATTCTAATTAACTCGAATATTTTTTTTTTTTTCTCCTGCCGTTCTTATGGCTTCATTCTCCTACGATATTTCACACGCTTGATTCATCCGGTAACATTCGCGGAGCCCGCGAAACTAGCTGTTCCTTGCGATCGTTGTTAACAATTCAGACCAACTAGCCCATTTCTCGCTGTACCAGAAACACAGAGAGCGACGGTATTTCAGTGAGAAGTGCGGAAAACTAACGACTATGGAGTTGAAAATGCACGAAAAGATGCAACGGTGCGTATGCATAGATGCTATTCGTGTAAACCATCCCGTGAAACCGGTCGTAAAGCGGCGGAACGCAAACATCCGGTTCGCGAATGGCGCACTCGTAAACCTTAAAAGACACGGACGACGTTCACCTCGACCCGAAACGAACGTCGATAAGCACGATCGTAAAAAAATCATTTTCTTTCGTGAAAAGTTGCCGAGGATCCTTCTACTTTCGAGATTTTTACGCGGTTCGTTAGACGTTCAACGACGGCTTGATTTTTCCAGGCAAACCCGAGGCAAGCGAAAAACGTGGACGAAACGGATGAATAATGGAGAACGAGGGGCGGCCAATGGCGCGCGAATCGATGTGTCGCGGATAAACATACATATAAAATTGACCGTAATAAACGTAGAAACGTTTTATCAGGTTTCGCGGCGCGGCGAATTGAATTGTAAACCGAAACGAATCCGTGCGGCGCGCTCTGATCCTTTTCTCTCGCTCTCTCCCTCGTTCTACCCTTCTTTGTTGCTCGTTGTGTGTTTGTCGATTCCTGGGACGTCGCTGCGCTTCGGAAAGCGAATATTGCACCGAAATAAACTGAAACAAATAAATTTTCGCCGTTTATGTAAATAACTGGAGAAGCCGCCGGTCAGCTGCGAATTACGAGGACAATCATAAATTCGTTGACACGTCCGTGTACGAGTATTGACCTCGCTGACGAAGTTACAACGTGTTACGTTATCGAGGATTATTTTATAATAGAAAAGAATGGCGTGAAATTGTGTTTAGAACGATTCGTCATCACTTCGTTATTGTGTCTGATCGATCATCTGCAGTACAGTAAAACGTTATGCAATTTGTACTACTTACACGCTGATCTTTCATTCCTACGGTTTAATGTTTTCCAGCACGAAATATTTTCAGTCATCTCGGGAAAATTTTTGGCGTGTTATATCCACAACAAAAATTGTGTATATGATATTTATATGTTGCTTGATCTCGGAAATCTAACCAGGAGAGATTCACAATCGGGAAATTCAAAAAATTATTGAACTATAAGGATATGTAGAGCATATGTAGGGTTGTATTAGGTTGTCCGAAAAGTTTCTTTCGTTTTATGAGGAAATAATAAACGCGCAACGTTTCTTGTTTTATATTATTTTGTCGAATTACGTACGATCCATTTTGTGCTGTTGTGATAAACACCGCGACATTTCACAGACTTGGTTTTACGTTTACATGAAGGTGCACTGTTGTAAAAAAACACGTTCACGAAAAAAAGACACTTTCCGGACAACCCAATATTACGTAATCATTTTTCTTGCCCAAATTCGCTCCAAGGGGGTAAAATTGTCGCCGAAAAATTCGACTATTTTTCGATTTTATGTTATAGCTCGCAAGTTATAACAGACAGAAAAGAAGCTCTCAGACGAAAGTTGTTTCTGTTAACGAGGGCTATTGTTTGGTAAAAGATTTGTATGGACAAAAAAATGAATAATTCTCTGAAGAATTCGTTTTTCGACGAAAAATCTCAATCAGTGGTTTGAATAATTATGAAACAGCATAAAAAAGCAAATACTTTCTAGAAGTACAAATACAAGCTTTTCTGAATTGTGGCTGTGTTGTTGAATTGTGTCCCCAGACAATCGAAGAACTTCTCGATCTCACTGTACATATCATATGATATGCTGCACACGCAATAGGAAATACCCATGATGCACGCACACGTATACATCATCTGACGCGAATGTGTTATGCGAAACGAGGAAAAACACGCGTACTTATGAATAAAACATATTATGAATTCTGTTTTCGCTACGACCAAGTAATAAATGATTCTACTCGTTGTTATTGTCGATAGTATTGGAGGTGTGTGATCGAATAGCGAAGACTCATCAATGGAGAAATATTAGGTAAAAAAATGTTAGTTTCTTTGTAATACACTATAGGCATATATAGACTAACAATAAGTATATCTTGACTCTGTAACGATCGCATAAAAATCGTTAGCATAGATTTTGCAATTATTAATTCTTTTACTTATGGTTACATTCAAAATTGTGAATAATGATAATAATGAGATACCTACTAATGACAGAGAAATGGAGTTACGTGATAGAATAAAAGATATGCTTATTAAATTGCATGGAAACGCTTCCTTCTGCATGAGAAGTTGCGAGTTATAACACAAAATCGAAAAAAAATCCGCGTTATTAGGGGCCAACTTTGCCCTTATAGAGTAAATTTGGACAGTAAAAAAATTGCGTAACGTGCACCTATATATGCTCTACATGTTCCTGAAATTTCAAAATTTTTTTACTTTCCGGGTTGAGAATTTTTTTTCAGTAAGTAAAAGTTTCTGGCTATTGTTAGCGCACACGGTTCAGCTTTGGTTATATTATTAGCTTGAAATTGTACGCGTCCTAAATTTCAACTATTCTTTTGATATCGCTGGAAGAATTGTAAGCAGTGGTGTAAGTAGTCATATTAAAAAGAAATAATAAGCAAACGAAGAACCAAGGCACAACAAATTTTTTATTATAAATACACATTTCTGACGCGTGTAATAAATGCACCAGCGCATAACGTACACGCTGTACGGAACCTGTTAAAAGCAGAAACTCGTAACATAGATGGGAAACTTGAACAACAATTTCTCATACCATCTCTTGCGTAAACTTTCGTCTCGCGTTAAGCACAAGCCGGATGAATAAATCCGCGACACCGGATCCCGGTAAGAAGAGAATCGCCAATTAACAAGCGAACGTTGTTACGGAAAAGGTTTTGCGTCCCGATTACGCGTGTCACGTTGCTTCGAATTACTGGACGATATTAGCAGGCTGACACGTATGCCGAGCATGTGGCCTACTATAAACATAATCGCTCGTGTAGATACTTGAGTGCATGCCGCGCGTCTGGCACTCGAAATGGACGATTCAATTGCCCCGTAAACGTGTAAGTGAGTCGTACAACGATATGTTAACTGTAAGGTTTGGCGCAGATGAGCTTCGCAGCATTGTTACAATTTCAAACCGGTGACGTTATACGATTGAAGAAATTCAGATGAACAATACGATGTTGTTGTTTAGCACAGTCGATGCTAATTTGTAAGATTCTCGCTTTAACAATAAGTCAGTTAACAATGGTGAAAACGGTGAAAGGTTCGCGGATCTAATCCGAGTGACACAACGACCGAGTTCTCTCGTGACGTTTCGCGGCGTGACGCTCGTAAAACGTCGCGGAATGCAAACGTTCGATTGAAAGAAAGGCGCGTTGATCGTAAAATTCGTGGGGAAACAAGTCACGAATGTCGCGAGGAATCGTTGGTGCAGCCATGAAAGAGGATAAACTTTTGCCAACAAAACAAGGAGAATCCGATGGAACAGTGCTCTCGTCGCTGGACTATCGGTGAAATGTTAATGGGTGAACGGGCGCGGCACGCGAAACAAATCAAATTTTATAACGGAGACGATATTTCGCGGCAGTCACGGTAGATTAAACGCACGAGGGTCGAATAAGCTGCGCGCGATCGGGCGCCCGTGAAATTGAGCTATGCCGCGATAAAATTCGACGCGAGTTTGGCCGCGATTAAAATCGATTGATGTTTGATCGATGACACGTTCAGAGCCAGAGCCGACCTGTGTCAGCCGGTACTAGTTATGAAATAGCGACTGTGTTTTATCGGAAAAATTCTCGTCATACTCTGTTAGGATCGGGTAATCGAATGCTAGAGACGTATCGTCGAGAGAGAAAAAGAGAAAGCTTGTTTTAAGGCGTGCCACCAACAAACGTGTTCACCGATCATTTTATGACCATTCCGCTATTTTGTCGCCCTCGATTATAGCTTGTAACAAACTCACGAACAGTACTGCAAACCTAGAAAAATATTTGATGTACCTATTGTACCGTGTTCAAAGAGCTTTGTAGTAAACGCCAACTGCATAGACGAGCTATAACACCTAAAACGTATAGTTTGTGAAATTTCATATTTTTACGAATATAATTTACAAAGTCCAATCTGTATAGAAATTTATTTCATCCATTAATCACTATCGCAAGTAACTGTATACTTTTGTATTTTTTAATTTTCCATAATTAAACGACACTTAAAAAACGAACTGTTCGTAAACACCAAGACGTACAGACAAAAAGTTTCGAGACAGCCGTGATTCCGGTGTAGTCGTAAAAAGCAGCGAAGAGAAGGATTAGTTCTCTTCATGGTCGTAAGGTTTCCCTGGAACTGTAGTCCCTTTTCATCCAGCAGAAGCAGGAACGCCGGCGCGATTATTGTAGTATTTTCCAAACATGACCCGTTGGAGTCCCATAAAGTCGGCTTTCGTCTCACACATGGAAGGCTTTACCAAAACAAAGCCGTCTCTTCAGTCGAATTCCACGTTTTAAATACTCTCCTTGCGAGGCCCATCCCTCGTAGACGAAACTTTTCGAAGCCAACTGTTTCACGTTTCGTTCTGTTCCTCTTTTGGGATAGCAACCTCCGGCGCGGCAGCCGGTTGAACATCGACGACAAATATTCAGGTTCTCGTATACTCGTGTAACTGTCGCGATTTACATAGCGACGGGCTTGTCGAGGCACACGAATCGCGCGAAACCCTCGTAAATCTCCAGCCTGGCCGCGAGGAATCGTCGAAAAGACATAACGATTATAAACGCGCGCATTGCACGAGGCTGTCCCCGCGCTCGAAGGGACCACGAGCACCCAAGGGATGCATCAGTCATGACTGAACGCACGGCTATTAATAAAAGTGGTTAATTGCACGGCCAGAACAACGTCGTTCTCATCCAGACTCGCGTAGAAATCACGCGATTTAACGTTAGGCGTGGTCCCTCTTATAACATGGATTTTCATTTTCTCGGCCGTTGGGATTTTAAATCTACGTACACACGAGAATCACACGAAATTTTCTTGCATCGCGAACGGGACATTTGTACGTTGCTTCTTTGATTCTTAAATGGTCCACGTGAACCGAAGTCAATCAATTTTAACGATAAGCGCAGCTTCTTTTTTAGCAAAGAAAAGTTTTCTTCGCCACTTGGTGACGGTTTTCCCCAAAGTTCACGTGGTCCAAGATCAAACGATTTTAACTATGAACATCATTCCCATTGTAAATAAAATAACGTGGCTTCCAGGTTTACGCGAACTGGGGTCACGCAATTTAATAATAAGTGAAGTTTTAATGTATTGCGAATCGTATGTTTCTGTAAAAATTAATAGTTTTTGACGTATACCTCAATTTCTGCAAATGTTTTGTTATTTATGAACGGAAGCGTACATTTTGTCATAAATGTTACATTCTAATCTCTGTGGTACAAGTTTCATCGTCATCGTTCATTTTAGTGTTAATGGCGGATGCGCTTAGTTTGAAAACTTACTCCATTTAGTTTCTAAGTCCACATAGACCAAAGCGATACGATAGTTACGATAGGCGTAGCGGCCGTTTATCGCGAATGTAAGCTCCCTCTTGATTCGTTAAGCGAACCAGCTTGATCCGGATGCTTGTACGCGCGTATCCCGCGCGGACACTTTTTGTCCGCGCCAGTAATTTATCGTTGGGAAAGTATATTAACTGGCGACTCTCCAACTAGTGACATAGTAGAGGATTTGTTGGATTTGATACGAGCTGGTCGCGGTTTAGTCGTGCGAATAGTTTGCGAGGGTGGACCGACTGCGGAGAAGCAGAAGGATGCCCTTGAGGTCGTTGTTTTAGATAGGGTTGAACTCCAGGGCGATATATATCGTTTTTCTCCCGGTTGTCTCTTCATCATAACGCGTAAGTGCAAATTCATGCGGTTTTTATACAGAGCGATACAAATTTAGCGCAACTTTAAGTTTCAATAATTGCATATAAAAAATTGGGATTTATTCGTGGAATCGATATTTAATTTCCTCCTTTATGATGTGTTTAGCTATTTAAATGAACGTTAGCTGTTCGTTGTTTCAACATCACGTCGATATATAACATAAATCATTTTTATTCAATAAATTCTTGCTCTAAATAGATTCATTTAACAACTGAATTTACTGAACAGTTCTACAACTCTCTGTATAATTCTCTTCTATAAATCTCAGGTCAAAACTATAATTCCTATGTGTTTCGAGATCGTACTACAAGAGGTTAATTTCAATTAATTAAAATTCTACTGCAAATGCTGGAAAAAGACCAATCGCTTCAAATTACAAAACTGTATCCGCCAAATTAATACCGTATGGCGAGAAATCACACCGCTGCTCACCACCGCTATGATTTCGAGAACGTACCCTGTGTATTCTCCGGGGTGAAATATTTCTCGCCTTATCTTCGTTCATTTCCATCCGTATGAGAGGTGTGGGGTCCCAAAAAGGCGGAGCTGTCCGTGTTTCCACACGTGTCGGTCGGAACGAGCTATACTCCGGAACATGTGGCTCATCGTTCGCTTAAGCCGACACTTCTGTGCCCATGCATTGGCCAGTAACGTATTAAAACCGTAGCACGCGGCCTCGTAAACCGCTTCTTTTCGATTTTCCGTTGGGGCCAACGATGCCTCGTTGCTTCGTTCTCGTTTACACGTTTACAGAAGAAGTATTCAGAGGCTTGCTAACACTTTCTATGAATATATCATTCGTAAAAAAATCCAAATATGTATATAAAAATTACAAGATATTTAGTATTTAAACAGTCGATTATCCGTTACATTTAATGAGACTCGATATTTAGTGGGATCATTTTTAACATTTATAGCAATATGCTTAAGATATCTGTTCATGCTAATTTTTTTTCAAATATATATTTGCGGTGAATATCTTGTAGGTTTTCGGACCAGTCTAAGATTTGATTAATATAATCATGACAATCGTGTCTCATAATTGTTGTAATAAAGTTTCAAAATACTTTATATAATACCCACGGTATATACAATTATCGCATGGCTAGTGTTGGAATAGTTTCATGATCCACACTATACGTGTAGAACATGGCTGGGTCGTAGCTTGTCGTCCAATTGGAACAGCTGTTGTCGTTACCTTTGTTCCTCGCCTTTCTCGTCTCCGCCCCTTTCGTTCGATGAAATTAGGGAAATAAAATTTGCAGCTCGACACCGTGGCTGCAGGGTTTCCTGCAGCAAAGTGGCTCGGCGATTTAACGGTGGCGTTCTTCTCTTGTCTCCTGGCGGAAGCAACGCGTTAACTGTTCAATTTTCACCCTCGTCGATCGACTTTGTGCACCGCTCCAAGTTTTTTAATTAATTAGACCATGGAGAGACAACGAGCGAGAAAGTAGCAGCCGGTCGTTCCTCGAAGAAGGAGGCGACAGAGAGCTTAACGAACGTCTGGTAATATCTGGAAAAGCGAAGGAAGCCAAACAAAATTAACTTTTCACAAGGCGTTCGATGGTGGTGCACGTGGGCTGCACGCGATCACAGCCAAGGCTTAAGTAGCGCCGTGTACTTGTTCGTCATTCCCCTCCCAGGCTGCACCTGCGAAAACATCAAAGACATTGGGAAAGGGTTTTGTAGAGAACCTTACTGTCCCTTCCGTTTAATAATCGATCTACGAGAGTCTTCCTCCCGCACTGTCTTTCATTGCCAATTATCCGTCTACGGGCAAACTTTTTCTTGCTCCTCCTCGCCCTCAACCGATGTAAGATAATCAAAATTTTTGACACTTAAGCAAGTTATATAATAATAATATTATTTACTATATAGTATTATTATATAACTTTTATCATATAATAATATCGTTTGTCCTATGGGCGCAAAAAATATTCAATCACTTATACGTCCATTCGTATGGACATTGAACAATTTCAAAATTGAACAGTAGATTAGAGTTGATTATATTACAGTCATTTTTTAAACTTCTCTTGCAACTTACTATTATATTTATGATTTACATAAGTAGATAATCATCTGCTTTTGAGAATCGAAAATCAACCATTTATGTAGATAATAAAATTGAGAAATTAAAAAAAAGTGGAATTGATCAGTTTGATTTTGAGAAGCATATATATAATGCTTTATATTAATCCATTGGAAACCGGTAACGCATTCTATGCGTCATGCAGTATCTATACCATCAATCCGGTGACGCACTGTGTGCGTCATATGAAAAGATTGTCACGCTTAGTCAATACTAGAAGAACAGAAGACATTGCATGAACTTAAAGGAACGCTATTAATTCCGGTATAGAGGAGAAATAAATAATCGAAAATCAGAGCCACGGGGGCTGCACGATCGAACTAACGTGATTAATGAAATTTCACAAATAGCAAGTTACTAGTCACCGGCATTAATAAATACCCTGACGGTTGGTTCCGGAGAAGTCGCGTGTCCTATCGGGCAGATAAACGAACGTGGCTTTAAATACTGGCGGAAATCAGGTTCGACCGTTATTAAATTTCCGAATGCGCAGACTAGTGCAATATCCCGGACGGCGAAAGGGTGCGGCGGAGGGTTGAACGCGCTCGCGCTAAAACAGCCAGGTGGGTAATATTGCCAACTTGTTCATATAGTTACGAACACGCGGCGCTGTTAATCACATCGAATTACAACACATGCAGGTAGTGCATTTTGAGATATGCGAATCTAGTTAGCCGACCGCTGGTGTTAATGCACGTTGCGCTGCAAGAAGGAAAATGGGATAAATGGGCGGCCGCGAATCGAATAATGCATAAACGATCGCCGCTCCCAGAAGATATTGCCCCGGTCGCCACTGTTTACATGGAAAACGTAACTGGAAATCGGTGCTGAATCTCGATGCTGTTTGCCGTTACGGAGACCAGACATTGACTGGCTGTCTTTATGGCAACGTTATATCATCATTGTTGCTAGTCATGATTTGATAGGATCCGCCATCACGGATCGTAAGAGAATTCGAAATTCCTATCGTTACTTCATCCTTGGGTTAGGTAGAGTCAATCATTGATTATTTGAAAGTTTTGCTTACTATCGTCACAAGCGTAGATTTTCGATGGAAAGTTTTTCCTCAAACTTTTCTACGAATATCTGAGATATTCGCGTTCTAATTTTCTGATGAAATTAAGAATTAATATTCTGGTTGACGTCATCAGTAACGTAAATCCTCGGCGAAAGAAGAATACGATAATCTTCAAGGTACGTAGAACGGTATATCGTTGATAATGCAACCTGATATTTTCCCAAATGTTCCCATGAACATCTGCAGTCGCAGCGACATACAGTTCTCAACGTCGAAATACGCGGTGCATCACAAAGAACGAAAGGGTAGTAGGATTGAGATACGGATTTCCAACAATCGGCACAGTCGTGTAGCGATTCGATCTCCGACGAGGTTCACGGTAAATCCATTATATAAATAAGCGATGAAAAAGCAGAGTCGTATAGAAAGCTGGCCCCGTGTTCCTTTGGCCCGTTTCCTCGGGCCGAGGCAAAGGACTTGGTTTGGAACGCGGACCTGTCTACCGCAAATACACTGCTCCTCTCCCCTCAATGGCTGGCCGGGCATAACTCTATTAAACTTTGAAATATCCTCAAGGTATCGAGCTTACAATGGTAGCGAAGGAACGCGTCTCCTGTGTCAGCGGAACCGCCACCCCCGGACCACCCCTTTCCCTCTTTCCCTTTCAAAACAAACTGTCACATACTTTCTGTATGGCAGAAGCTTTAAAAACAGCAATGAACTATGTTGCCGCTAGGGCAGAATCGGCCGAATGGGGAAGGCAAGGGCTTGCCGCGAAGGGGGATGAAAATAAAGGGCGAAGGAAGAAAGAATAGAGTGGGAGGGGTGGTCGCGGGAGGACAGGCCGCCGCATCGCGATGATACAGAACCAAAGTATAGTCGTAGTGTACGTGGGTACACGAATGAATGTACATGTATGTACATTCAGACGAGACGGTCGTTCGTGAAAGCACGAGGCTTGACTACCCCCTTTTCGCGTGTCACCCCTTGCCAGTGCAGGGGTTGCGCGATTTTATCTCCGGCATTCTTCTAGCCAGAGGGTCTCTGGATCCGCGGGCGGCTTGT